>NW_027254146.1:0-300000 GCF_044704955.1 Pristiophorus japonicus | reverse complement strand
TGGAACTTTGTGTTCGCAGGTGCAACACGTGTGCCCAGCTGTGGCATGCGCCCACGGAAGCTCCTGTTAGCCCCTGGTCCTGACCCACCAAGCCATGGTCACACATCCATGTGGACTACACAGGTCCTTTCATGGGAAAAATGTTTTTGGTTGTCGTAGACACCTACTCCAAATGGATCGAGTGTGACATTCTCAATTCAAGCACATCCTCTGCCACGGTAGAACGTCTACGGGCAATATTCACCGCCCATGGTCTACTGGACGTCTTGGTCAGCGACAATGGCCTGTGCTTTACAAGCATTGAATTCCAGGACTTCATGGCAGGAAATGGTATCAACCGTGTCAGAATGGCACCGTTCAAGCCGGTCTCAAACGGCCAGGCAGAACGGGCAGTGCAGATAATCAAACAGGGGATGCTCAGAATCCAAGGGGGTTCCCTACAAAGCCGCTTATCACGCCTCCTGTTGGCCAATAGATCCCGACCACACTCGCACACAGGGGTCCCACCCACAGAGCTGCTAATGAAAAGGATGCTCAAAAGCAGGTTATCCCTTATACACCCCACCATGAAAGAAATTTTTGAGAGCAGGCGCCAGTCACAATGTGACTATCATGACGGGAATGCGAGGGCACGATGTATTGATGTCAATGACCCTATCTTTGTCCTCAACTACGCTGCAGGGCCTAAATGGCTCACAGGCACTGTGATTGCCAAAGAGGGGAATAGGATTCTGGTAGTTAAACTTACCAATGGACAAATCTGCTGCAAGCATGTGGATGAAACAAAAAGGAGGTTCAGCAACCTCATAGAAGAAGCAGAGGAAGAACACTATGTAGAGTTCACTCCTCCACAGGTGACCGAACCCCGGAACCAAGCAGAGGAGAGTCCAGTCACTGTGGGCAGTCCACTCAGGCCTGAGGCACCGCGAACAACAGACACTCAGGCCAGCGCCCAACAACCAGAGCCCCAACTCAGGCGCTCTACAAGGGAGCGTAAACCACCAGAGAGACTTAACCTGTGATCCCAATAAGACTTTTGGGGGGGGGGGGGGGAGGTGATGTCATGTATTCAACTGTCATTGTAACCCATGTATAAACTGACCTAAGTTGTACACTGAGAACATTGACCACTAGGTGGTGAACTTGTGGGAAATATTCCTAACCTGGACTTTCAGGTATAAAAGGGGAAGCTCCACCCACCTTCTTCACTTAAGTGCTGGCTAATAAAGGTTACTGGTCACAGTGACCTTCTTTCAAGTATGGGCTTCATGCGCATTTATACTGTTTAGTAAGGACATATCATCTTACATGGAGATATACATGGAAATCAGAGAGCCTCAGTGTGGGGAATGGCCATGGTGGTGGATCCAGCGCTAGTGAGGTGAAAGGTGGGTAATGGATGAAGATATGGGGCCTGGTGGAAGATTATCATCAGAAGCCCTTTTCAAACAGACTGATGATTGGATGTAACCAGCGCATCTGGATCCGCCTGTTCTTGTCCCAAAATCCCAAATTATCCCTGATGTCTTTTTCTGTGGGAAATGTAGAGAAATGAAAGAAGGGAGAAAATCGACTAGAAAAAAGATTCCTGGAATGACCAATTCATGAGGCTGCTTTTTGAATCATCTGCATGAGTTTACAAAACATGATATGAAAAAGGAAGCATCTAGTTGTAAATCTATGGAATTTCTGCCCCACAGAGCTATGGAGGCTGGGTCATTAAGTATATTTAAGGCAGAGATAGACAGTTTTTGAGCGATAAGGGAGTAAAGGCTTATGGGGAGCGGGCAGGGAGGTGGAGCTGAGTCCATGATCAGATCAGCCATGAAACATAGAAAATAGGTGCAGGAGTAGGCCATTCGGCCCTTCGAGGCTGCATCACCATTCAATAAGATCATGGCTGATCATTCCCTCAGTACTCCTTTCCTGCTTTCTCTCCATATCCCTTGATCTCTTCAGCCGTAAGGGCCATATCCAACTCCCTCTTGAATATATCCAATGAACTGGCATCAACAACTCTCTGCGGCAGGGAATTCCACAGGTTAACAGCTCTCTGAATGAAGAAGTTTCTCCTCAATTCAGTCATAAATGGCCTACCCCTTATACTAAGACTGTGTCCCCTGGTTCTGGACTTTCCCAACATCATGAACATTCCTCCCGCTTCTAATCTGTCCAGTCCTGTCAGAATCTTATACGTTTCTATGAGCTCCCCTCTCATCCTTCTAAACTCCAGTGTATAAAGGCCCAGTTGATCCAGTCTCTCCTCATATGTCAGGCCAATCATCCCTGGAATCAGTCTGGTGAACCTTCGCTGCACTCCCTCAATAGCAAGAACGCCCTTCCTCAGATTAGGAGAGCAAAACTAAACACAATATTTCAGCTGAGGTCTCACCAAGGCCCTGTACAACTGCATAAGACCTCCCTGCTCCTACACTCAAATCCACTAGCTATGAAGGCCAACATACCATTTGCCTTCTTCACCGCCTGCTGTATCTGCATGCCAACTTTCAATGACTGATGAACCATGACACCCAGGTCTCGTTGCACCTCCCCTTTTCCTAATCTGCTGCCATTCAGATAATATTTTGCCTTCGCGTTTTTGCCCCCAAAGTGGATAACCTCACATTTATCCACATTATACTGCATCTGCCTTGCATTTGCCCACTCACCTAACCTGTCCAAGTCACCCTGCAGCCTCTTAGCGTCCTCCTCATGGCTCACACCGCCACCCAGTTTAGTGTCATCTGCAAACTTGGAGATATTACACTCAGTTCCTTCATCTAAATCATTAATGCATATTGTAAAGAGCTGGGGTCCCAGCACTGAGTCCTGTGGCATTCTGAAAAGAACCTGTTTATCCCGACTCTCTGCTTCCTGTCTGCCAATCAGTTCTCTATCCATGTCAGTACATTACCCCCAATACCATGTGCTTTGATTTTGCACACCAATCTCTTGTGTGGGACCTTGTCAAAAGCTTTTTGAAAGTCCAAATACGCCACATCCACTGGTTCTCCCTTGTCCACTCTGCTAGCTACCTCAAAAAATTCCAGAAGATTCGTCAAGAATGATTTCCCTTTCATAAATCCATGCTGACTTGGAGCGATCCTGTCACTGCTTTACAAATGCGCTGCTATTTCGTCCTTAATTATTGATTCCAACATTTTCCCCACTACTGAAGTCAGGCTAACCAGTCTATAATTACCCTTTTTTTTAATCTCGCTCTTGTTTTAAAAAGTGGTGTTACATTAGCTACCCTCCAGTCCATGGGAACTGATCCAGAGTTGATAGACTGTTGGAAAATGATCACCAATGCATCCACTATTTCTAGGGCTGCTTCCTTAAGTACTCTGGGATGCTGACTATCAGGCCCCGGGAATTTATCGGCCTTCAATCCCATAAATTTCCCTAACACAATTTCCCGTCTAATAAGGATATCCTTCAGTTCCTCCTTCTCACTAGACCCTCGGTCCCTAGCACATCCGGAAGGTTATTTGTGTCTTCCTTCGTGAAGACAGAACCAAAGTATTTGTTCAATTGGTCTGCCATTTCTTTGTTCCCCATTATAAATTAACCTGAATCTGACTGCAAGGGACCTACGTTTGTCTTCACTAATCTTTTTCTCTTCACATATCTATAGAAGCTTTTTCAATCAGTTTTTATGTTCCCAGCAAGCTTCCTCTCATACTCTATTTTCCCCCTCTTAATTTAAACCCTTAGTTCTCCTCTGCTGAATTCAAAATTTTTCCCAGTCCTCAGGTTTGCTGCTTTTTCTGGCCAATTTATATGGCTCTTCCTTGGATTTAACACTATTCTTAATTTCCCTTGTTAGACAAGGATGTACAATTGCTGAAGTTCATTGATGTGATCTTTAAATATTTGCCATTGCCTATCCACTGTCAACCCTTTAAGTATCATTTGCCAGTCTATTCTAGCCAATTCATGCCTCATTCCATCGAAGTTACCTTTCCTTAAGTTCAGGACCCTAGTCTCGGAATTAACTGTGTCACTCTCTATCTTAATAAAGAATTCTACCATATTATGGTCACTCTTCCCCAAGGGGCCTCGCACAACAAGATTGCCAATTAGTCCCTTCTCATTACACATCACCCAGTCTAGGATGGCCAGCTCCCTAGTTGGTTCCTCGACAAATTGGTCTCGAAAACCATCCCTAATACACTCCAGGAAATCCTCCTCCACTGCATTGCTACCAGTTTGGTTTGCCCTATCAATATGTAGATTAAAGTCGCCCATGATAACTGCTGTACCTTTATTGCACACATCCCTTATTTCGTGTTTGATGCTGTCCCCAACCTCACTACTACTGTTTGATGGTCTGTACACAGCTCCCACTAGCGTTTTCTGCCCCTTGGTATTCTGAAGCTCCACACATACCGATTCCACATCATCCAAGCTAATGTCCCTCCTTACTATTGCATTAATTTCCTCTTTAGCCAGTAATGCCACCCCACCTCCTTTTCCTTTCTGTCTATCCTTCCTAAATGTTGAATACGCTGGATGTTGAGTTCCCTGCCTTGGTCACCCTGGAGCCAATTACATCATATCCGTTAACTGCTATCGCGCAGTTAATTCGTCCACCTTATTCCGAATACTCCTCGCATTGAGGCACAGGACCTTCAGGCTTGCCTTTTTAACACATTTTGCCCCTTTAGAATTTTGCTGTAATGTGGCCCTTTTTGCTTTTGCCTTGGGTTTCTCTGCCCTCCACTTTTACTATTCTCCTTTCTATCTTTTGCTTCTGCCCCTATTTTATTTCCCTCTGTCTCCCTGCAGAGGTTCCCATCCCCCTGCCATATTAGTTTAACTCCTCCCCAAGAGTACTAGCAAACACTCCCCATAGGACATTGGTTCAGATCCTGCCCAGGTGATGACCATCCGGTTTGTACTGATCCCACCTCCCCCAGAACCGGTTCCAATGTCCCAGGAATTTGAATCCCTCCCTTCTGCACCACCCCTCAAGCCACGTATTCATCTGAGCTATCCTGCAATTCCTTCTCTGACTAGCACGTGGCACTGGTAGCAATCATGAGATTAGTACTTTTGAGGTCCTACTTTTTAATTTAGCTCCTAGCTCGCTAAATTCGTCTCGTTGGACCTCATCCTGTTTTTTACCTATATCGTTGATACCTATATGCACCACGAAAATTGGCTATTCACCGTCCCTTTTCAGAATGTCCTGCACCCGCTCCGAGATGTCCTGCACCCGCTCCGAGACATCCTTGACCCCTGCACCAGGGAGGCAACATACCATCCTGGAGTCTCGGTTGTTGCCACAGAAACACCTATCTATTCCCCTTACAATTGAATCCCCTATCACTATAGCCCTCCCATTCTTTTTGCTGCCTTCCTGTGCAGCAGAGCCACCCACGGTGCCATGAACTTGGCTGCTGCTGCTCTCCCCTGATGAGTTATCCCCCCAACAGTGCACAAAGCGGTGTATCTGTTTTGCAGGGGGATGACCACAGGGGACCGCTGCACTATCTTCCTTGCACTACTCTTCCTGTTGGTCACCCATTCCCTATCTGGCTGTGTACCCTTTACCTGCGGTAAGACCAACTCGCTACACGTGCTATTCACGTCATTCTTAGCATCGTGGATGCTCCAGAGTAAATCCACCCGCAGCTCCAGTGCCGCAATGTGGTCTGTCAGGAGCTGCAGGCAGATACACTTCCCGCACACGTAGTCGTCAGGGACACCGGAAGCGTCCCTGACTTCCTACATAGTACAGGAGGAGCATAACACGTGTCCAAGCTCTCCTGCCATGACTTAACCCTTAGATAAACTTAAATTAGCAACAACAATACTAAAAGGCTATTTAGTGATAAAGAAAAAGAAAAAGAAAAACTTTTTACCAATCACTTACCCCCTTGGCTGTGACGTCACCTTTCGATTTCTTTCTACTTTTTTGCCTCCCTGCTGCAGCTGCACCAGCTGGCCTCCTCTCCGACGTCCCGCTCGAACTCCCGCCGACTGATGGGCCTTTTGTCGGCCTCCCTGGACACCCACTGTGCCTCCTCTCCAATGTCCCGCTCGAACTCCCGCCAACTGATGGGCCTTTTGTTGGCCTCCCTGGACACCCGCTCCGCCTCCTCCCTGACGTCCCGCTCGAACTCCCGCTGACTGATGGGCTTTTTGCAGGCCTCCTTGGACCACCCGCTCTGCCTCCTCCTTGGCGTCCTGCTCCAACTCCCGCCGACTGATGGGCCTTTTGTAGGCCTCGTTGGACACCCGCTCCGCCTCCTCTCCTTATTAAATGATCTGATTAAATGGTGGAGCAGGCTCGAGGGACCAGATGGCCTACTCCTGCTCCTATTTCTTATGTTCTTCGTGTCACTAGCATTGTCAAAAGTGGATTCTTTCCATAACCCCTAATCCTAACCTCAAACCGATAACCCCTAATCCTAACCCCAAACCGATAACTCAAGCAAGTTTGTAAGACACAAACTTGTTTTCAAGAAGCCGTCTTCAGTATCTCTAATTGGCTTCTCCCTTTCCCTTTTCCTTTCCATTTCCTTTTCCTTTTCCTAGTATAGCATGGATCAGATACAGAGTAAAGCTCCCTCTACACTGTCCCATCAAACACTGACACGGCAGGTACAGCGTGGGTTAGATACAGAGTAAAGCTCCCTCTACACTGTCATCAAACACTCCCAGAGCAGGTACAGCACGGGTTAGATACAGAGTAAAGCTCCCTCTACACTGTCCCATCAAACACTCCCAGGGCAGGTACATCACGGGGTTAGATACAGAGTAAGGCTCCCTCTACATGCTCTGCCCCTTCTGCCGCTAAAACCCTCCAGGCTTTTGTCACTTCCTGGCGGGACCGATC
This sequence comes from Pristiophorus japonicus, assembly GCF_044704955.1. Taxonomy (NCBI): domain Eukaryota; kingdom Metazoa; phylum Chordata; class Chondrichthyes; family Pristiophoridae; genus Pristiophorus; species Pristiophorus japonicus. The sequence goes on along the minus strand of NW_027254146.1, from coordinate 293,153 downwards.
TAATGCTGTCCTGTCCCAATTCCCATCTTGCTCCCTCCATAAACTTAAACGCACCCAAACTCTGCTGCATATAACCTAACACGCACCAAGTCCCTTTCACACGTCACCCCTTGCTTGTTAAACTGCATTGGCTCTCTGTCCAGCAACGTCTCGATTTTAAAATTCTCATTTTCTTGTTCAAATCCCTCCATGTGGTCGCCCCTGCCCGATCCATGAAAAGTCCTCGAGTCCTATGATCCTCCCAGAACTAGGTCCGTTGCTTTTTGTGGTATATATCAATTATTTAGATTTGAATGTCGGGGATAAGATTAAGATTTCAGGTGATACAAAAATTGGCCGTGCAGTTATAAAGAAGAAGAAAGCTTCAGACTGCAGGAAGATAGCAAGGGACTGATCTGGTGGGCAGAACAGTGGCAAATGGAATTCAATCCAGAGGGAGGGCTAACAAGGCAAGGGAATACACATGAAATGGTAGGATACTGAGAAGTGTAGAGGAACAAAGGGACCTTTGAGTGCATGTCCACAGATCCCTGCAAATAGCAGACCAGGTGGTTAAAAGGCATATGGGATACTTGACTTTATTAGCCGAGGCATAGAATATAAGAGCTTGAACAGTATGAAACATTACTTAGGCCACAGCTAGAGTACTTCATGCAGTTCTGGTCACCACATTACAAGAAAAATGTGATTGCACCAGAGTGGGTACAGAAGAGATTTACGAGGCTTTTGCTGGGACTGGAGAATCTTAGCGATGAGGAAAGATTGGATAAGTTGGGTCTGTTTTCTTTGGAACAGAGGAAGCTGACGGGAGACCTAATTGATGGAGTATAAAATTTTGAGAGGCCTAGATGGAGTTGATATGATGAACCGATTTCCTTTAGCATATGGGTCAACAACCAGGGGGCATAGATTTAAAGTAATTGGTAGGAGGTTTAGCAGGGATTTGAGGGCAAATTATTTCACTCAGAAGGTGGTAGGGGTCTGGAACTCACTGCATGAAACGGTGGTGGAGGCAGAAACTCTGACCACATTTAAAAAATACTTGGATATGCACTTGAAATGTCATAACCTACAGGCCTATGGACCAAGAGCAGGAAAGTGGGACTAAGTTGGATAGCTCTTTGTCAGCCAGCATGGACATGATGGGTCAAATGGCTTCCTTCCGTGCTGTAAATTTCTATGATTTTATTAATTCTGCATTGCTGATTCTCTGGACTCTTGTGCATCCTCCACCTCATCATTGGCGGTTGTCCCTTTACTTGTCTGGGCCCTAATCTCAGGTATTCCCTTCCTAAACCTCTCCATTTCACTCGTCCTTTAAGACCATCCTTAGAACCTACCTCTGACCACACTTTTGGGAACTTGTACTCATCTCTCCTTTGGCTCAGTATATTGTTTTGGCTAATTATGCTCACGTGAAGCGATTTGGGGTGATTTACTAAGTTAACGGCGCTATATAAATGAACGTGGTGGTAGTTGTTGTAATGAGCAGTCCATCCTGGCCAATCCCCTCTCCACATGTATCTAGATGGTCCGGTACATTTATAAAGATCAGGTGGGTTTAGCTGCAGTGATCCATCTATGTTATTGCTCAGACCCTCCTGGTCAGTCTCCCACATGGATCGAGGCGGTTCGATCCATTTACACTGATCAGGGTTGGGCTGTACTGAATCCATTAGTGGTACTGAACCGCTGATCATCGCAGTCCACTGGTGCAGCACAGGAAAGGAATCAAACCGTGATTCACAACATGTTCATCTGTAAAAGCTCAGTGACTGTTCTGAACTAACGGGCCCTCAACTGCTCCCCACAGAGTTCACCGTGTCAGGCCGGACTCGGTCTGTGCTGGAGAGAAGTCAGGATGTGGTGGCTCCGAAAGGGGTTGTGGTAATGGTAAAATCAAGAGCGAGGGATGTGACGCATCGCTTTAATATCCCACATTGCAGATTATCTGCCTTGCTGGGAGAGAATAAACAACTGATTGACCGCCGGAGCGATGAGAGCCCTGACCACAAACGGGAGCGTGATGGGAAGGATGCAGAGGTGGAGAATATTTTCCCTTTGGATGGTGCCAGCTCCAGCTCGCGGGGTTGTGCTGAATATTCGACTGTCCTGTAAAAAGAGCGCAGGCCCTTCAGCTGCCAGAGCGAAAGAATGAGTTGACACTGAAATCCGGCCTGGGAGTTAAAAAACCGTCAGCTCCAGTTTTATTGGTCAATTACATGTCGTGATGCAACGTGCCCAATTCATTCACGAGAATCTAGTCCAATGTTCAGTGAATCCATAAAACTCAGAACGAACCATTGTGTGCTTTCCGGCAATCCAAACAATAAAATAAAATGGGCATTGAGTCGGCGGCAGTCGGGTTGGGAGGATGTGGTGAGCAGACTAAAGAAAGGCTCTCAACCAGCAATCGTACATTATATAGCGGGCCAGGAGAGGGCGCCAGAGAGCCGTGCCGGCCCGAGGCAGGTACAGAGACCCAGCGGTGGGGAAAGAGCCTGAATGCGGTTGAGTCCCTACCAGCAGATGGCGCCAGAGAGCCTCGCCTGCCACAAGTGCAGTGACCCAGCGGCAGGGAAAGGCCCTGAGGGCGGACCAGCCGTTATAGGGCCTGGGCGGTGCGGAGAGAGAACAATGAATGGAGGGAACATTGGGCGAATTCCGTTGCTCCATTCGGATCCTGCTCAACCTGATTTACTCTGTGTGCTCTGTCTAGGCGCTACTTTACTCCCGAACACGGAAAGACAAACATCTGTCCCGGGGATTGGATTTGATTCCTTGGTTCATAGACATCTAGAGTGACCCCGCCGTGATCCCGGCAGAGTTTTCTCCGGGTTTCCCAAATCTAATATGTGGCGGAAGCACACGGTCGATAGTTACCGCCCGATATTGGGATCCCGCCTTGGGTGGGGGCGGGGCGGGGAATCTGGCGGTGAAATCACTGCAGCAATGACATGGACAATGCGGCATTTCGGTTGTGAAACTTTCTGGACCACAGCACGTGTCTGAGGAAGCTGGTTCCTCTCACACTGAAGCCTCACATTCACACACTCTTCAGCTTGTTCTCATTGTGTGAAATACAACCCAGGACCACCTGAGGATAAAAGGCCGATGGAGAACACAGCCCAGGACCAGTAGGAGGAGGTTGTCCTTGGCAGTGAGTGTCACCCCCAGCTCCACCTGGAGTCCGCTGCAAGTGTTGGTCACTCTCTGGGTGGAGAGGAATTCCTGAGATTGGTCCTGAGTTTATCTTCGCTCAGTGTTACCCCGTGTCCCAGAGTCCTTCTCTCACAATTTAACTTAAAGTGATGTTTCGAAGTCCCGCGTAACCACCTTGTTCCGAGCTCCTTCCAGCTTCTCCTTTTCAGTTTGTGAAGCCCATGTTTCCCCAGTCTCTCACAAACCTCAGTCCTTTGACACCAGCATCAGCCTCTGCCTCTTGTCCACACAGCCTCCAATGGCTGGAGGTCTCACAGCGCCTTGCGGATAATGAGCCATCAGAAATGGCCAGCATCCCGCTAAACCTCCGGATGGAAAACTCGTCGCAAACAGCAACCTGCCGAGTGGTGAGAGAACTCCAGCAGCGGGGGGATAGAGGAATATAAACAGTGACAGTAAATAACAATTGGGGTCCAAGTGTGAGGAGGCAGTGTCACAGAGACTGGATGAGACTGTGGACACACAGTGTCCAAATGTGAGGAGCCAGTGTTTCAGAGACTGGGAGCAGGAGATGTTCCTGGAACTAGTCTGAAGTCCTGCACTGTGAAATTAAATCTGGACCAGGCCTGGCTCGGATCATCTTCCTACTCCATTAGAGCAGAACTGCCAGTAACAAAGATCCGAAATTTTAACAAGGAACATTTTAATCATAATTCCAATTTAACCTTCTCCAATAATACATCATTGAGAGTCAGAAACAATGAACTGTTCCGTGTTTTAGAATCGAACAGAACCTATTGTCTCCCCAGTTACATCAGTTGTCACCACGGTCCACATGAAGGAAATCCCGGTGTCTGCCCCATGTCTCCCCGCACTATATAGAGGGGACATGTTGTGCTGGGATTGGTAAGCTCCATCCCTCTTGTTTTATTATCTCATAAACTCAGCGGCAGTTCTTTATATTATCGACCCACACCACAGAAAATACTCCAGACCCTGCAAAACGGGCAGGAAATCCCCCTGAGAAAGAGCATAATGGGGCTAGTGTGGGGCATGAAACCAAGTTGTATTGGGAGGCTCTCTGGGTCTGTATCTAAGGCCCATGTGCTGCCTTTGGCCGATACTGCAATGCCGTCCCAGCACAGTGTTAAGAGTTTGAAAATTACACCCCGGGAGATGCTGGGTAGATTCAGATTATTGCTGATTGACTGCAACCAGTAAACTCAGAAAGTCCAGCAGTGGGTGAAAGCCCTTTGCTCCGGGCTGTAAAAGCGACATTCCTCTGCCAGAATCACTGGCCATGGCGGGGAGCAGCTCAGCTTTGCTCAGAGTGGCCAGAAATCAGTGAATTCGGCGAAGAGTGTCTGTGACCAATCGATCCTGGCGCTGAATTTCCACCAATCAACACTGGACCTCAAAGTCCCATTCACCTGTGGACAGACTACAAGAGCTGTTCCCATGTGTTCTGAATCTCCGGGACTATCCGTTTGTGTATAATGGTTTATTGGGGATTTTCCTCTCTTTAAACAGCCATGATAGAATCCTTCAGTACCTTGCACTCCCTAAATGGTCTGTGGGGATCTACAGCCGGATTCTCTGCTGGGATCCACTGCAATGTCTCACAGGAGCAGTCACAACCATCAAGGATTTACTCCCAGTTTTACTCCTGTGTCCTCAGCCCTACAGGTTTAACTCTATGAACAGTAAGTTCTGGAATGTAATCCTTTTTAATCGGTAGTATTTCTCTATTTGGAGTTCCAGCTCCTACTCCCTCCCACAGTTTACCAGGAGTTCACCAATCAGGTTTCCCTTCATTTCTTTGCAATGGTTATTTCCCTCATCCTGGAATCCCGGGTCTGCAGCAGAGGTCATGGTATGTGGTTATAATGGAATGGACACCAGATTGGAAAGTCTGTCATTCTATATCGGCCCTTCTGTCTGTTTCCTCTGCCCCACACAGCTGTAAGAGCAGGGCATATTTGCACTTCCAGGAGCACAGCCATTGGTCAGTCTTACCCTCCTGCCCATAACACAATTATTCTCAGACCATTCATCAAGTTCCTCCAAACTCTCCGGGACTCTGGCATTACAATGTGGTACAATACACACAACAATGCCTTGTTATTATCTCATGTGTGTCCTTAATGTGAACCTTTACAACCCAGAATATACGGCAGTTACATCTGATCTGGGCGGTTGGGATTACTGTTTATATTTGTTAACAGACCTGTTTTTGTTTATTTGATAACATTCCACCAGTGCACCATGGCTGCAGTGTGTACCATCTACAAGATTCAGCAACTCACCATGGCTTTCATCACCTAGACCTGGGCTGGGCAATTACTTGGACTGGAGGGCCACTTAACAAGTTTTATTGAGCTGTTGAGGGCTGCCCACCAATGTTGGCCCGAAGGCGCATGGCCGCACGGTCAGCAACAATCACGTGGTCCCACGCAGGCCCATCCCCAGCTCCTGCCGCTGGAAGAGCGACTGCCTTGTGGCCAAGGACCAAATTTAAAGGGACCACGCATGGAAATAAAATTAGAGGGAACATTTGATAAACATGAACATTGCATAAACATAAATTCAGATAGTAGTCAGATGCTATCTTACATACACATGTTGTCGATACCACCTAGAAATGAATCAAAGATAAAAATTGAAAATGTTGTGGTATCTTCTGATCTCTGTAAATCATCATCATCATAGGCAATCCCTTGAAATCGAGAAAGACTTGTTATCACTCTAAAAGTGAGTTCTTCGGTGATTGAACAATCCAATATGGGAATTACAGTCTCTGTCACAGGTGAGACGGACAGTTGTTGAAGGAAAGGGTGGGTGGGACTGGTTTACCGCACACTTCTTCCACTGCCTGCGCTTGGTTTCTGCATGCTCTCGGCGACGAGACGCGAGATGCTCAGCGGCCTCCCAGATGCACTTCTTTCACTTAGGGGGGTCTTTGGCCAGGGACTCCCAGGTGTCAGTGGGAATGTTGCATTTTATCAAGGAGGCTTTGAGGGTGCCCTTGTAACGTTTCCTCTGCCCACCTTGGGCTCCTTTGCTGTGTAAGCATTCCAAGTAGAGCGCTTGCTTTGGGAGTCTTGTGTCAGGCATACAGACAATATGGCCCACCCAACGGAGCTGGTCGAGTGTGGTCAGTGCTTTGATGCTGGCGATGATAGCTGCAGGAAACAGCATCAGCCCTTGTACATGACCTTCTTTGACCTTACAAAGACCTTTGACACTGTCAACCGCGAGGGACTATGGAGCGTCCTCCTCCGCTTCGGCTGCCCCCAAAAGTTTGTCACCATCCTCCACCTGCTCCACGATGACATGGTCCTGACCAACGGATCCATCACAGACCCAATCCACGTCTGGACTGGGGTCAAGCAGGGCTGCGCCATCACGCCAACCCTCTTCTCGATCTTCCTCGCTCAATGCTCCACCTCACATTCAACAAGCTCCCCGCTGGATTGGAACTAAACTATAGAACCAGTGGGAACCTGTTCAACCTTCGTCGTCTCCAGGCCAGATCCAAGACCGTCACAACCTCTGTAAATCAGTGCTGTGAAGCAGAACTGTACCCTCATTAGAGCCTGTATCAGCATCAATTTCCCACCTCAGTTATCCTCATATCCCTCTGCAAAGATTATTAATACCGTCCCAATTGGTGCCAGATGAGAACTCCCCTGCTGTCATACTATGGATACCAGGAGAGGAAAGATGCAACACCGGCCACTTTCTTCAGTAAAAGATCTGCGGAGATGAGCAGCCATGACCCCACTCTAAATTGGATAGGGCATATTCTAGTACGCAGTGCATTCTGGGTACTTACATCCGCCATTGGGGCCAAGTCTCACGGAATGGATCCTTTTAATCGGCCGGGGTGAATCGATTTTGAGAATTATTATTTTGAATTAAGTATTACTATGGTTTTTCTTTGGCTGCAGTTCGGTTCTGTCTCTGACCCATGAGAAGTGAAAGTGGATAGACGAATATGCAGCTCGAGCTCCGGCTCGCGTTCTATTTCTGTCCCATCCAGCGGGCCGGGTAGAATGTCTTGTCGGGCCGAATATGGTCCACAGACCATATTTTGCCCACCACTGCTCTACACTGTCCCATCAAACACTCCCAGGTCATGTACAGCTTGGCTTACATATAGTGTAAAGCATATTTAAACTACGCATCAAAACTCACAGGTCAGGAACAGTATGTGTTAGATACAGTGTAAAGCATATTTAAAGTTGCCATAAAACACTCCCACGTCAAATCCAGCACCAGATAGATACCGAGTAAAGCTCCCTCTAATCTGTCCCATGAAATCCTCCCAGGTCAGGTAAAGGTCCCTCTACAAACTCCTATCAAACGCTCCCAGGGCAGGTAAAGCACGGGCTAGATACAGCATAAGATGTGAAATCTGTTACTTTCTGTATCATTTATCATTTTTTTGATCTGATTTAGTAAAAATCCTCCATAAATATTGCATATGACAGGGTAGAGAGAGGAACAAGTGAGTGTACAACTGAACCCAGTCACTATTTCTCCTTCATTTCCCTGTCCAGTCACGATTTTTCCTTCATTTGCAGATGCTCCCCGACCAGTCCCCATTTCTTCATTTACAGACGCTCCCTGACCAGTCACCATTCCTCCTTTATTTACAGGCACCCCCTGACCAGTCACCATTTCTCCTCCATGTACAGACGCTTCCTGACTGGTTTCCATTTTTCCTTCATTTATAGATGCTCCCTCACCAGTCACCATTTCCAGTCACTCCCTGACCAGTCAACAATTCTCCATTTACAGACGCTCCCTCACCGGTCTCCTTCATTTACAGACGTTCATTTCCTCCCTCTCCTGGAGTTTGCCGCGGGGCCGCTTTGTGGACCTTTCTGTTGTGGCTTTAAGCAGATGAAACCCTGTGGTGTGGAGCAAACATTGCAACATTTGGTAGTGAAGTGGATTCATTCAGGAGAGACAGCAGGGATTATTGCAGAAAATAACATAGTGTAGTGAGAAAGGAAATGCAGTGGATGTTGTGCTGGTGAATTGGCAAAACGTGTTTGATAAGGTGCCGGACATGAGGCTTGTTTATCAAATGAAGGCTCACGATATTAAAGGGAGTGGGGCAGTGTGGACAGGAAGTTGGATAAAAGTCAGAAAGCAGAGAGTAGTGGTTAATGGATGTTCTTCAGACTGGGGGAATGTAAACAGTGGTGTCCCTCAGGGTCAGTGTTGGGACCATTGCTCTTAATATAGAGACAGGATCTGGATTTGGGTATATGGGGCACACGATCAAACTTTCCAGATGACACCAAATCTGGGACCATGACCAACTGTGAGGACTGCAAGTGACTTCTGTGTGAATATACAGGTTAGTAAATGGCTCCGGTAGATGTCAGATAAATTTAATGCAGAGAAATATGAGGTGATATATTTTGGGAGAAGACAATGGTCGGAAAAGTAGATTTAACGGTAAAAGTGTAAAAGGAGTAGAGTGGAACAGTAAAGAGGTGTCAGATTCTAGCTAATGCCATGTGATATTAATTAGCAGGTTTGAGAATCCAGTTTCAGCAACTTGAATAAGAAATATAAGATGAGCAGATTTTCTGCCCAGTACTGTATCTTGTATTGATCCATCAATCAGAGTAAAAATGCAAGTCCCGCGTGTCCACAGTAATTGACACGAGGTCAGCCCGCTGGATGGAACCTCGAGCACCCTGAGCTTGATCTCCGGTGTCTCCAGTCCCGACTGCCCCCTTACATCAGTCTCCCTTCACTTTTATTCCCTGCAGTGATCCATCCCTGGCTTCTCTGCTGGATTTTGGCAGGAAGCAAGGAAAAGACAGCTGGAACTTGAACGCATTCCCTGGATCCCAGCATATACTTTTCTTCAGTAATGTTCTCAATATCCCTAAACTACTCTGTCTACTGTTAATTATATTATTTCTTATAGTTTCACAATTATAGGTATAAACATCGCACATTATAATCTAATAGATTACCCACTCTCGTTTAAGCTTACATTGTGGTCAATAACAGACAAACCCTGTTCTTTCCCCTGATCTGATTAGAATTTCCAACTTGCCGATTCTGTGGAATAGAATGTCTTACCAGTGTTACCATGGGTCTGCTAATTCCCACGGGCAGATCAGACAAAGTGCTTTTAGTGGGTGGCCCAGCAGTGAAAGTGAAACCAAACCAAAGGGAACAAATAAAGATTTAAACCAAAGGAACAGGAAACAGAACAATGGGAAAAAACACAACTGGCCCAAAAGTGTGATTAATTTCCCCAAAAGGTCGGTCTAGACAGTTAGAAACTCCTCCTGGTGTGTGCCTGCAGGACTCGGCTTCACTCTAGTGTTTAAAGGCACAGAGCGCTGGCCTCACACCCAGGGGACAATGTGTGGGAATTCCAGGGGCAGTGAGGACATGCCCGGAAATACCCCAGAGCAGTGAATGCCCACTGGGCCCCAGCACATGCTCAGGGGAAAACCCCAGGAATGGGCACAGCCAGAATGCCCACTCTGAACCCAGTTTGCTGCTCCCTCTGTGCCCAGCACTGCCTCCACCCCGGCACACGGAAGTGGAATTTCAGCCTCAGTGTTACAAGTTTCATCGGTTACAGGCTGGAGAGAGGAATAGTTCACACTGACACCGAGCTGTGTGATCGGTTTAGTCTGCATATGACTGACGGGCCCTTTTGAGCGGTCAGGTTTTTAAATTCCCCGTAACTCTAATCCCAGATATAAGAGAGGAGAGATCTGTGTTTAAATCAAAGAGTCTCCTCAGAGATTCTCTGAGAGAAGGAACTGGTCAGCTTTAAACACCAGAAAGAGAAAAAATGTTAGAAATTTCCAATTAGCATTTTTTAACCAATTTTGTCTCCCACAGGGATGGGGAATTCTAGAATAAGAAGGAACTGGTCATGATTTGAAAGGTATTGAAGGATTCGAGGAGCTCTTACATTTGGGATATTTATTTTGTCTACTCAAGGAGTTCGATAACAGACTTCTTGCTGTGAATATAAAGTTGCATTATTGGGCCATGATGTATTTACTTGTTTATGTTTGGTTAAATATATTTTCTGAGTGGATTTAAATTCAAGACAATGTTTGCAGGCGTGATGCTCTATTCACACATCGAGGGTGAGAGAGATGCTGTGGGGCACACGCAAAGTCCAGTAGCTGAAAGTGATTCACAGACTGGGTTTTGTGTTTCGTGATCCCGGGCATGTTACCAATACCATCGCTGCATCTCAAGGCTAGGAGAGGCATGCTGGGAGGTATGGGGAGCTGGGATTTGTCCATGAAGTAACTGAAGGTATGAAAACTGAAATAAAGTAGAATTAGAAAGGAGAAAAGGCCCAAAAATGTAGCAGTCAGTAACAGGACATCAATTAGTCTCCTCTTATCTAGGAGACATTAAATATCGACACACTGTTATTTGAAATAACAAAATATTAAACTCCAGCTCAGTTAAAAGATTATCAACACCAGCAGAAACAAACTCCAACAGTCAGAATTAACACGACTCAATCCAGGATTTGATTAACAGCAACAACAGCAGAATTCAAACCTTGCAGTCACTTGTGAGCTCACTGGTGTCTCAGAAGCTGGGATGACTGAGTGAATCCCTTCCCACACTCAGAGCAGGTGAATGGTGTCTCCCCAGTGTGAACTCGATGGTGTTTCAGCAGGTCGGATGACTGAGTGAAACTCTTCCCACACTCAGAGCTGGTGAATGGTCTCTCTCCAGTATGAACTCGCTGGTGTCTCAGCAGGCTGGATGACTGAATGAATCCCTTCCCACATTCAGTGCAAGTGAACGGCCTCTCCCCAGTATGAACTCGTTGGTGTATCAGCAGGTCGGATGACTTTGTGAAACCCTTCGCACATTCAGAGCAGGTGAACGGCCTCTCCCCAGTGTGAAATCGCTGGTGTGCCAGCAGGTCGGAAGACCGAATGAATTCCTTCCCACACTCGGGGCAAGTGAATGGCCTCTCCCCAGTGTGAACTCGCTGGTGTATCAGCAGGTGAGATGATCGAGTGAATCCCTTCCCACAGTCAGAGCAACTGAACGGTCTCTCCCCAGTGTGCACTCGCTGGTGTGTCAGCAGTACGGATGACTGAGCGAATCCCTTGCCACACACGGAGCAGGTGAACGGCCTCTCCCCAGTGTGAATTCGCTGGTGAGTTACAAGATGGTATGACCGAGTGAATCCCTTCTCACACACTGCACAGGTAAATAATCTCTCCCCAGTGTGAACTCGCTGGTGTGTCAGCAGGTCAGATGACCGAATGAAACCCTGCCCACACACGGAGCAGGTGAACGGCCTCTCCCCAGTGTGACTGCGCTTGTGCCTCCCCAGGTTAGATGATAGGCTGAAGCCTTGTCCACACACAGAGCACATGTACCGTTTCTCCCTGCTGTGAACGGTGCTTTTAGCTTTCATGTTCAAAGGCCGATCATATTTCGGTCCCAATGTAACGAGTAACTCCGTGAGATCTTGACGTGACATTTGGTTTGAGATTCCCGTCTGCAAATCCTCCCCTTTTGACACCCTGTAAAATGAATTTTAAACAGGAAACGGAAGGTTGAGAGAGAACCTACCTAAACATAAAGACAGGTTGTGAAAGTGAGCTTAATGAATCTGGTCATTTGTTGGGCTGGCACTGGAGAAATGTCACCAAAGAAGCTGCCAGATTGTCGTTAAAAATTCAACTGGTCACTAATGTCCTTCAGTGACAGTCCCACATGGGAAATTATTGGTCCTACTGGGCTCAGAAATACTGGGGGTTAAACCCAGCAACTTCTCCATCTCCACTCCAGCTCAAACTGATGCAACAAACAGACCCACACAGGAGGCCCGGGACCGACCTCTGCATCTAGTGCCCACCCCGACACAGAGCGGCCTGCTGTATAAATGCAAGTTGTCGTTTTCCTTGTGTGGGGGAGGTGCTGCCCCTGGGGCTTCCTGGTGCCGGAGTCCTGGCCGCACGTCCACCAGGCCCTGCGGCTCTGACTCGGGGTCTGAGACCTACATTCGGTGTTGCTGAGGCCGCGCTCGCTCTGCTCAGTCTCCGGGAGCCGCTCCGCACAGGAAGGCGCTCTCCGGGATCAGCCCTTCCCGTGCGCTGTCCCCCTGCTGATCGAGATAGGGCATACCCCCCCATGCAGGACACTCTGGGTAAGACTATCTGCCATTGTCGGGGAGTGGTACAACACAGAAGGAGGCCACTCGGCCCATCATGTCTGTGCCGGCCTTTTGGTAGAACTATTCAACGAGTCTCACTCCTCTGCTCTTTACCCGTAGCATAGTATATTTTTCCCTTCAAGTATTTATCCAATTCCCTTTTGAAAGTTACTATTGAATCTGCTTTCAGGCAGAGCATTCCAGATCACAACTAGTCGCTGTGTAACAAATGATTCCACATCTCACCTCCGGTTCTTTTGCCAATAACTGAAGTGCCTCATCCACTCCTTGCTTTGGAGGCAATTCAGTGAAGGTTCACTAGGTTGATTCCGGAGATGAGGTGGTTGACTTATGAGGAAAGGTTGAGTAGGTTGTCTACTCATTGGAATTCAGAAGAATGAGAGGTGATCTTATTGAAATGTATAAGATTATGAGGCGGCTTGACAAGGTGGATGCAGAAAGGATGTTTCCACTGATGGGGGCGACTAGAACTAGAGAGCATGATCTTAGAATAAGGGGCTGCCCATTTTAAACAGAGATGAGGAGAAATTTATTCTCTCAGAGAGTTGTAAATCTGTGGAATTTGCTGCCTCAGACAGCTGTGGATACTGGGACATTGAATAAATTTAAGACAGAAATAGCCAGCTTCTTAAATGATAAGAGGATAAGGGGTTATGGAGAGCGGGCGGGAAAGTGGTGCTGAGTCCATGATCAGATCAGTCATGATCTTATTGAATGGCAGAGCAGGCTCGAGGGGCCGTTTGGCCTACCCCTGTTCCTATTTCTTATGTTCTTATCCCTGGCATCATTCCTTCTGCACCCTCTCTAAAAGTTGGCATCATTCCTAAAGTTTGGGGCGCAGAATTGAACGCAGTACTCCAGCTGAGGTCTAACCAATGTTTTATTAAGGTTTAGCATAACTAAATATCAAATGCTGATATTTCCGTGATGCGGTTTAAACGGTGAGGTATATCCAGTCAGTTGGATTTGTAAATAAGACTGTGAACCGAAAGAAGCACATTTGGAGTGGAGAGCCGTGAGACACGCTGTGTAACCAGGCTCAAACACTCTGCACATCCCAGACATCACTTGTTTCCCACTTGGCATGAAAGGAATATGCTACTTGCAACAATTCATTGGATTTGATTTCAAATATATTAGTATAGAAACTGAATCATGTTTCTATGATTGCTTTCCCAACTCAGATTCAAGGCCTCTATTTTTTTCTTTGTCTGTGTACAGTCCCAGGATTCCAACCCTGGGACTGTACATGGAGATTCTAACCCTGGGACTGTACATGGAGATTCTAACCCTGGGACTGTACATGGAGATTCTAAACCTGGGACTGTACATGGAGATTCCAAACCTGGGACTGTACATGGAGATTCGAATCCTGGGACTGTAGACGGGGCATTCCAGCCCTAGGACTATAGAAGGGGACCCATCTCTGGGGCTCTTGCTACAAATGTGTGAGATGTAAACTGAGTAGCATCTTTAGACGAGATGGTGAGGGAAAAGTAACTGAGGCTGCAATTTTCACACGGGCACTTGGCCCCAGTTGGGACCAAACACTGAAGCCCCACCCACGTTTTGCACCAAGAGAACAGCGCATGCGCTTTACTACTCACTGTTTCAAGATGGCGGAGCGTGGAACCGGCCTTCCTGTACAAAGATGGCGGCAGTTAGCCTGGGCCTGTGAATTGGAGAAAGCCGCGAGCTGCAAACGTGGGGCGATCAGGTTATTATTCCGGGCTTGCGGCATACACCAGTTGTTTATGAAGCCTCTCCGCCCACTCGCGGATCCATTACGCCCCTCCGCCCCATGAATCTTACCGAGTTGTCCGCAGCCTCTCCCTACTGTCTCTCTCCACCATTACACGCAGCGCGGATGCTCCAAACCAAGGCGGATTTCGCGCTTGCGCGCTGGGATCCTGTAGACTGGGTGCGGCACATTCTCCCCCGCGGTGCATGCTGGGGAAGAAACCCGCCATTGAAAGGCCACGTTTGTCAATAGACCTGGATTTATCGTAATTGCTTTGAGCACTGAACCATGTTCATTCTGGCAGCTAGAGTTTGTTTCTTTTGATTTTAATAACCCCTATACCTGGGCTGAAGATTACCATTCCTCATGTTGAGGCTCTATAATTCCCAAGCGGAGCATAAACGCCGGCATGGACTGGATAGTGTATGTGCCGTATATCCTATGTAATTTTGTAGTCTCAGTGCGCAGCACACTCGCCTGTGAGGGAGCACTGCGCTGTAAACCGAGGCCCCGTTTGCCCTTTCAAGTGCGCTAAAAGATCCCATGATACTACATTTATTTCGAAGAAGAGCGGCGGAGTTATCCCCGGTGCCCTGGCCAATATTTATTCCTCAATCAATATAACAAAAAAACAGATTATCTGGTCATTATCACAATGCTGTTTGTGGGAGCTCGCTGTGCGTAAATTGGCTGCCGCGTTTCCCACATTACAATCGTGACTGCACTCCAAAAAGTACTTCATTGGCTGTTAAAAAAAAAACTTTTAGACGTCCGGTGGTCGGGAAAGGTTTTATAAATTGGTGTCTCAGTGTAAGTGGTCCCTGGATTTGGTGCTTCAGTGGTTCCAGGTTTTTTGTCACAGTATTGGTAATCCCTGGATTTGGTGTCATAGAGTAAGTGCCCCCTGGATTTGGGATCACAATGCATATGGTCCCTGGATTTGGTGTCACAGTATAAGTGGACCCTGGATTTGGTGTCATAATATAAGTAGTCCCTGGATTTGATGTCAACAACATTTCTTAACTGGGACTGAGGCCAAACCCGCAGCCCAGCAATATGTTCAGCACAGAATGATCCCACACAAATCTATTCCCAAATAACACAGTCCACATTAATTCACCAGAAACAGTTCAGTACCCACAATTAACTGCAGCACTGCGCCTAACTTCAGTGCAACACACAATTCAAAATATTTTAAAGAGGAAGTAAACCACATTATAGTGATCAGGGCATCAAATCCAGTTTTCTTATTTTTCAGTACAAGCAATGGCACAAACACCTTGAAGATAAATCTTATCAATTTACTACACTTCCCTGACTTTCACAAGAATTTGCATTAATACCAGATTGCACCCAGATGATTTATGCCAATTCACCCAAGAACAATGATTTAAGAAAAAAATCCAAATTGATGGTGTAATTTTCCTGTTTTCATCTTACATCTTCATTCACTCCCTTTCATTAACTTTGATACAGTATTCACCATTTCATTCAAGAGGCCCGGAGGAATTTTACTGTCTAATACAATATTATCTTAATATCTTTAAAACATAGATCAAACATTCCCACTTGCTCCAAGTTATAACCCATTTTGTTTGTTTCATTTTATTTAACCATTTTTACTTAACTCTTCTTGGACCTTTTATTCCCCAAAATATGCCAGAGAGCAATTCAGTCTGCGAGATGAAGGATGTTAGTTAATTTTAACACAACAGTCTCCCTCCAAAAACTTCTTTCTGAATATGTAGTTTGGACAAGACTACATTGACTGGCTCTTTTCAAAAAGCAAACTTGATTATCCCCTTAAATTTCAGCTAACTTTCCCTCCTCATGTGCTTGAACAGCACATCAAGTTTTAATTTCACAAACAAATTATGTCCAGACTTTGTGATTTACAAAGAAGGCTAAAGCAACAATTGCATTTGGATGCAAGTCATTTATCTCCACCTTCAAGCAGTGTTTCTTGAAAAACAGGATTACATGAGATATACAGTACAAAAACATACCATTCGACCCAACAAGACCATGTTTATTCTCCACTTGAACCTCCTCTCGCCTGTCCTCATCTAATTCGATCAGCATAACTTGCTATTCCCTTCTCTCTGATATGCTTGACTAGTCTCCCCTTAAATGCTTCTATACTATTCGCTTCAACCACTTCCTGTGGTAGTGAGTTCCACATTTTCACCAATCTTTGGATAAAAAAGTTTGTTCTCAATTCCCTATTTGATTTCTTGGTGACTATCGTATATTGATGGCCTTTGTTATGCTCTTCCCTACAAGTGTAAACATTCATTCTGTAGTGTCCTTACACCTTACTATAGAATGTTTAACGAATTTACTGGAATTCTTTGAGGATATAACAAGCATGGTGGATAGAGGTGTACCGATGGATGTGGTGAATTTAGATTTCCAAAAGGCATTCGATAAGGTGCCACACAAAAGGTTACTGCAGAAGATAAAGGTACGCGGAGTCAGAGGAAACGTATTAGCATGGATCGAGAACTGGCTGGCTAACAGAAAGTAGTGAGTCGGGATAAATGAGTCCTTTTCGGGTTGGAAATCAGTGGTTAGTGGTGTGCCACAGGGATTGGTGCTGGGACCACAACTGTTTAAAATATACATAGATGTCCTGGAAGAGGGGACAGAGTGTAGTGTAACAAAATTTGCAGATGACACAAAAATTAGCGGGAAAGCGGGTTGTGTAGAGGACACAGAGAGGCTGCAAAGAGATTTAGATAGGTTAAGCGAATGGGCTAAGGTTTGGCAAATGGAATACAATGTCGGAAAATGTGAGGTCATCCACCTTGGGAAAAAAAACAGTAAAATTACAACATGCTGCGTGCAGAGGGACCTGGGGGTCCTTGTGCATGAAACTCTTTTAGAGTCGACCTGCAAAAACATAAAACATTAAACGGTGCCACCCGACCTGAGTGACACACCAGACATTTACAAGGCCCTTTTTTATTTTCCCCTTTTTTTTTTTTTTTGTGTTTTTCTTTTTTTTTTGGGCACTAAAATCACAATTTTTCCCACTGCCTCCTATAAAAGGGAAGGGGGACACTAAAAGCACCGGCAATTAAAACCAATTAAACTTAAAAACGTAAAATCAAATTAAAATTTGGTTGCCGGGCGTGATGATGCACTCCAGTCCCTCCGGTGCCCACCTTTAGCGGAAGGCCTCCATCTCCAAGGACACCCTGGACCGGATGTAAGAGCGGAAGAGAGGCAGGCAGTCAGGTTGAATGACCCCCTCGACCGCCTGCTGCCTGGACCGGCTGATGGCACCCTTGGCCGTGCCCAGGAGCAGTCCTACGAGGAGGCCTTCGGACCTACCCGCTCCCCTCCGCACAGGGTGCCCAAAGATCAGGAGAGTGGGACTGAAGTGCAGCCAGAATTTCAGGAGCAGCCCCTTCAAATAATGGAACAGGGGCTGCAGCCTTGTGCACTCAATAAAAACATGGAACACGGACTCCTCCAGACCGCAGAAATTGCAGGCGGCCTGGGAGTCCGTGAACCGGCTTAAAAATATATTGCACGGCACTGCTCCGTGCACCATCCTCCAGGCCAAGTCCCCAATGAATAGTGGGAGGACCCCTGCGTAGAGTGCCCTCCATCGGGGACCCCCGCCTCCTCCGGACGGCAAGATGGTATGCCATGGCATGTCCGGACGGCCGGCGAGGATGGCAAAGTTGAGAGTGTGCAGGAGCAGCCCGTACAGGAAACCCCTCCGCGCGGAACTGAAAGGCACGGAGGGGATTTCCCCGAGGCAGCTCAAGTTGTGAGGCGCCGGCCCCCGAGGGAGGTTCCGGGGTTTGGCGCTGATGAGGAATTCCGTCTGGACGGGGGTCAGTTCGGACGGGATCTCCCCACGTGCTTGAGCCTCCTCGATGCACCTAACGGAGTCAGGGCCCAGAGCCGTTTTTAGCGACTCGATGGCATCGGCCGTGTGGCGGACGTTGGCAGAATTTAGGTGCCGCGCCAGCGTGTCTGGCGCCATCCAGCCCGCTCCTCCGCCATCGAACAGGTCCCTGAACCTGGTCACCTCACCAGCCACAGCCCTCTCTTCCGACCGCCACATAAAACCTCGGTCGTGGAGGTACGGATTCCCAAGCAGCGGCTCCTGCAGGACGGCCGCCACTCCAGCCGGCGGAGAGCTGCGCTTGGTGGAGACTTTGTTCCAGACCCTGATGAGTTCCTTTTAAAAGACAGGCAGCTCCCGGAGGGTGGTCCTGACACCCCCCAAGTTCACAAACAGGAGCTGCGTGTCATAGTTGAGGTCGCGCTGCTGGCGGAAGAAATACCTCGCCAGAGCACACCACCTAGGAGGGGGCTCGACGTAAAGATATCTCTGCAGGGTCTGAAGATGGAAAGTCGCGAGCTGGGCGCTGACGCACACCAACGACTGACCGCCCTCCTCAAGCGGGAGACTCAAGACCGCAGCAGAGACCCAGTGCTTCCTGTTGTTCCAGAAGAAGTCCACCAGCTTCTGCTGTATCTTGGCGACAAACGCAGGGGGAGGGGTCAAAGTGACCAGCCGGTACCACAACATTGCGGCCACCAGCTGGTTTATGACTAGCGCTCGACCCCTGTAGGATAGCACTCGGAGCAGTCCTGTCCAGCGCCCTAGGCGAGCGGCGACCTTGGCCTCCAGCTCCTGCCAGTTCGCCGGCCAGGCTCCCTCGTCGGGGCTAAGGTAGACTCCCAGATAGAGGAGATGGGTCGTGCTCCAGGCAAAAGGCCTGAGCTCCTCCGGCAGGGAGTCCACCCGCCACTGACCCACCAGGAGTCCGGAACATTTCTCCCAGTTGATCCTGGCGGAGGACGTGGCCGAGTAAATCTCCTGGCACTCACGCATCCTCCGCAGGTCAGCGGGATCCTCTACCGCGAGGAGCACGTCATCGGCGTAAGCCGAGAGGACGACCTCCACGCCCGGCCCTTGCAGAGCCAGTCCCGTCAACCACATCCGCAAGAGGCGCAGGAAAGGCTCCACGCAAACGGCGTATAACTGGCCGGACATGGGGCATCCGTGGTGCACCCCTCTCCTAAAGCGAAGGGGCGCCGTCAAGGACCTGTTAACCTTAATCAGACACTCCGCGGCGGCATACCAAAGTCGGATCCGGGCGACGAAATGCGTCCCGAACCCGAAAGCGCGCAGAGTTCCGAGCAGATAGCCGTGATCCACCCTGTCGAACGCCTTCTCTTGGTCGAGGGATAGGAAGGCGACCGACAGACCAGCCTCCTGGGAACAATGGATGAGGTCCCGGACCAGATGGATGTTATCGTGGATTGTCCAGCCCGGGACCGTGTAGGACTGCTCGGGGTGGATCATGTGGTCCAGCACGGCACCAAGGCGAGCAGACATCGCCCTGGCGAAGATTTTGTAGTCCGTGCTGAGGAGGGATACCGCGCGCCAGTTCTTAAGGAGGCGGAGATCGCCCTTCTTAGGCAGCAGGACGATGACTGCCCTGCGCCAAGAGAGGGGCATCTCCCCGGTCGCCAGACTTTCCCCCAGGACCCGCGTGTAGTCGCTCCCCAGGACGTCCCAGAACGCCCTGTGGAACTCCACGGTCAGCCCGTCCAGCCCCCGGGATTTTCCCCTCGAGAGCCGGTCGAGGGCACTGGTCAGCTCCGCCAGGCTTAGCGGAGCTTCCAGATTTTCGGCGTCCTCCGGGCTGACCTTCGGCAGGTCCACCCACAAAACTCTACGCGCTTCCTCGCTGGACGGATCCGGAGAGAACAGAGCCCCGTAATATTCACGGGCCCTGTTGTTGACGCCCTCCGGATCCGAGACGAGAGAGCCGTCGTCGGCCAGCAGCGTCAAGAGCTGCTTACGGACACTCTGCCTTTTTTCCAGCAAGTAGAAGAAGGGGGAGCCGCGGTCCAGATCCCGCAGGAAACGGATCCGCGACCTCACGAACGCGCCTCAGGACCCGACGAGCTGCAGGTCCTTCAGCGCGGCCTTCTTCGCTTCGTAAACTGTCCGCAGGGCCAGGTCCTGGACGACTTGACCGAGACGGGCTTCCAGGTCGAGCACCTCTTTTTCTAGGCGCCCGACTCTGGCCGCCCGCCTCTTGGTCGCCCCCTCGCGTACTCTTGACAGAAGACGCGAACGTGAGCCTTGCCCACGTCCCACCATAGCCTCAAGGAGGGGAAGCCCCCCTGCTTCCTTCTCCAGTCGGACCAGAATCGATGGAACGAGTCCTGGAACCGCACGTCCTCCAGCAGCCGGTTGTTAAAGTGCCAGTGCGCGGACCTCGTCCTTGCGCGAAGTGAAGCGTGCTCCGCCCACACCAGGTGGAGGTCCGAACAGGGCACCGGCCGCATGGAGGCCGCCGGAATGCAGGAAACGTACGCCCGAGACACGTAAAGGCGGTCGACTCTAGACCATCCTACTCCAGGCCTCACCCAAGTAAAGGCGCTGGAGTTGGGGTGGAGATTTCGCCAGACGTCCACCAAGTCGAAGGACCCGACCAGGTACCTCAACTTCTCCATCGCCGTCATGCACTGCGGGGCACTGGAGCGGTCCCTCGCCTCGAGGGTGCAGTTAAAATCCCCCCCGAGGACAATGCAGTCGCCGACGTCGACGGAGCCAATTAGAGCGGACACCTCTTCAAAGAAGTGCGTTTGCTGCGGGCCGGGCTGAGGGGCGTACACGTTCACGAGATGGAGCGGCACGTCCCCCAGGCGAACCGTTACATGCAGCAAGCGGCCTGGCACGGGCTCCTCGACCCCCAAGATCTCCGGCTGAAAATGCGGGCCCAGCAAGATGGCCACCCCACAAGAAATGGCGGTGAGGTGGCTCATGCGGACCTCTCCTTGCCATTCCAGGAGCCACGTGGCTTCGTCTCCCGGAACGGTGTGGGTTTCTTGCAGGAAGCACACCGCATATTTCCCCTCCCGCAGGAGCGAAAAATTGTCAAATCTACGGCGTGCCCCTCTGCCGCCGTTGATGTTGAGGCTGGCTATGGTTATCTTCATGACTAGAGCATAGTGCAACCTCTACCTAACCTATTGTGGGGGGGGGAGTGGAGTCGTTTGTTGACCTCCACTCCTTCAGCAGCCCAGCGAGGAACTTTTTGAGCCGGCGCAGCTCAAGGCCTTGAGCCTTTGATAAGGGCCCGCCCGCGGCCATGGTTTTAGCGGCGGCGCGGACGGACGCGACGAGCAGCCCCGGCTCGGACCATCTTTCCAGGGCCAGACGGGCTTGGTCGCGGCGACCCCGGCACTGGACCAAAAAGTCCCGGAGTTCCTCTGCGGGAATGAGGAGGGTCTCAGTGGCGGCCGCGAGCAGATCCACCGCCTCACTGGCGATGGACTCGAGATCTTCACCCGCGTCCTCCACCGAGTCCCCGTCCCCTTCCGGGAGGTCGCCGCTAGCAGCCGGCCCGTCGACCGCACGAGGTACGGCAAACGGCCCGGCCGCTCCATCTGGTCCTGGCTCTGCCCCGATCCCACCCCCAGGATCGTCGGCAGAGGAGTCCCCACTGGGCTCTTTTAAAATTGGTGCTGGGTCGGGAAGCGACAGCGGAAGGGGTTCCTCCTCCGCCCCAGGAGCCGGGGAACACGGAGAGACCTGGTTTAGGAAGTTCTCCAGGTCCACCAAGTCCCCCAGCTCCAAAATAGCGGGCGAGGGTTCTTGTTCTTCCCCCTCCCCGCCGCCACCCCCCGGCCCAGCGTGTGGATGTTTATTAAAATTTTCAGTTTCTGCCGAGTCGAGCAACCGGGGGAAGTTGGGTATTGGCTGGGCGGGCTCAGGTTCGGCCTTTTCGGCCCCGCCCGCCTCAGTCCCCGGGACGCTCGACCCGGTGGCTACGCATTCTTCCGCTGGCCCCACGCCCCCCACGACAGGCAGATCTTCCACGCCATCCCCAGGAGGCAGCGGCTGGGCAGCCTCGACTGCCTCACCCTTCCCGGGAACAGATTCCTCGCGCCTACAGCGCAATTTGGGGGCGCTGGTGGGGGACGCGGGACACGCGACGGGCACCGCCTCCTCCGCGGAGGGATGTTGTTCTCCCTCCGCCTCATTGGAGCGGTGCCTCCTTTTGTTCCTGTTCTTGTGAATGTGCCCCACCTCCCTACAGGCATGGCACCGCACGCCGTCCGATGTCCAGAAGACGCGGTAGGCAGTCCCCTCGTGCACCACATTAAAACAGCCCTCCGTCGTCTCCTCCCGCGCCAGCCGGACAAAGAGCTGGCGGCGGAAGGAGAACACGTGGCGCAGGCTGTTCTCCCTGAGGCCGAGCGGTATGGGGTTGATCCCCGACCTTACCTCCCCCAGTTGGTGTAGGTGAGGGAGGAGGAGCTCAGCGGGAACAAAGGGCGGGACGTTTGACACGATGACCCTCTGCGCGGTGGCCTCGAGAGGGTCCACCGGCAGGAACGTCCCACCCATCGTGAGCCCCTTTTCAAGGGCCAGGGACACCGCCCGCTCCGACCCCAGGAAGAACACGGCCTTCCCAGACATCTTGGAGGCCGCGACAATGGCCGAGGGGCCGACTATCCCAGCCATCGCCCGCACGCACTCCTCAATGCTCATTGTGGGGTGAGTGTAGCTCTTGACCCCGTGTTTCTTTGTGATGAGTGTAAAAGGTGGCAGGGCAGCGGGTGGCGCAGGAGGTGCCGTGGATGTGGACACCGCCTGCGCATATGTCCTCGCTGGCCCCGCCACCGGCGTGGATGGGGTCGCCATCACGGGGTCCCTTTAAGGGCTACACCCACCCCAAAGTCACAGGCCTTAATGGTCTCGATTGGCCTCGTTTGATTTGACTGAGCAGAGGAGCTGTTAATGAGGCACACCTCTCCCCTAGTTGGCAACTGGGGAGGGGCCTTACTCCCTCTGCTCAGTTGTCTCAATTGTTTTGTTGTTTTTTTTTTAATTTTTAATTTAGGAGAAAGGGGTCTCAGAGAGAGAGGGGAGAAACAGAGTAACAGAGAAAGAGAGAGGGGGGGTGGGAAGTGGGGGGAACTGCGAGGGCAGGTCTCCCCTCGCAGCTGTGGGTGGGTGCAATCCCCAGATGGCAAAACAAAAACACAGTCTTTGGGTTGGTCTTCAGGTGAGGGGAGAAGATGTCTTCACCTGGGGCAGCTCGAGCCACCAGGCACACACTCCTAATAATGTTCAATAGGGTGATTAAGAAAAATCTTCAGCCTGGTAACTCCAGCTATCCCAGGCTAGGCAATTGGGGAGGGGGGGGGGGTTCAGTTGTGTGTGGGGCCTAGTTGTAGCAAGGCCCCCACACACACTTCCACACACACACACCCCCCATGATGTTCCGGCCCTCAGTGGTCTTCTTTCCTCCCCCCACCGATTCAACAAAGTCTTTTTGGGACTGCACCAATACACCCACCTGTAGAATGGTAGAGTCTCCCTCCTTCCACACTGGATGTTTGTTGTTGGTTTTTCCCCCGCTCTCCAACTCTTTGCAGAAGTGGTAAATTGTTGATAAATGTTTTCTGCTTCCTCCTCTCCCTCTGGGTGAAAGTTGGTGGTGAAGCCCCTTCCTTCCTTTTCTTCCTGGGCTGGTCTCAGGGCTCTCCAGGCAGGAGCTAAAGTTGATAGCTGCTCTCCTCACTGCAGCTCAGCTCCTACTGAGCAGGACACGCCTCCACTGCTCCACAATTGGTCCTTGTGCATGAAACTCTTTTAGAGTTTATCTGTAAAACATAAAACATTAAACCGTGCCACCCGCCCTGGATGACACAGCAGACATTTACAAGGCTCCTTTTTTTCTTTTTAAAAATTTTTTTTGGGGCGCTAAAATCAATTTTTTTCCAGTGCCCCCTATAAAAGGGAAGGGGACACGAAAAGCACCGGCAATTAAAACCAATTAAACTTAAAAACGTAAAATCAAATTAAAATTCGGTTGCCGGGCATGATGATGCACTCCAGTCCCTCCGGTGCCCACCTCTCGCGGAAGGCCGCGAGCGTACCGGTGGACACCGTGTGCTCCATCTCCAAGGACACCCTGGACCGGATGTAAGAGCGGAAGAGAGGCAGGCAGTCAGGTTGAACGACCCCCTCGACCGCCCGCTGCCTGGACCGGCTGATGGCACCCTTGGCCGTGCCCAGGAGCAGTCCTACGAGGAGGCCTTCGGACCTACCCGCTCCCCTCCGCACAGGGTGCCCAAAGATCAGGAGAGTTGGACTGAAGTGCAGCCAGAATTTCAGGAGCAGCCCCTTCAAATAATGGAACAGGGGCTGCAACCTCGTGCACTCAATAAAAACATGGAACACGGACTCCTCCAGACCGCAGAAATTGCAGGCGGCCTGGGAGTCCGTGAACCGGCTTAAAAATTTATTGCACAGCACTGCTCCGTGCACCATCCTCCAGGCCAAGTCCCCGATGAATACTGGGAGGACCCCCGCGTAGAGTGCCCTCCATCGGGGACCCCCGCCTCCTCCGGATGGCAAGATGGTACGCCATGGCGTGTCCGGACGGCCGGCGAGGATGGCAAAGTTGAGAGTGTGCAGGAGCAGCCCGTACAGGAAACCCCTCCGCGCGGAACTGAAAGGCACGGAGGGGATTTCCCCGAGGCGGCTCAAGTTGTGAGGCGCTGGCCCCCGAGGGAGGTTCCGGGGTTTGGCGCCGATGAGGAATTCCGTCCGCACGGGGGTCAGTTCGGACGGGATCTCCCCACGTGCTTGAGCCTCCTCAATGCACCTAACGGAGTCAGGGCCCTGAACTGTTTTTAGCGACTCGATGGCATCGGCCGCGTGGCGGATGTTGGCAGAGTTTAGGCGCCACGCCAGCGTGTCTGGCGCCATCCAGCCCGCTCCTCCGCCATCGAGCAGGTCCCTGACCCTGGTCACCTCACCAGCCACAGCCCTCTCTTCCGACCGCCACATAAAACCTCGGTCGTGGAGGTACGGTTTCCCGAGCAGCGGCTCCTGCAGGACGGCCGCCACTCCAGCCGGCGGAGAGCTGCGCTTGATGGAGACTTTGTTCCAGACCCTGATGAGTTCCCTGTAAAAGACAGGCAGCTCCCGGAGGGCGGTCCTGGCACCCCCCAAGTTCACAAACAGGAGCTGCGTGTCATAATTGAGGTCGCGCTGCTGGCGGAAGAAATACCTCGCCAGAGCACACCACCTAGGAGGGGGCTCGACGTAAAGGTATCTCTGCAGGGTCTGAAGATGGAAAGTCACGAGCTGGGCGCTGACGCACACCAACGACTGACCGCCCTCCTCAAGCGGGAGACTGAAGACCGCAGCAGAGACCCAGTGCTTCCTGTTGTTCCAGAAGAAGTCCACCAGCTTCTTCTGTATCTTGGTGACAAACGCAGGGGGAGGGGTCAAAGTGACCAGCCGGTACCACAACATTGCGGCCACCAGCTGGTTTATGACTAGCACTCGACCCCTGTAGGACAGCACTCGGAGCAGTCCTGTCCAGCGCCCTAGGCGAGCGGCGACCTTGGCCTCCAGCTCCTGCCAGTTCGCCGGCCAGGCTCCCTCGTCGGGGCTAAGGTAGACTCCCAGATAGAGGAGATGGGTCGTGCTCCAGGCAAAAGGCCTGAGCTCCTCCGGCAGGGAGTCCACCCGCCACTGACCCACCAGGAGTCCAGAACATTTCTCCCAGTTGATCCTGGCGGAGGACGCGGCCGAGTAAATCTCCTGGCACTCACGCATCCTCCGCAGGTCAGCGGGATCCTCTACCGCGAGGAGCACGTCATCGGCGTAAGCCGAGAGGACGACCTCCACGCCCGGCCCTTGCAGAGCCAGTCCCATCAACCTCGTCCGCAAGGGGCGCAGGAAAGGCTCCACGCAAATGGCGTATAACTGGCCGGACATGGGGCATCCCTGGCACACCCCTCTCCTAAAGCGAAGGGGCGCCGTCAAGGACCCGTTAACCTTAATCAGACACTCCGCGGCGGCGTACAAAAGTCGGATCCGGGCGACGAAATGCGTCCCGAACCCGAAAGCGCGCAGAGTTCCGAGCAGATAGTCGTGATCCACCCTGTCGAACGCCTTCTCTTGGTCGAGGGATAGGAAGGCGACCGACAGACCAGCCTCCTGGGAACAATGGATGAGGTCCCGGACCAGATGGATGTTATCGTGGATTGTCCGGCCCGGGACCGTGTAGGACTGGTCGGGGTGGATCATGTGGTCCAGCACAGCACCAAGGCGAGCAGACATCGCCGTGGCGAAGATTTTGTAGTCCGTGCTGAGGAGGGAGACCGGGCCCCAGTTCTTAAGGAGGCGGAGATCGCCCTTCTTAGGCAGCAGGACGATGACTGCCCTGCGCCAAGAGAGGGGCATCTCCCCGGTCGCCAGACTTTCCCCCAGGACCCGCGCGTAGTCGCCCCCCAGGACGTCCCAGAACGCCCTGTGGAACTCCACGGTCAGCCCGTCCAGCCCCGGGGATTTTCCCCTCGAGCGCCGGGCGAGGGCACCGGTCAGCTCCGCCAGGCTTAGCGGAGCTTCCAGATTTTCGGCGCCCTCCGGGCTGACCTTCGGCAGGTCCTCCCACAAAACTCTACGCGCTTCCTCGCTGGACGGATCCGTAGAGAACAGGGCCCTGTAATATTCACGGGCCCTGTTGTTGACGCCCTCCGGATCAGAGACGAGAGAGCCGTCGTCGGCCAGCAGCATCAAGAGCTGCTTACGGACACTCTGCCTTTTTTCCAGCGAGTAGAAGAAGGGGTAGCCGCGGTCCAGACACCTCTTCAAAGAAGCGCGTTTGCTGCGGGCCGGGCTGAGGGGCGTACACGTTCACGAGATGGAGCGGCACGTCCCCCAGGCGAACCGTTTCGTGCAGCAAGCGGCCTGGCACGGGCTCCTCGACCCCCAAGATCTCCGGTTGAAAATGCGGGCCCAGCAAGATGGCCACCCCACTAGAAATGGCGGTGAGGTGGCTCATGCGGACCTCTCCTTGCCATTCCAGGAGCCACGTGGCTTCATCTCCCGGAACGGTGTGGGTTTCTTGCAGGAAGCACACCGCATATTTCCCCTCCCGCAGGAGTGAAAAATTGTCAAATCTACGGCGTGCCCCTCTGCCGCCGTTGATGTTGAGGCTGGCTATGGTTATCTTCATGACTAGAGCATAGTGCAACCTCTACCTAACCTATTGTGGGGGGGGGGAGTGGAGTCGTTTGTTGACCTCCACTCCTTCCGCAGCCCAGCGAGGAACTTTTTGAGCCGGCGCAGCTCAAGGCCTTGAGCCTTTGATAAGGGCCCGCCCGCGGCCATGGTTTTAGCGACGGCGCGGACGGACGCGACGAGCAGCCCCGGCTCGGACCATCTTTCCAGGGCCAGACGGGCTTGGTCGCGGCGACCCCGGCACTGGACCAAAAAGTCCCGGAGTTCCTCTGCGGGAATGAGGAGGGTCTCAGTGGTGGCCGCGAGCAGATCCACCGCCTCACTGGCGATGGACTCGAGATCTTCACCCGCGTCCTCCACCGAGTCCCCGTCCCCCTCCGGGAGGTCGCCGCTAGCAGCCGGCCCGTCGACCGCACGAGGTACGGCAAACGGCCCGGCCGCTCCATCTGGCCCTGGCTCTGCCCCGATCCCACCCCCAGGATCGTCGGCAGAGGAGTCCCCACTGGGCTCTTTTAAAATTGGTGCTGGGTCGGGAAGCGACAGCGGAAGGGGTTCCTCCTCCGCACCAGGAGCCGGGGAACACGGAGAGACCTGGTTTCGGAAGTTCTCCAGGTCCACCAAGTCCCCCAGCTCCAAAATAGGGGGCGAGGGTTCTTGTTCTTCCCCCTCCCCGCCGCCACCCCCCGGCCCAGCGTGTGGATGTTTATTAAAATTTTCAGTTTCTGCCGAGTCGAGCAAATCCCGGGGGAAGTTGGGTATTGGCTGGGCGGGCTCAGGTTCGGCCTTTTCGGCCCCACACGCCTCAGTCCCCGGGACGCTCGACCCGGCGGCTATGCATTCTTCCGCTGGCCCCACGCCCCCCACGACAGGCAGATCTTCCACGCCATCCCCAGGAGGCAGCGGCTGGGCAGCCGCGACTGCCTCACCCTCCCCGGGGACAGATTCCTCGCGCCTACAGCGCAATTTGGGGGCGCTGGTGGGGGACGCGGGACATGCAACGGGCACTGCCTCCTCCGCGGAGGGATGTTGTTCTCCCTCCACCTCATTGGGGCGGTGCCTCCTTTTGTTCCTGGGGGTGCGCGGAGGCAGGGAGACCTCCATGTCTGCCGAGGCCTCCCGCTCCGCCCCCCCCTTTTCCTTATCTTGCCCTCGCCCGAGCCCCTCTGCGGTATTGGTCAAGGGCTCGGGCACGGGCTCAGGGCACCCCGCGCTCGCCGGTGACTGGGTTGGGCTGAGCGCAGTGGTCAAACTTTCTGGCACACTGAGGGGACCCGCCTCTAGATGTCTCGTCTTCTTCCACGCCTTCTTTTCGATCGGACGCTCTCCCTCCCCCCTGCCGGAGGCCGTGAAAACAAAGGCCCCCGACGATGCCCGCGCACCTACGGCTCCCGGCACGCGGACGCAACTAGGGGGAGGGGTGGCGGCGGCGCCAGCCTTGGCCACCTTCGGTGGTTTGGCGGCCTTGGAGGCGGGGCAGTTCTTGCGAATGTGCCCCACCTCCCTACAGGCATGGCACCGCACGCCGTCCGACGTCCAGAAGATGCGGTAGGCAGTCCCCTCGTGCACCACATTAAAAGACCCCTCTGTCGTCTCCTCCCGCGCCAGCCGGACAAAGAGCTGGCGGCGGAAGGAGAACACGTGGCGCAGGCTGTTCTCCCTGAGGCCGAGCGGTATGGGGTTGATCCCCGACCTTACCTCCCCCAGTTGGTGTAGGTGAGGGAGGAGGGGTTCAGCGGGAACAAAGGGTGGGACGTTCGATATGATGACCCTCTGCGCGGTGGCCTCGAGAGGGTCCACCGGCAGGAACGTCCCGCCCACCGTGAGCCCCTTTTCGAGGGCCAGGGACACCGCCCGCTCCGACCCCAGGAAGAACATGGCCTTCCCAGACATCTTGGAGGCTGCGACAATGGCCGAGGGGCCAACTACCCCAGCCATCGCCCGCACGCACTCCTCGATGGTCATTGTGGGGTGAGTGTAGCTCTTGACCCCGTGTTTTTTAGTAATAAGTCAAAAGGGTGGCAGGGCAGCAGGTGGCGCAGGAGGTGCCGTGGAAGCGGTTGCCACCTGCGCATATGTTCTTGCTGGCCCTGCCACCGGCGTGGATGGGGTCGCCATCACGGGGTCCCTTTAAGGGCTACACCCACCCCAAAGTCACAGGCCTTAATGGTCTTGATTGGCCTCGTTTGATTTGACTGAGCAGAGGAGCTCTTAACGAGGCACCTCTGCCCTAGTTGGCAATTGGGGAGCGGCCTTGCTCCCTCTGCTCAGTTGTCTCAATTGTTTTATCTTTTTTTTAAATTAGGAGGAAGGGGTCTCAGAGAGAGAGGGGAGAAACATAGAATAACAGAGAAAGAGAGAGTGGGGTGGGAAGCGGGGGGAACTGCGAGGGCAGGTCTCCCCTTGCAGCTGTGGGTGGGTGCACTCCCCAGATGGCAAAACACACAAGCACAGTCTTTGGGTTGGTCTTCAGGTGGGGGGAGAAGATGTCTTCACCTGGGGCAGCTAGAGCCACCAGGCACACACTCCTAACGATATTCAATTGGTGATTTAAAGAAATCTTCAGCCTGGTAGCTCCAGCTATCCCAGGCTAGGCAAATGTGGGGGGGGGTTCAATTGTGGGGGGGGCCTAGTTGTAAGCAAGGCCCCCACACACACTTCCACACACACACACCCCCCGTGATGTTCCGGCCCTCAGTGGTCTTCTTTCCTCCCCCCACCGATATAACAAAGTCTTTTTGGGAAATGCACCCACACCCACCTGTAGAATGGTCGAGTCTCCCTCCTTCCACACTGGATGTTGTTGTTGGTCTTTCCCCCTCTCTCCAACTCTTTGCAGAAATGGTAAATTGTTGTTAAATGTTTTCTGCTTTCTCCTCTCCCTCTGGGTGAAAGTTGGTGGTGAAGCCCCTTCCTTCCTTCCTTCTCTTCCTGGGCTGTTCTCAGGGCTCTCCAGGCAGGAGCTAAGGTTGGTAGCTGCTCCTCTCTCTGCAGCTCAGCTCCAACTGTGCAGGACACGCCTCCACTGCTCCACAATTGGTCCTTGTGCATGAAACTCTTTTGAGTTTACCTGCGAAAACATAAAACATTAAACGGTGCCACCCGACCTGGGTGACACTCCAGACATTTACAAGGCCCTTTTTTTTCCCCCCCCTTTTTTTGTTTTTTTTTGTGTTTTTCTTTTTTTGTTTTTTTTTTGGGCACTAAAATCACAATTTCCCCCAGTGCCCCCGAAAAAATGGAAGGGGGATACTAAAAGCACCGGCAATTAAAACAAATTAAACTTAAAAACGTAAAATCAAATTAAAATTTGGTTGCCGGGCGTGATGATGCACTCCAGTCCCTCCGGTGCCCACCTCTCGCGGAAGGCCGCGAGCGTACCGGTGGACACCGCGTGCTCCATCTCCAAGGACACCCTGGACCGGATGTAAGAGCGGAAGAGAGGCAGGCAGTCAGGTTGAACGACCCCCTTGACCGCCCGCTGCCTGGACCGGCTGATGGCACCCTTGGCCGTGCCCAGGAGCAGTCCTACGAGGAGGCCTTCGGACCTACCCGCTCCCCTCCGCACAGGGTGCCCAAAGATCAGGAGAGTGGGACTGAAGTGCAGCCAGAATTTCAGGAGCAGCCCCTTCAAATAATGGAACAGGGGCTGCAACCTCGTGCACTCAATAAAAACATGGAACACGGACTCCTCCAGACCGCAGAAATTGCAGGCGGCCTGGGAGTCCGTGAACCGGCTTAAAAATTTGTTGCACGGCACTGCTCCGTGCACCACCCTCCAGGCCAAGTCCCCAATGAATAGTGGGAGGACCCCTGCGTAGAGTGCCCTCCATCGGGGACCCCCGCCTCCTCCGGACGGCAAGATGGTACGCCATGGCATGTCCGGACGGCCGGCGAGGATGGCAAAGTTGAGGGTGTGCAGGAGCAGCCCGTACAGGAAACCCCTCCGCGCGGAACTGAAAGGCGCGGAGGGGATTTCCCCGAGGCGGCTCAAGTTGTGAGGTGCCGGCCCCCGAGGGAGGTTCCGGGGTTTGGCGCCGATGAGGAATTCCGTCCGGACGGGGGTCAGTTCGGACGGGATCTCCCCACGTGCTTGAGCCTCCTCGATGCACCTAACGGAGTCAGGGCCCAGAGCTGTTTTTAGCGACTCGATGGCATCGGCCGCGTGGTGGACGTTGGCAGAATTTAGGCGCCGCGCCAGCGTATCTGGCGCCATCCAGCCCGCTCCTCCGCCATCGAGCAGGTCCCTGACCCTGGTCACCTCACCAGCCACAGCCCTCTCTTCCGACCGCCACATAAAACCTCGGCCGTGGAGGTACGGATTCCCGAGCAGCGGTTCCTGCAGGACGGCCGCCACTCCAGCCGGCGGAGAGCTGCGCTTGGTGGAGACATTGTTCCAGACCCTGATGAGTTCCCTGTAAAAGACAGGCAGCTCCCGGAGGGCGGTCCTGGCACCCCCCAAGTTCACAAACAGGAGCTGCATGTCATAATTGAGGTCGCGCTGCTGGCGGAAGAAATACCTCGCCAGAGCACACCACCTAGGAGGGGGCTCGACGTAAAGGTATCTCTGCAGGGTCTGAAGACGGAAAGTCGCGAGCTGGGCGCTGACGCACACCAACGACTGACCGCCCTCCTCAAGCGGGAGACTCAAGACCGCAGCAGAGACCCAGTGCTTCCTGTTGTTCCAGAAGAAGTCCACCAGCTTCTTCTGTATCTTGGCGACAAACGCAGAGGGAGGGGTCAAAGTGACCAGCCAATACCACAGCATTGCGGCCACCAGCTGGTTTATGACTAGCGCTCGACCCCTGTAGGACAGCACTCGGAGCAGTCCTGTCCAGCGCCCTAGGCGAGCGGCGACCTTGGCCTCCAGCTCCTGCCAGTTCGCCGACCAGGCTCCCTCGTCGGGGCTAAGGTAGACTCCCAGATAGAGGAGATGGGTCGTGCTCCAGGCAAAAGGCCTGAGCTCCTCCGGCAGGGAGTCCACCCGCCACTGACCCACCAGGAGTCCGGAACATTTCTCCCAGTTGATTCTGGCGGAGGACGCGGCCGAGTAAATCTCCTGGCACTCACGCATCCTCCGCAGGTCAGCGGGATCCTCTATCGCGAGGAGCACGTCATCGGTGTAAGCCGAGAGGACGACCTCCACGCCTGGCCCTTGCAGAGCCAGTCCCGTCAACCTCGTCCGCAAGAGGCGCAGGAAAGGCTCCACGCAAACGGCGTATAACTGGCCGGACATGGGGCATCCCTGGCGCACCCCTCTCCTAAAGCGAAGGGGCGCCGTCAAAGACCCGTTAACCTTAATCAGACACTCCGCGGCGGCATACAAAAGTCGGATCCGGGCGACGAAATGCGTCCCGAACCCGAAAGCTCACAGAGTTCCGAGCAGATAGTCGTGATCCACCCTGTCGAACGCCTTCTCTTGGTCGAGGGATAGGAAGGCGACCGACAGACCAGCCTCCTGGGAACAATGGATGAGGTCCCGGACCAGATGGATGTTATCGTGGATTGTCCGGCCCGGGACCGTGTAGGACTGGTCGGGGTGGATCATGTGGTCCAGCACGGCACCAAGGCGAGCAGACATCGCCCTGGCGAAGATTTTGTATTCCGTGCTGAGGAGGGAGACCGGGCGCCAGTTCTTAAGGAGGCGGAGATCGCCCTCCTTAGGCAGCAGAACGATGACTGCCCTGCGCCAAGGGAGGGGCATCTCCTCGGTCGCCAGACTTTCCCCCAGGACCCGCGCGTAGTCGCTCCCCAGGACGTCCCAGAATGCCCTGTGGAACTCCACGGTCAGCCCGTCCAGCCCCGGGGATTTTCCCCTCGAGAGCCGGGCGAGGGCACCGGTCAGCTCCGCCAGGCTTAGCAGAGCTTCCAGATTTTCGGCACCCTCCGGGCTGACCTTCGGCAGGTCCTCCCACAAAACTCAACGCGCCTCCTCGCTGGACGGATCCGGAGAGAACAGAGCCCCGTAATATTCACGGACCCTGTTGTTGACGCCCTCCGGATCCGAGACGAGAGAGCCGTCGTCGGCCGGCAGCGTCAAGAGCTGCTTACGGACACTCTGCCTTTTTTCCAGCGAGTAGAAGAAGGGGGAGCCGCTGTCCAGATCCCGCAGGAACCGGATCCGCGACCTCACGAACGCGCCTCGGGACCCGACGAGCTTCAGCGCGGCCTTCTTCGCTTCGTACACCGTCCGCAGGGCCGGGTCCTGGACGACTTGACCGAGACGGGCTTCCAGGTCGAGCACCTCTTTTTCTAGGCGCCCGACTCTGGCTGCCCGCCTCTTGGTCGACCCCCTCGCGTACTCTTGACAGAAGACGCAGACGTGAGCCTTGCCCACGTCCCACCATAGCCTCAAGGAGGGGAAGCCCCCCTGATTCCTTCTCCAGTCGGACCAGAATCGACGGAACGAGTCCTGGAACCGCACGTCCTCCAGCAGCCGGTTTTTAAAGTGCCAGTACGCGGACCCCGTCCTCGCGCGGAGCGAAGCGAGCTCCGCCCACACCAGGTGGTGGTCCGAACACGGCACCGGCCGCATGGAGGCCGCCGGGACGCAGGAAACGTACGCCCGAGACACGTAAAGGCGGTCGACTCTAGACCATCCAACTCCAGGCCTCACCCAAGTAAAGGCGCTGGAGTCGGGGTGGAGATTTCGCCAGACGTCCACCAAGTCGAAGGACCCGACCAGGTCCCTCAACTTCTCCATCGCCGTCATGCACTGCGGGGCACCGGAGCGGTCCCTCGCCTCGAGGGTGCAGTTAAAATCCCCCCCAAAGACAATGCAGTCGCCGACGTCGACAGAGCCAAGAAGAGCGGACACCTCTTCAAAGAAGCGCGTTTGCTGCGGGCCGGGCTGAGGGGCGTACACGTTCACGAGATGGAGCGGCACGTCCCCCAGGCGAACCGTTACGTGCAGCAAGCGGCCTGGCACGGGCTCCTCGACCCCCAAGATCTCCGGCTGAAAATGCAGGCCCAGCAAGATGGCCACCCCACTAGAAATGGCGGTGTGGTGGCTCATGCGGACCTCTCCTTGCCATTCCAGGAGCCACGTGGCTTCGTCTCCCGGAACGGTGTGGGTTTCTTGCAGGAAGCACACCGCATATTTCCCCTCCCGCAGGAGCGAAAAATTGTCAAATCTATGGCGTGCCCCTCTGCCGCCGTTGATGTTGAGGCTGGCTATGGTTATCTTCATGGCAAAAGCACAGTGCAACCTCTACCTTAACCTATTGTGGGGGAGGGAGCGGAGTCTTTTGTTGAACTCCGCTCCCTCCGCAGCCCAGCGAGGAGTCCCTCGAGCTCGCGCAGCTCAAGGTGTTGCGCCTTTGTCAAGGGCCCGCCCGCAGCCAAGGTTTTAATGGCGGCGTGGACGGACCCCTTGATCAGCTCTGGCTCGGACCATTTTTC
This sequence comes from Pristiophorus japonicus, assembly GCF_044704955.1. Taxonomy (NCBI): domain Eukaryota; kingdom Metazoa; phylum Chordata; class Chondrichthyes; family Pristiophoridae; genus Pristiophorus; species Pristiophorus japonicus. Next base: position 258,602 of record NW_027254146.1, on the reverse strand, counting down.
CAGGGCCAGTCGGGCTTGGTCGCAGCGACCCCGGCTCTGGGCCAAAAAGTCCCGGAGTTCCTTTGCAGGAATGAGGATGGTCTCGGCGGCGGCCGCGAGCAGATCCACCGCCTCGCTGGCGGTGGTCTCTAGGTCTTCACTCGCGTCCCCCACCGAGTCCCCGTCCTCCTCCGGGAGGTGGCCGCCAACAGCCGGCCCATCGACCGCACAAGGTACGGCAAATGAACCGGCCGCTCCAACCGGCCCTGGCTCTGCCCCGATCCCACCCCCAGGATCGTCGGCAGAGGAGTCCCCACTGGGCTCTTTTAAAAATGGTGCTGGGTCGGGAAATGACAGCGGAAGGGGTTCCCCCACTGCCCCAGGAACCGGGGAACAAGGAGAGACCCGGCCATCGGAAATCCCCAGGATCCCCAAGTGCACCAGCTCCAAAGTAAGGGGCGAGGGTGGGTGTTCCTCCCCCTCCCCGCTGCCACCCCCCGGCCCAGCATCTACAGTGTCATTAAAATAAGTAAATTGTTTTTCTGCCGGGTCGAGCGACTCCCGGGGGAAGTTGGGTATTGGCTGGGCGGGCTCAGGTTCGGCCTTTTCGGCCCCGCCCGCCTCAGTCCCCGGGACGCCCGGCCCGGCGGCAATGCATTCTTCCGCTGGCCCCACGCCCCCCACGACAGGCAGATCTTCCACTCCATCCCCAGGAGGCAGCGGCTGGGCAGCCTCGACTGCCTCACCCTCCCCGGGGACAGACTCTTCGCGCCTGCAGCGCAATTTGGGAGCGCTGGTGGGGGACGCGGGACACGCGGCGGGCACCGACTCCTCCGCGGAGGGATGTTGTTCCCCCTCCGCCTCATCGGAGCCGCGCCTCCTTTTGTTCCTGGGGGCGCACGGAGGCAGGGAGACCCCCATGTCTGCCGAGGCCTCCCGCTCCGCCCCCCCCTTTTCCTTTTCTTGCCCGCGCCTGGGCCCCTCTGTGGTGTTATTCAAGGGCCCGGGCACGGGCTCGGGGCACCCCGTGCTCGCCGGTGACTGGGTTGGGCCGAGCGCGGTAAACAAATTGTCTGTCGCACCGAGGGGACCCGCCTCTAGATGTTTCTCCTTGTTCCGCGCCCTCTTTCCGCTCGGACGCTCTCCCTCCCCCCCGCCGGAGGCCCTGAAAACAAAAGCCTCCGATGATGCCCGCGCACCTATGGCTCCCGGCACGCGGACGCAACTAGAGGGAGGGGTGGCGGCGGCGCCAGCCTTGGCCGCTTTCGGTGGTTTGGCGGCCTTGGAGGCGGGGCAGTTCTTACGAACATGCCCCACCTCCCTACAGGCATGGCACCGCACGCCGTCCGACGTCCAGAAGACGCGGTAGGCAGTCCCCTCGTGCACCACATTAAAGTGCCCTTCCGTCGTGTCCTCCCGCGCCAGCCGGACAAAGAGCTGGCGGCGGAAGGAGAACACGTGGCGCAGGCTGTTCTCCCTGAGGCCGAGCGGTATGGGGTTGATCCCCGACCTTACCTCCCCCAGTTGGTGTAGGTGAGGGAGGAGGAGCTCAGCGGGAACAAAGGGCGGGACGTTTGACACGATGACCCTCTGCGCGGTGGCCTCGAGAGGGTCCACCGGCAGGAACGTCCCGCCCACCGTGAGCCCCTTTTCGAGGGCCAGGGACACCGCCCGCTCCGACCCCAGGAAGAACACGGCCTTCCCAGACATCTTGGAGGCTGCGACAATGGCCGAGGGGCCGACTACCCCAGCCATCGCCCGCACGCACTCCTCGATGGTCATTGTGGGGTGAGTGTAGCTCTTGACCCCGTGTTTTTTGGTGATTAATCTGAAAGGTGGCAGGGCAGCGGGTGTCGCAGGAGGTGCCGTGGAAGCGGTTGCCACCTGGTCATACGTCTTCGCTGGCCCTGCCACCGGCGTGGATGGGGTCGCCATCACGGGGTCCCTTTAAGGGCTACACCCACCCCAAAGTCACAGGCCTTAAAGGTCTTAATTGGCCTCGTTTGATTAGACTGAGCAGAGGAGCCCTTAATGAGGTACCTCTCCCCTAGTTGGCAATTGGGGAGGGGCCTTGCTCCCTCTGCTCAGTTGTCTCAATTGTTTGTTTGTTGTTTTTTTTAATTGATTTGGGAGGAAAAGGGCTCTCAGAGAGAGAGGGGAGAATCAGAGTAACAGGGAAAGAGAGAGGGGGGGAACTGCGAGGGCAGGTCTCCCCTCGCAGCTGTGGGTGGGTGCACTCCCCAGATGGCAAAACACACAAGCACAGTCTTTGGGTTTGTCTTCAGGTGGGGGGAGAAGATGTCTTCACCTGGGGTAGCTAGAGCCACCAGGCACACACTCCTAACGATGTTAATTGGGTAAATGAGAAAAAACTTCAGCCTGGTAGCTCCAGCTATCCCAGGCTAGGCAAATGTGGGGGGTGGGGGGGGTTCCAATTGTGGGGGGGGCCTAGTTGTAAGCACGGCCCCCACGCACACTTCCACACACACACCCCCCGCGATGTTCCGGCCCTCAGTGGTCTTCTTTCCTCCCCCCACCGATACAACAAAGTCTGTTTGGGAAATGCACCCACACCCACCTGTAGAAAGTGTAGAGTTTCCCTCCTTCCACACTGTATGTTGTTGGTCTTTTCCCCCTCTCTCCAACTCCTTGCAGAAATGGTAAAGTTGTACAAAGTTTTCTTTTCTCCTCCTCTCCCTCTGGGTAAAAGTTGATGGTGAAGCCCCTTCCCTCCTTCTCTTCCTGGGCTGGTCTCAGGGCTCTCCAGGCAGGAGCTCAAGTTGATAGCAGCTCTCTCCTCACTGCTCACAGCTCCAACTGAGCAGGACACGCCTCCACTGCTCCACGATTGGTTCCTTGTGCATGAAACTCTTTTTGGAGTTCACCTGCAAAACATAAAAACATTAAACGGTGCCACCCGACCTGGGTGACACTCCAGACATTTACAAGGCCCTTTTTTTCCCCCCCTTTTTTGGTTTTTCTTTTTGTGTTTTTCTTTTTTGGTTTTTTTTTGGGGCACTAAAATCACAATTTTCCCCAGTGCCCCCTATAAAAGGGAAGGGGACACTAAAAGCACCGGCAATTAAAACAAATTAAACTTAAAAAACGTAAAATCAAATTAAAATTTGGTTGCCGAGCGTGATGATGCACTCCAGTCCCTCCGGTGCCCACCTCTCACGAAGGCCGCGAGCGTACCGGTGGACACCGCGTGCTCCATCTCCAAGGACACCCTGGACCGGATGTAAGAGCGGAAGAGAGGCAGGCAGTCAGGTTGAACGACCCCCTCGACCGCCCGCTGCCTGGACCGGCTGATGGCACCCTTGGCCGTGCCCAGGAGCAGTCCTACGATGAGGCCCTCGGACCTACCCGCTCCCCTCCGCACAGGGTGCCCAAAGATCAGGAGAGTGGGACTGAAGTGCAGCCAGAATTTCAGGAGCAGCCCCTTCAAATAATGGAACAGGGGCTGCAACCTCGTGCACTCAATAAAAACATGGAACACGGACTCCTCCAGACCGCAGAAATTGCAGGCGGCCTGGGAGTCCGTGAACCGGCTTAAAAATTTGTTGCACGGCACTGCTCCGTGCACCACCCTCCAGGCCAAGTCCCCGATGAATAGTGGGAGGACCCCTGCGTAGAGTGCCCTCCATCGGGGACCCCCGCCTCCTCCGGATGGCAAGATGGTACGCCATGGCGTGTCCGGACGGCCGGCGAGGATGGCAAAGTTGAGGGTGTGCAGGAGCAGCCCGTACAGGAAACCCCTCCGCGCGGAACTGAAAGGGGCGGAGGGGATTTCCCCGAGGCGGCTCAAGTTGTGAGGCGCCGGCCCCCGAGGGAGGTTCCGGGGTTTGGCGCCGATGAGGAATTCCGTCCGGACGGGGGTCAGTTCGGACGGGATCTCCCCACGTGCTTGAGCCTCCTCGATGCACCGAACGGAGTCAGGGCCCAGAGCTGTTTTTAGCGACTCGATTGCATCGGCCACGTGGCGGACGTTGGCAGAATTAAGGCGCCGCGCCAGCGTGTCTGGCGCCATCCAGCCCGCTCCTCCGCCATCGAGCAGGTCCCTGACCCTGGTCACCTCACCAGCCACAGCCCTCTCTTCCGACCGCCACATAAAACCTCGGCCGTGGAGGTACGGATTCCCGAGCAGCGGTTCCTGCAGGACGGCCGCCACTCCAGCCGGCGGAGAGCTGTGCTTGGTGGAGACTTTGTTCCAGACCCTGATGAGTTCCCTGTAAAAGACAGGCAGCTCCCGGAGGGCAGTCCTGGCACCCCCCAAGTTCACAAACAGGAGCTGCGTGTCATAATTGAGGTCGCGCTGCTGGCGGAAGAAATACCTCGCCAGAGCGCACCACCTAGGAGGGGGCTCGACGTAAAGGTATCTCTGCAGGGTCTGAAGACGGAAAGTCGCGAGCTGGGTGCTGACGCACACCAACGACTGACCGCCCTCCTCAAGCGGGAGACTCAAGACCGCAGCAGAGACCCAGTGCTTCCTGTTGTTCCAGAAGAAGTCCACCAGCTTCTTCTGTATCTTGGCGACAAACGCAGAGGGAGGGGTCAAAGTGACCAGCCGGTACCACAGCATTGCGGCCACCAGCTGGTTTATGACTAGCGCTCGACCCCTGTAGGACAGCACTCGGAGCAGTCCTGTCCAGCGCCCTAGGCGAGCGGCGACCTTGGCCTCCAGCTCCTGCCAGTTCGCCGGCCAGGCTCCCTCGTCGGGGCTAAGGTAGACTCCCAGATAGAGGAGATGGGTCGTGCTCCAGGCAAAAGGCCTGAGCTCCTCCGGCAGGGAGTCCACCCGCCACTGACCCACCAGGAGTCCGGAACATTTTTCCCAGTTGATCCTGGCGGAGGACGCGGCCGAGTAAATCTCCTGGCACTCACGCATCCTCCGCAGGTCAGCGGGATCCTCTATCGCGAGGAGCACGTCATCGGCGTAAGCCAAGAGGACGACCTCCATGCCCGGCCCTTGCAGAGCCAGTCCCGTCAACCTCGTCTGCAAGAGGCGCAGGAAAGGCTCCACGCAAACGGCGTATAACTGGCCGGACATGGGGCATCCCTGGCGCACCCCTCTCCTAAAGCGAAGGGGTGCCGTCAAGGACCCGTTAACCTTAATCAGACACTCCGCGGCAGCGTACAAAAGTCGGATCCGGGCGACGAAATGCGTCCCGAACCCGAAAGCGCGCAGAGTTCCGAGCAGATAGTCGTGATCCACCCTGTCGAACGCCTTCTCTTGGTCGAGGGATAGGAAGGCGACCGACAGACCAGCCTCCTGGGAACAATGGATGAGGTCCCAGACCAGATGGATGTTATCGTGGATTGTCCGGCCCGGGACCGTGTAGGACTGGTTGGGGTGGATCATGTGGTCCAGCACGGCACCAAGGCGAGCAGACATCGCCCTGGCGAAGATTTTGTAGTCCGTGCTGAGGAGGGAGACCGGGCGCCAGTATTTAAGGAGGCGGAGATCGCTCTTCTTAGGCAGCAGGACGATGACTGCCCTGCGCCAAGAGAGGGGCATCTCCCCGGTCGCCAGACTTTCCCCCAGGACCCGCGCGTAGTCGCTCCCCAGGACGTCCCAGAACGCCCTGTGGAACTCCACGGTCAGCCCGTCCAGCCCCGGGGATTTTCCCCTCGAGAGCCGGGCGAGGGCACCGGTCAGCTCCGCCAGGCTTAGCGGAGCTTCCAGATTTTCGGCGCCCTCCGGGCTGACCTTCGGCAGGTCCTCCCACAAAACTCTACGCGCCTCCTCGCTGGACGGATCCGGAGAGAACAGAGCCCCGTAATATTCACGGGCCCTGTTGTTGACGCCCTCCGGATCCGAGACGAGAGAGCCGTCGTCGGCCAGCAGCGTCAAGAGCTGCTTACGGACACTCTGCCTTTTTTCCAGCGAGTAGAAGAAGGGGGAGCCGCGGTCCAGATCCCGCAGGAACCGGATCCGCGACCTCACGAACGCGCCTCGGGACCCGACGAGCTGCAGGTCCATCAGCGCGGCCTTCTTCGCTTCGTACACCGTCCGCAGGGCCGGGTCCTGGACGACTTGACCGAGACGGGCTTCCAGGTCGAGCACCTCTTTTTCTAGGCGCCCGACTCTGGCCGCCCGCCTCTTGGTCGACCCCCTCGCGTACTCTTGACAGAAGACGTGGACGTGAGCCTTGCCCACGTCCCACCATAGCCTCAAGGAGGGGAAGAATCGGACCAGAATCGACGGAACGAGTCCTGGAACCGCACGTCCTCCAGCAGCCGGTTGTTAAAGTGCCAGTACGCGGACCCCGTCCTCGCGCGGAGCGAAGCGAGCTCCGCCCACACCAGGTGGTGGTCCGAACACAGCACCGGCCGCATGGAGGCTGCCGGGATGCAGGAAACGTACGCCCAAGACACGTAAAGGCGGTCGACTCTAGACCATCCAACTCCAGGCCTCACCCAAGTAAAGGCGCTGGAGTCGGGGTGGAGATTTCGGCAGACGTCCACCAAGTCGAAGGACCCGACCAGGTCCCTCAACTTCTCCATCGCCGTCATGCACTGCGGGGCACCGGAGCGGTCCCTCGCCTCGAGGGTGCAGTTAAAATCCCCCCCGAGGACAATGCAGTCGCCGACGTCGACGGAGCCAAGAAGAGCGGACACCTCTTCAAAGAAGCGCGTTTGCTGCGGGCCGGGCTGAGGGACGTACACGTTCACGAGATGGAGCGGCACGTCCCCCAGGCGAACCGTTACGTGCAGCAAGCGGCCTGGCACGGGCTCCTCGACCCCCAAGATCTCCGGCTGAAAATGCGGGCCCAGCAAGATGGCCACCCCACTAGAAATGGCGGTGAGGTGGCTCATGCGGACCTCTCCTTGCCATTCCAGGAGCCACGTGGCTGCGTCTTCCGGAACGGTGTGGGTTTCTTGCAGGAAGCACACTGCATATTTCCCCTCCTGCAGGAGCGAAAAATTGTCAAATCTATGGCGTGCCCCTCTGCCGCCGTTGATGTTGAGGCTGGCTATGGTTATCTTCATGGCAAAAGCACAGTGCAACCTCTACCTTAACCTATTGTGGGGGAGGGAGCGGAGTCTTTTGTTGAACTCCGCTCCCTCCGCAGCCCAGCGAGGAGTCCCTCGAGCTCGCGCAGCTCAAGGTGTTGCGCCTTTGTCAAGGGCCCGCCCGCGGCCAAGGTTTTAACGGCGGCGCGGACAGACCCCTTGATCAGCTCTGGCTCGGACCATTTTTCCAGGGCCAGTCGGGCTTGGTCGCAGCGACCCCGGCTCTGGGCCAAAAAGTCCCGGAGTTCCTTTGCAGGAATGAGGATGGTCTCGGCGGCGGCCGCGAGCAGATCCACCGCCTCGCTGGCGGTGGTCTCTAGGTCTTCACCCGCGTCCCCCACCGAGTCCCCGTCCTCCTCCGGGAGGTGGCCGCCAGCAGCCGGCCCATCGACCGCACAAGGTACGGCAAATGAACCGGCCGCTCCAACCGGCCCTGGCTCTGCCCCGATCCCACCCCCAGGATCGTCGGCAGAGGAGTCCCCACTGGGCTCTTTTAAAAATGGTGCTGGGTCGGGAAATGACAGCGGAAGGGGTTCCCGCTCCGTCCCAGGAACTGGGGAACAAGGAGAGACCCGGCCATAGGAAATCCCCAGGCTCCCCAAGTGCACCAGCTCCAAAGTAAGGGGCGAGGGTGGGTGTTCCTCCCCCTCCCCGCTGCCACCCCCCGGCCCAGCATCTACAGTGTCATTAAATTTCTTAATAGTTTGTATTTCTGCCGGGTCGAGCGACTCCCGGGGGAAGTAGGGTATTGGCTGGGCGGGCTCAGGTTCGGCCTTTTCGGCCCCGCCCGCCTCAGTCCCCGGGACGCCCGGCCCGGCGGCTACGCATTCCTCCGCGGTCCCCACGCCCCCCACGACAGGCAGATCTTCCACGCCATCCCCGGGAGGCTGAGGCTGGGCAGCCTCAACTGTTTCACCCTCCCCGGGGACAGACTCTTCCCGCCTACGGCGCTGCTTGGGGGCGCTGGTGGGGGACGCGGGACACGCGGCGGGCACCGACTCCTCCGCGGAGGGATGTTGTTCCCCCTCCGCCTCAACGGAGCGGCGCCTCCTTTGGTTGCTGGAGGTGCGCTGAGGCGGGGAGACCTCCATGTCTGCCGAGGCCTCCCGCTCCGCCCCCCCCTTTTTCTTTTCTTGCCCGCGCCCGGGCCCCTCTGCGGTATTGGTCAAGGGCTCGGGCACGGGCTCAGGGCACCCCGCGCTCGCCGGTGGCTGGGTTGGGCCGAGCACGGTGGTCAATCTTTCTGGCGCACTGAGGGGACCCGCCTCTAGATGTTTCTTCTTGTTCCGCGCCTTCTTTCCGTTCAGACGCTCTCCCTCCCCCCCGCCGGAGGCCCCGAAAACAAAGGCCTCCGACGATGCCCGCGCACCTACGGCTCCCGGCACGCGGACGCAACTAGGGGGAGGGGTGGCGGCGACGTGCGAACGTGCCCCACCTCCCTGCAGGCATGGCACCGCGCGCCGTCCGACGTCCAAAAGACGCGGTAGGCAGTCCCCTCGTGCACCACATAAAAGTTCCCCTCCGTCGTCTCCTCCCGCGCCAGCCGGACAAAGAGCTGGCGGCGGAAGGAGAACACGTGGTGCAGGCTGCTCTCCCTGAGGCCGAGCGGTATGGGGTTGATCCCCGACCTTACCTCCCCCAGTTGGTGTAGGTGAGGGAGGAGGAGCTCAGCGGGAACAAAGGGCGGGACGTTCGATATGATGACCCTCTGCGCGGTGGCCTCGAGAGGGTCCACCGGCAGGAACGTCCCGCCCACCGTGAGCCCCTTTTCGAGGGCCAGGGACACCGCCCGCTCCGACCCCAGGAAGAACACGGCCTTCCCAGACATCTTGGAGGCTGCGACAATGGCCGAGGGGCCGACTACCCCAGCCATCGCCCGCACGCACTCCTCAATGCTCATTGTGGGGTGAGTGTAGCTCTTGACCCCGTGTTTTTTGGTGATTAATCTGAAAGGTGGCAGGGCAGCGGGTGGCGCAGGAGGTGCCGTGGAAGCGGTTGCCACCTGCGCATACGTCTTCGCTGGCCCTGCCACCGGCGTGGATGGGGTCGCCATCACGGGGTCCCTTTAAGGGCTACACCCACCCCAAAGTCACAGGCCTTAATGGTCTTAATTGGCCTCGTTTGATTAGACTGAGCAGAGGAGCCCTTAATGAGGTACCTCTCCCCTAGTTGGCAATTGGGGAGGGGCCTTGCTCCCTCTGCTCAGTTGTCTCAATTGTTTGTTTGTTGTTTTTTTAATTGATTTGGGAGGAAAAGGGCTCTCAGAGAGAGAGGGGAGAATCAGAGTAACAGGGAAAGAGAGAGGGGGGTGGGAAGGGGAGGGGGAACTGCGAGGGCAGGTCGCCCCTCGCAGCTGTGGGTGGGTGCACTCCCCAGATGGCAAAACACACAAGCACAGTCTTTGGGTTGGTCTTCAGGTCGCGGCAGAAGATGTCTTCACCTGGGGTAGCTAGAGCCACCAGGCTCACACTCCTAACGATGTTAATTGGGTAAATGAGAAAAATCTTCAGCCTGGTAGCTCCAGCTATCCCAGGCTAGGCAAATGTGGGGGGTGGGGGGGGTTCCAATTGTGGGGGGGGCCTAGTTGTAAGCACGGCCCCCACGCACAGTTCCCGGCCCTCAGTGGTCTTCTTTCCTCCCCCCACCGATACAACAAAGTCTGTTTGGGAAATGCACCCACACCCACCTGTAGAAAGTGTAGAGTCTCCCTCCTTTCACACTGGATATTGTTGGTTTTTCCCCCTCTCTCCAACTCCCTGCAGAAATGGTAAAGTTGTTAAAAAGTTTTCTTTTCTCCTCCTCTCCCTCTGGGTGAAAGTTGGTGGTGAAGCCCCTTCCTTCCTTCTCTTCCTGGGCTGGTCTCAGGGCTCTCCAGGCAGGAGCTCAAGTTGATAGCAGCTGCTCTCAGCAGCTCAGCTCCAACTGAGCAGGACACGCCTCCACTGCTCCACGATTGGTTCCTTGTGCATGAAACTCTTTTGAGTTTACCTGCGAAAACATAAAACATTAAACGGTGCCACCCGACCTGGGTGACACTCTAGACATTTACAAGGCCCTTTTTTTTTTCCCCCCTTTTTTTGTTTTTTTTTTGTTTTTCTTTTTTTGGTTTTTTTTTGGGCACTAAAATCACAATTTTCCCCAGTGCCCCCTATAAAAGGGAAGGGGGACACTAAAAGCACCGGCAATTAAAACAAATTAAACTTAAAAAACGTAAAATCAAATTAAAATTTGGTTGCCGAGCGTGATGATGCACTCCAGTCCCTCCGGTGCCCACCTCTCACGAAGGCCGCGAGCGTACCGGTGGACACCGCGTGCTCCATCTCCAAGGACACCCTGGACCGGATGTAAGAGTGGAAGAGAGGCAGGCAGTCAGGTTGAACGACCCCCTCGACCGCCCGCTGCCTGGACCGGCTGATGGCACCCTTGGCCGTGCCCAGGAGCAGTCCTATGATGAGGCCCTCGGACCTACCCGCTCCCCTCCGCACAGGGTGCCCAAAGATCAGAAGAGTGGGACTGAAGTGCAGCCAGAATTTCAGGAGCAGCCCCTTCAAATAATGGAACAGGGGCTGCAACCTCGTGCACTCAATAAAAACATGGAACACGGACTCCTCCAGACCGCAGAAATTGCAGGCGGCCTGGGAGTCCGTGAACCGGCTTAAAAATTTGTTGCACGGCACTGCTCCGTGCACCACCCTCCAGGCCAAGTCCCCGATGAATAGTGGGAGGACCCCTGCGTAGAGTGCCCTCCATCGGGGACCCCCGCCTCCTCCGGACGGCAAGATGGTACGCCATGGCGTGTCCGGACGGCCGGCGAGGATGGCAAAGTTGAGGGTGTGCAGGAGCAGCCCGTACAGGAAACTCCTCCGCGCGGAACTGAAAGGCACGGAGGGGATTTCCCCGAGGCGGCTCAAGTTGTGAGGCGCCGGCCCCCGAGGGAGGTTCCGGGGTTTGGCGCCGATGAGGAATTCCGTCCGGACGGGGGTCAGTTCGGACGGGATCTCCCCACGTGCTTGAGCCTCCTCGATGCACCTAACGGAGTCAGGGCCCAGAGCTGTTTTTAGCGACTCGATGGCATCGGCCGCGTGGCGGACGCTGGCAGAATTTAGGCACCGCGCCAGCGTGTCTGGCGCCATCCAGCCCGCTCCTCCGCCATCGAGCAGGTCCCTGACCCTGGTCACCTTACCAGCCACAGCCCTCTCTTCCGACCGCCACATAAAACCTCGGCCGTGGAGGTACGGATTCCCGAGCAGCGGTTCCTGCAGGACGGCCGCCACTCCAGCCGGCGGAGAGCTGCGCTTGGTGGAGACTTTGTTCCAGACCCTGATGAGTTCCCTGTAAAAGACAGGCAGCTCCCGGAGGGCGGTCCTGGCACCCCCCAAGTTCACAAACAGGAGCTGCGTGTCATAATTGAGGTCGCGCTGCTGGCGGAAGAAATACCTCGCCAGAGCACACCACCTAGGAGGGGGCTCGACGTAAAGGTATCTCTGCAGGGTCTGAAGATGGAAAGTCGCGAGCTGGGCGCTGACGCACACCAACGACTGACCGCCCTCCTCAAGCGGGAGACTCAAGACCGCAGCAGAGACCCAGTGCTTCCTGTTGTTCCAGAAGAAGTCCACCAGCTTCTTCTGTATCTTGGCGACAAACGCAGGGGGAGGGGTCAAAGTGACCAGCCGGTACCACAGCATTGCGGCCACCAGCTGGTTTATGACTAGCGCTCGACCCCTGTAGGACAGCACTCGGAGCAGTCCTGTCCAGCGCCCTAGGCGAGCGGCGACCTTGGCCTCCAGCTCCTGCCAGTTCGCCGGCCAGGCTCCCTCGTCGGGGCTAAGGTAGACTCCCAGATAGAGGAGATGGGTCGTGCTCCAGGCAAAAGGCCTGAGCTCCTCCGGCAGGGAGTCCACCCGCCACTGACCCACCAGGAGTCCGGAACATTTCTCCCAGTTGATCCTGGCGGAGGACGCGGCCGAGTAAATCTCCTGGCACTCACGCATCCTCCGCAGGTCAGCGGGATCCTCTATCGCGAGGAGCACGTCATCGGCGTAAGCCAAGAGGACGACCTCCATGCCCGGCCCTTGCAGAGCCAGTCCCGTCAACCTCGTCCGCAAGAGGCGCAGGACAGGCTCCACGCAAACGGCGTATAACTGGCCGGACATGGGGCATCCCTGGCGCACCCCTCTCCTAAAGCGAAGGGGTGCCGTCAAGGACCCGTTAACCTTAATCAGACACTCCGCGGCAGCGTACAAAAGTCGGATCCGGGCGACGAAATGCGTCCCGAACCCGAAAGGGCGCAGAGTTCCGAGCAGATAGTCGTGATCCACCCTGTCGAACGCCTTCTCTTGGTCGAGGGATAGGAAGGCGACCGACAGATCAGCCTCCTGTGAACAATGGATGAGGTCCCGGACCAGATGGATGTTATCGTGGATTGTCCGGCCCGGGACCGTGTAGGACTGGTCGGGGTGGATCATGTGGTCCAGCACGGCACCAAGGCGAGCAGACATCGCCCTGGCGAAGATTTTGTAGTCCGTGCTGAGGAGGGAGACCGGGCGCCAGTATTTAAGGAGGCGGAGATCGCCCTTCTTAGGCAGCAGGACGATGACTGCCCTGCGCCAAGAGAGGGGCATCTCCCCGGTCGCCAGACTTTCCCCCAGGACCCGCGCGTAGTCGCTCCCCAGGACGTCCCAGAACGCCCTGTGGAACTCCACGGTCAGCCCGTCCAGCCCCGGGGATTTTCCCCTCGAGAGCCGGGCGAGGGCACCGGTCAGCTCCGCCAGGCTTAGCGGAGCTTCCAGATTTTCGGCGCCCTCCGGGCTGACCTTCGGCAGGTCCTCCCACAAAACTCTACGCGCCTCCTCGCTGGACGGATCCGGAGAGAACAGAGCCCCGTAATATTCACGGGCCCTGTTGTTGACGCCCTCCGGATCCGAGACGAGAGAGCCGTCGTCGGCCAGCAGCGTCAAGAGCTGCTTACGGACACTCTGCCTTTTTTCCAGCGAGTAGAAGAAGGGGGAGCCGCGGTCCAGATCCCGCAGGAACCGGATCCGCAACCTCACGAACGCGCCTCGGGACCCGACGAGCTGCAGGTCCATCAGCGTGGCCTTCTTCGCTTCGTACACCGTCCGCAGGGCCGGGTCCTGGACGACTTGACCGAGACGGGCTTCCAGGTCGAGCACCTCTTTTTCTAGGCGCCCGACTCTGGCCGCCCGCCTCTTGGTCGACCCCCTCGCGTACTCTTGACAGAAGACGTGGACGTGAGCCTTGCCCACGTCCCACCATAGCCTCAAGGAGGGGAAGAATCGGACCAGAATCGACGGAACGAGTCCTGGAACCGCACGTCCTCCAGCAGCCGGTTGTTAAAGTGCCAGTACGCGGACCCCGTCCTCGCGCGGAGCGAAGCGAGCTCCGCCCACACCAGGTGGTGGTCCGAACACGGCACCGGCCGCATGGAGGCTGCCGGGATGCAGGAAACGTACGCCCAAGACACGTAAAGGCGGTCGACTCTAGACCATCCAACTCCAGGCCTCACCCAAGTAAAGGCGCTGGAGTCGGGGTGGAGATTTCGCCAGACGTCCACCAAGTCGAAGGACCCGACCAGGTCCCTCAACTTCTCCATCGCCGTCATGCACTGCGGGGCACCGGAGCGGTCCCTCACCTCGAGGGTGCAGTTAAAATCCCCCCCGAGGACAATGCAGTCGCCGACGTCGACGGAGCCAAGAAGAGCGGACACCTCTTCAAAGAAGCGCGTTTGCTGCGGGCCGGGCTGAGGGGCGTACACGTTCACGAGATGGAGCGGCACGTCCCCCAGGCGAACCGTTACGTGCAGCAAGCGGCCTGGCACGGGCTCCTCGACCCCCAAGATCTCCGGCTGAAAATGCGGGCCCAGCAAGATGGCCACCCCACTAGAAATGGCGGTGAGGTGGCTCATGCGGACCTCTCCTTGCCATTCCAGGAGCCACGTGGCTGCGTCTTCCGGAATGGTGTGGGTTTCTTGCAGGAAGCACACTGCATATTTCCCCTCCCGCAGGAGCGAAAAATTGTCAAATCTATGGCGTGCCCCTCTGCCGCCGTTGATGTTGAGGCTGGCTATGGTTATCTTCATGGCAAAAGCACAGTGCAACCTCTACCTTAACCTATTGTGGGGGAGGGAGCGGAGTCTTTTGTTGAACTCCGCTCCCTCCGCAGCCCAGCGAGGAGTCCCTCGAGCTCGCGCAGCTCAAGGTGTTGCGCCTTTGTCAAGGGCCCGCCCGCGGCCAAGGTTTTAACGGCGGCGCGGACGGACCCCTTGATCAGCTCTGGCTCGGACCATTTTTCCAGGGCCAGTCGGGCTTGGTCGCAGCGACCCCGGCTCTGGGCCAAAAAGTCCCGGAGTTCCTTTTCAGGAATGATGATGGTCTCGGCGGCGGCCGTGAGCAGATCCACCGCCTCGCTGGCGGTGGTCTCTAGGTCTTCACCCGCGTCCCCCACCGAGTCCCCGTCCTCCTCCGGGAGGTGGCCGCCAGCAGCCGGCCCATCGACCGCACAAGGTACGGCAAATGAACCGGCCGCTCCAACCGGCCCTGGCTCTGCCCCGATCCCACCCCCAGGATCGTCGGCAGAGGAGTCCGCACTGGGCTCTTTTAAAAATGGTGCTGGGTCGGGAAATGACAGCGGAAGGGGTTCCCGCTCCGTCCCAGGAACTGGGGAACAAGGAGAGACCCGGCCATAGGAAATCCCCAGGCTCCCCAAGTGCACCAGCTCCAAAGTAAGGGGCGAGGGTGGGTGTTCCTCCCCCTCCCCGCTGCCACCCCCCGGCCCAGCATCTACAGTGTCATTAAATTTCTTAATAGTTTGTATTTCTGCTGGGTCGAGCGACTCCCGGGGGAAGTAGGGTATTGGCTGGGCGGGCTCAGGTTCGGCCTTTTCGGCCCCGCCCGCCTCAGTCCCCGGGACGCCCGGCCCGGCGGCTACGCATTCCTCCGCGGTCCCCACGCCCCCCACGACAGGCAGATCTTCCACGCCATCCCCGGGAGGCTGAGGCTGGGCAGCCTCAACTGTTTCACCCTCCCCGGGGACAGACTCTTCCCGCCTACGGCGCTGCTTGGGGGCGCTGGTGGGGGACGCGGGACACGCGGCGGGCACCGACTCCTCCGCGGAGGGATGTTGTTCCCCCTCCGCCTCAACGGAGCGGCGCCTCCTTTTGTTGCTGGAGGTGCGCTGAGGCGGGGAGACCTCCATGTCTGCCGAGGCCTCCCGCTCCGCCCCCCCACTTTTTCTTTTCTTGCCCGCGCCCGGGCCCCTCTGCGGTATTGGTCAAGGGCTCGGGCACGGGCTCAGGGCACCCCGCGCTCGCCGGTGGCTGGGTTGGGCCGAGCACGGTGGTCAATCTTTCTGGCGCACTGAGGGGACCCGCCTCTAGATGTTTCTTCTTGTTCCGCGCCTTCTTTCCGTTCGGACGCTCTCCCTCCCCCCCGCCGGAGGCCCCGAAAACAAAGGCCTCCGACGATGCCCGCGCACCTACGGCTCCCGGCACGCGGACGCAACGAGGGGGAGGGGTGGCGGCGGCGCCAGCCTTGGCCACCTTCGGTGGTTTGGCGGCCTTGGAGGCGGGGCAGTTCTTGCGAACGTGCCCCACCTCCCTGCAGGCATGGCACCGCACGCCGTCCGACGTCCAAAAGACGCGGTAGGCAGTCCCCTCGTGCACCACATTAAAGTTCCCCTCCGTCGTCTCCTCCCGCGCCAGCCGGACAAAGAGCTGGCGGCGGAAGGAGAACACGTGGTGCAGGCTGCTCTCCCTGAGGCCGAGCGGTATGGGGTTGATCCCCGACCTTACCTCCCCCAGTTGGTGTAGGTGAGGGAGGAGGAGCTCAGCGGGAACAAAGGGCGGGACGTTCGATATGATGACCCTCTGCGCGGTGGCCACGAGAGGGTCCACCGGCAGGAACGTCCCGCCCACCGTGAGCCCCTTTTCGAGGGCCAGGGACACCGCCCGCTCCGACCCCAGGAAGAACACGGCCTTCCCAGACATCTTGGAGGCTGCGACAATGGCCGAGGGGCCGACTACCCCAGCCATCGCCCGCACGCACTCCTCAATGCTCATTGTGGGGTGAGTGTAGCTCTTGACCCCGTGTTTTTTGGTGATTAATCTGAAAGGCGGCAGGGCAGCGGGTGGCGCAGGAGGTGCCGTGGAAGCGGTTGCCACCTGCGCATACGTCTTCGCTGGCCCTGCCACCGGCGTGGATGGGGTCGCCATCACGGGGTCCCTTTAAGGGCTACACCCACCCCAAAGTCACAGGCCTTAATGGTCTTAATTGGCCTCGTTTGATTAGACTGAGCAGAGGAGCCCTTAATGAGGTACCTCTCCCCTAGTTGGCAATTGGGGAGGGGCCTTGCTCCCTCTGCTCAGTTGTCTCAATTGTTTGTTTGTTGTTTTTTTAATTGATTTGGGAGGAAAAGGGCTCTCAGAGAGAGAGGGGAGAATCAGAGTAACAGGGAAAGAGAGAGGGGGGTGGGAAGGGGAGGGGGAACTGCGAGGGCAGGTCGCCCCTCGCAGCTGTGGGTGGGTGCACTCCCCAGATGGCAAAACACACAAGCACAGTCTTTGGGTTGGTCTTCAGGTCGGGGGAGAAGATGTCTTCACCTGGGGTAGCTAGAGCCACCAGGCTCACACTCCTAACGATGTTAATTGGGTAAATGAGAAAAATCTTCAGCCTGGTAGCTCCAGCTATCCCAGGCTAGGCAAATGTGGGGGGTGGGGGGGGGTTCCAATTGTGGGGGGGGCCTAGTTGTAAGCACGGCCCCCACGCACACTTCCACACACACACACACACCCCCCGCGATGTTCCGGCCCTCAGTGGTCTTCTTTCCTCCCCCAACCGACACAACAAAGTCTGTTTGGGAAATGCACCCACACCCACTTGTAGAAAGTGTAGAGTCTCCCTCCTTTCACACTGGATATTGTTGGTTTTTCCCCCTCTCTCCAACTCCCTGCAGAAATGGTAAAGTTGTTAAAAAGTTTTCTTTTCTCCTCCTCTCCCTCTGGGTGAAAGTTGGTGGTGAAGCCCCTTCCTCCTTCTCTTCCTGGGCTGGTCTCAGGGCTCTCCAGGCAGGAGCTCAAGTTGATAGCAGCTGCTCTCAGCAGCTCAGCTCCAACTGAGCAGGACACGCCTCCACTGCTCCACGATTGGTTCCTTGTGCATGAAACTCTTTTGAGTTTACCTGCGAAAACATAAAACATTAAACGGTGCCACCCGACCTGGGTGACACTCCAGACATTTACAAGGCCCTTTTTTTTTTCCCCCCCTTTTTTTGTTTTTTTTTTTGTTTTTCTTTTTTTGGGCACTAAAATCACAATTTTCCCCAGTGCCCCCTATAAAAGGGAAGGGGGACACTAAAAGCACCGGCAATTAAAACAAATTAAACTTAAAAAACGTAAAATCAAATTAAAATTTGGTTGCCGAGCGTGATGATGCACTCCAGTCCCTCCGGTGCCCACCTCTCACGAAGGCCGCGAGCGTACCGGTGGACACCGCGTGCTCCATCTCCAAGGACATCCTGGACCAGATGTAAGAGCGGAAGAGAGGCAGGCAGTCAGGTTGAACGACCCCCTCGACCGCCCGCTGCCTGGACCGGCTGATGGCACCCTTGGCCGTGCCCAGGAGCAGTCCTACGAGGAGGCCCTCGGACCTACCCGCTCCCCTCCGCACAGGGTGCCCAAAGATCAGGAGAGTGGGACTGAAGTGCAGCCAGAATTTCAGGAGCAGCCCCTTCAAATAATGGAACAGGGGCTGCAACCTCGTGCACTCAATAAAAACATGGAACACGGACTCCTCCAGACCGCAGAAATTGCAGGCGGCCTGGGAGTCCGTGAACCGGCTTAAAAATTTGTTGCACAGCACTGCTCCGTGCACCACCCTCCAGGCCAAGTCCCCGATGAATAGTGGGAGGACCCCTGCGTAGAGTGCCCTCCATCGGGGACCCCCGCCTCCTCCGGACGGCAAGATGGTACGCCATGGCGTGTCCGGACGGCCGGCGAGGATGGCAAAGTTGAGGGTGTGCAGGAGCAGCCCGTACAGGAAACCCCTCCGCGCGGAACTGAAAGGCACGGAGGGGATTTCCCCGAGGCGGCTCAAGTTGTGAGGCGCCGGACCCCGAGGGAGGTTCCGGGGTTTGGCGCCGATGAGGAATTCCGTCCGGACGGGGGTCAGTTCGGACGGGATCTCCCCACGTGCTTGAGCCTCCTCGATGCACCTAACGGAGTCAGGGCCCAGAGCTGTTTTTAGCGACTCGATGGCATCGGCCGCGTGGCGGACGCTGGCAGAATTTAGGCGCCGCGCCAGCGTGTCTGGCGCCATCCAGCCCGCTCCTCCGCCATCGAGCAGGTCCCTGACCCTGGTCACCTTACCAGCCACAGCCCTCTCTTCCGACCGCCACATAAAACCTCGGCCGTGGAGGTACGGATTCCCGAGCAGCGGTTCCTGCAGGACGGCCGCCACTCCAGCCGGTGGAGAGCTGCGCTTGGTGGAGACTTTGTTCCAGACCCTGATGAGTTCCCTGTAAAAGACAGGCAGCTCCCGGAGGGCGGTCCTGGCACCCCCCAAGTTCACAAACAGGAGCTGCGTGTCATAATTGAGGTCGCGCTGCTGGCGGAAGAAATACCTCGCCAGAGCACACCACCTAGGAGGGGGCTCGACGTAAAGGTATCTCTGCAGGGTCTGAAGATGGAAAGTCGCGAGCTGGGCGCTGACGCACACCAACGACTGACCGCCCTCCTCAAGCGGGAGACTCAAGACCGCAGCAGAGACCCAGTGCTTCCTGTTGTTCCAGAAGAAGTCCACCAGCTTCTTCTGTATCTTGGCGACAAACGCAGGGGGAGGGGTCAAAGTGACCAGCCGGTACCACAGCATTGCGGCCACCAGCTGGTTTATGACTAGCGCTCGACCCCTGTAGGACAGCACTCGGAGCAGTCCTGTCCAGCGCCCTAGGCGAGCGGCGACCTTGGCCTCCAGCTCCTGCCAGTTCGCCGGCCAGGCTCCCTCGTCGGGGCTAAGGTAGACTCCCAGATAGAGGAGATGGGTCGTGCTCCAGGCAAAAGGCCTGAGCTCCTCCGGCAGGGAGTCCACCCGCCACTGACCCACCAGGAGTCCGGAACATTTCTCCCAGTTGATCCTGGCGGAGGACGCGGCCGAGTAAATCTCCTGGCACTCACGCATCCTCCGCAGGTCAGCGGGATCCTCTATCGCGAGGAGCACGTCATCGGCGTAAGCCGAGAGGACGACCTCCACGCCCGGCCCTTGCAGAGCCAGTCCCGTCAACCTCGTCCGCAAGAGGCGCAGGAAAGGCTCCACGCAAACGGCATATAATTGGCCGGACTTGGGGCATCCCTGGCGCACCCCTCTCCTAAAGCGAAGGGGCGCCGTCAAAGACCCGTTAACCTTAATCAGACACTCCGCGGCGGCATACAAAAGTCGGATCCGGGCGACGAAATGCGTCCCGAACCCGAAAGCTCACAGAGTTCCGAGCAGATAGTCGTGATCCACCCTGTCGAACGCCTTCTCTTGGTCGAGGGATAGGAAGGCGACCGACAGACCAGCCTCCTGGGAACAATGGATGAGGTCCCGGACCAGATGGATGTTATCGTGGATTGTCCGGCCCGGGACCGTGTAGGACTGGTCGGGGTGGATCATGTGGTCCAGCACGGCACCAAGGCGAGCAGACATCGCCCTGGCGAAGATTTTGTAGTCCGTGCTGAGGAGGGAGACCGGGCGCCAGTATTTAAGGAGGCGGAGATCGCCCTTCTTAGGCAGCAGGATGATGACTGCCCTGCGCCAAGAGAGGGGCATCTCCCCGGTCGCCAGACTTTCCCCCAGGACCCGCGCGTAGTCGCTCCCCAGGACGTCCCAGAACGCCCTGTGGAACTCCACGGTCAGCCCGTCCAGCCCCGGGGATTTTCCCCTCGAGAGCCGGGCGAGGGCACCGGTCAGCTCCGCCAGGCTTAGCGGAGCTTCCAGATTTTCGGCGCCCTCCGGGCTGACCTTCGGCAGGTCCTCCCACAAAACTCTACGCGCCTCCTCGCTGGACGGATCCGGAGAGAACAGAGCCCCGTAATAGTCACGGGCCCTGTTGTTGACGCCCTCCGGATCCGAGACGAGAGAGCCGTCGTCGGCCAGCAGCGTCAAGAGCTGCTTACGGACACTCTGCCTTTTTTCCAGCGAGTAGAAGAAGGGGGAGCCGCGGTCCAGATCCCGCAGGAACCGGATCCGCGACCTCACGAATGCGCCTCGGGACCCGACGAGCTGCAGGTCCATCAGCGCGGCCTTCTTCGCTTCGTACACCGTCCGCAGGGCCGGGTCCTCGACGACTTGACCGAGACGGGCTTCCAGGTCGAGCACCTCTTTTTCTAGGCGCCCGACTCTGGCCGCCCGCCTCTTGGTCGACCCCCTCGCGTACTCTTGACAGAAGACGTGGACGTGAGCCTTGCCCACGTCCCACCATAGCCTCAAGGAGGGGAAGAATCGGACCAGAATCGACGGAACGAGTCCTGGAACCGCACGTCCTCCAGCAGCTGGTTGTTAAAGTGCCAGTACGCGGACCCCGTCCTCGCGCGGAGTGAAGCGAGCTCCGCCCACACCAGGTGGTGGTCCGAACACGGCACCGGCCGCATGGAGGCCGCTGGGACGCAGGAAACGTACGCCCAAGACACGTAAAGGCGGTCGACTCTAGACCATCCAACTCCAGGCCTCACCCAAGTAAAGGCGCTGGAGTCGGGGTGGAGATTTCGCCAGACGTCCACCAAGTCGAAGGACCCGACCAGGTCCCTCAACTTCTCCATCGCCGTCATGCACTGCGGGGCACCGGAGCGGTCCCGCACCTCAAGGGTGCAGTTAAAATCCCCCCCGAGGACAATGCAGTCGCCGACGTCGACGGAGCCAAGAAGAGCGGACACCTCTTCAAAGAAGCGCGTTTGCTGCGGGCCGGGCTGAGGGGCGTACACGTTCACGAGATGGAGCGGCACGTCCCCCAGGCGAAGCGTTACGTGCAGCAAGCGGCCTGGCACGGGCTCCTCGACCCCCAAGATCTCCGGCTGAAAATGCGGGCCCAGCAAGATGGCCACCCCACTAGAAATGGCGGTGAGGTGGCTCATGCGGACCTCTCCTTGCCATTCCAGGAGCCACGTGGCTGCGTCTTCCGGAACGGTGTGGGTTTCTTGCAGGAAGCACACTGCATATTTCCCCTCCCGCAGGAGCAAAAAATTGTCAAATCTATGGCGTGCCCCTCTGCCGCCGTTGATGTTGAGGCTGGCTATGGTTATCTTCATGGCAAAAGCACAGTGCAACCTCTACCTTAACCTATTGTGGGGGAGGGAGCGGAGTCTTTTGTTGAACTCCGCTCCCTCCGCAGCCCAGCGAGGAGTCCCTCGAGCTCGCGCAGCTCAAGGTGTTGCGCCTTTGTCAAGGGCCCGCCCGCGGCCAAGGTTTTAATGGCGGCGCGGACGGACCCCTTGATCAGCTCTGGCTCGGACCATTTTTCCAGGGCCAGTCGGGCTTGGTCGCAGCGACCCCGGCTCTGGGCCAAAAAGTCCCGGAGTTCCTTTGCAGGAATGAGGATGGTCTCGGCGGCGGCCGCGAGCAGATCCACCGCCTCGCTGGCGGTGGTCTCTAGGTCTTCACCCGCGTCCCCCACCGAGTCCCCGTCCTCCTCCGGGAGGTGGCCGCCAGCAGCCGGCCCATCGACCGCACAAGGTACGGCAAATGAACCGGCCGCTCCAACCGGCCCTGGCTCTGCCCCGATCCCACCCCCAGGATCGTCGGCAGAGGAGTCCCCACTGGGCTCTTTTAAAAATGGTGCTGGGTCGGGAAATGACAGCGGAAGGGGTTCCCGCTCCGTCCCAGGAACTGGGGAACAAGGAGAGACCCGGCCATAGGAAATCCCCAGGCTCCCCAAGTGCACCAGCTCCAAAGTAAGGGGCGAGGGTGGGTGTTCCTCCCCCTCCCCGCTGCCACCCCCCGGCCCAGCATCTACAGTGTCATTAAATTTCTTAATAGTTTGTATTTCTGCCGGGTCGAGCGACTCCCGGGGGAAGTAGGGTATTGGCTGGGCGGGCTCAGGTTCGGCCTTTTCGGCCCCGCCCGCCTCAGTCCCCGGGACGCCCGGCCCGGCGGCTACGCATTCCTCCGCGGTCCCCACGCCCCCCACGACAGGCAGATCTTCCACGCCATCCCCGGGAGGCTGAGGCTGGGCAGCCTCAACTGTTTCACCCTCCCCGGGGACAGACTCTTCCCGCCTACGGCGCTGCTTGGGGGCGCTGGTGGGGGACGCGGGACACGCGGCTGGCACCGACTCCTCCGCGGAGGGATGTTGTTCCCCCTCCGCCTCAACGGAGCGGCGCCTCCTTTTGTTGCTGGAGGTGCGCTGAGGCGGGGAGACCTCCATGTCTGCCGAGGCCTCCCGCTCCGCCCCCCCACTTTTTCTTTTCTTGCCCGCGCCCGGGTCCCTCTGCGGTATTGGTCAAGGGCTCGGGCACGGGCTCAGGGCACCCCGCGCTCGCCGGTGGCTGGGTTGGGCCGAGCACGGTGGTCAATCTTTCTGGCGCACTGAGGGGACCCGCCTCTAGATGTTTCTTCTTGTTCCACGCCTTCTTTCCGTTCGGACGCTCTCCCTCCCCCCCGCCGGAGTCCCCGAAAACAAAGGCCTCCGACGATGCCCGCGCACCTACGGCTCCCGGCACGCGGACGCAACTAGGGGGAGGGGTGGCGGCGGCGCCAGCCTTGGCCACCTTCGGTGGTTTGGCGGCCTTGGAGGCGGGGCAGTTCTTGCGAACGTGCCCCACCTCCCTGCAGGCATGGCACCGCACGCCGTCCGACGTCCAAAAGATGCGGTAGGCAGTCCCCTCGTGCACCACATTAAAGTTCCCCTCCGTCGTCTCCTCCTGCGCCAGCCGGACAAAGAGCTGGCGGCGGAAGGAGAACACGTGGCGCAGGCTGCTCTCCCTGAGGCCGAGCGGTATGGGGTTGATCCCCGACCTTACCTCCCCCAGTTGGTGTAGGTGAGGGAGGAGGAGCTCAGCGGGAACAAAGGGCGGGACGTTCGATATGATGACCCTCTGCGCGGTGGCCTCGAGAGGGTCCACCGGCAGGAACGTCCCGCCCACCGTGAGCCCCTTTTCGAGGGCCAGGGACACCGCCCGCTCCGACCCCAGGAAGAACACGGCCTTCCCAGACATCTTGGAGGCTGCGACAATGGCCGAGGGGCCGACTACCCCAGCCATCGCCCGCACGCACTCCTCAATGCTCATTGTGGGGTGAGTGTAGCTCTTGACCCCGTGTTTTTTGGTGATTAATCTGAAAGGTGGCAGGGCAGCGGGTGGCGCAGGAGGTGCCGTGGAAGCGGTTGCCACCTGCGCATACGTCTTCGCTGGCCCTGCCACCGGCGTGGATGGGGTCGCCATCACGGGGTCCCTTTAAGGGCTACACCCACCCCAAAGTCACAGGCCTTAATGGTCTTAATTGGCCTCGTTTGATTAGACTGAGCAGAGGAGCCCTTAATGAGGTACCTCTCCCCTAGTTGGCAATTGGGGAGGGGCCTTGCTCCCTCTGCTCAGTTGTCTCAATTGTTTGTTTGTTGTTTTTTTAATTGATTTGGGAGGAAAAGGGCTCTCAGAGAGAGAGGGGAGAATCAGAGTAACAGGGAAAGAGAGAGGGGGGTGGGAAGGGGAGGGGGAACTGCGAGGGCAGGTCGCCCCTCGCAGCTGTGGGTGGGTGCACTCCCCAGATGGCAAAACACACAAGCACAGTCTTTGGGTTGGTCTTCAGGTCGGGGGAGAAGATGTCTTCACCTGGGGTAGCTAGAGCCACCAGGCTCACTATCCTAACGATGTTAATTGGGTAAATGAGAAAAATCTTCAGCCTGGTAGCTCCAGCTATCCCAGGCTAGGCAAATGTGGGGGGTGGGGGGGGTTCCAATTGTGGGGGGGGCCTAGTTGTAAGCACGGCCCCCACGCACACTTCCACACACACACACACACACCCCGCGATGTTCCGGCCCTCAGTGGTCTTCTTTCCTCCCCCCACCGATACAACAAAGTCTGTTTGGGAAATGCACCCACACCCACCTGTAGAAAGTGTAGAGTCTCCCTCCTTTCACACTGGATATTGTTGGTTTTTCCCCCTCTCTCCAACTCCCTGCAGAAATGGTAAAGTTGTTAAAAAGTTTTCTTTTCTCCTCCTCTCCCTCTGGGTGAAAGTTGGTGGTGAAGCCCCTTCCTCCTTCTCTTCCTGGGCTGGTCTCAGGGCTCTCCAGGCAGGAGCTCAAGTTGATAGCAGCTCCTCTCAGCAGCTCAGCTCCAACTGAGCAGGACACGCCTCCACTGCTCCACGATTGGTTCCTTGTGCATGAAACTCTTTTGAGTTTACCTGCGAAAACATAAAACATTAAACGGTGCCACCCGACCTGGGTGACACTCCAGACATTTACAAGGCCCTTTTTTTTTTCCCCCCTTTTTTTTTCTTTTTTTCTTTTTTTGGTTTTTTTTTGGGCACTAAAATCACAATTTACCCCAGTGCCCCCTATAAAAGGGAAGGGGGACACTAAAAGCACCGGAAATTAAAACAAATTAAACTTAAAAAACGTAAAATCAAATTAAAATTTGGTTGCCGAGCGTGATGATGCACTCCAGTCCCTCCGGTGCCCACCTCTCACGAAGGCCGCGAGCGTACCGGTGGACACCGCGTGCTCCATCTCCAAGGACACCCTGGACCGGATGTAAGAGCGGAAGAGAGGCAGGCAGTCAGGTTGAACGACCCCCTCGACCGCCCGCTGCCTGGACCGGCTGATGGCACCCTTGGCCGTGCCCAGGAGCAGTCCTACGAGGAGGCCCTCGGACCTACCCGCTCCCCTCCGCACAGGGTGCCCAAAGATCAGGAGAGTGGGACTGAAGTGCAGCCAGAATTTCAGGAGCAGCCCCTTCAAATAATGGAACAGGGGCTGCAACCTCGTGCACTCAATAAAAACATGGAACACGGACTCCTCCAGACCGCAGAAATTGCAGGCGGCCTGGGAGTCCGTGAACCGGCTTAAAAATTTGTTGCACGGCACTGCTCCGTGCACCACCCTCCAGGCCAAGTCCCCGATGAATAGTGGGAGGACCCCTGCGTAGAGTGCCCTCCATCGGGGACCCCCGCCTCCTCCGGACGGCAAGATGGTACGCCATGGCGTGTCCGGACGGCCGGCGAGGATGGCAAAGTTGAGGGTGTGCAGGAGCAGCCCGTACAGGAAACCCCTCCGCGCGGAACTGAAAGGCACGGAGGGGATTTCCCCGAGGCGGCTCAAGTTGTGAGGCGCCGGACCCCGAGGGAGGTTCCGGGGTTTGGCGCCGATGAGGAATTCCGTCCGGACGGGGGTCAGTTCGGACGGGATCTCCCCACGTGCTTGAGCCTCCTCGATGCACCTAACGGAGTCAGGGCCCAGAACTGTTTTTAGCGACTCGATGGCATCGGCCGCGTGGCGGACGCTGGCAGAATTTAGGCGCCGCGCCAGCGTGTCTGGCGCCATCCAGCCCGCTCCTCCGCCATCGAGCAGGTCCCTGACCCTGGTCACCTTACCAGCCACAGCCCTCTCTTCCGACCGCCACATAAAACCTCGGCCGTGGAGGTACGGATTCCCGAGCAGCGGTTCCTGCAGGACGGCCGCCACTCCAGCCGGCGGAGAGCTGCGCTTGGTGGAGACTTTGTTCCAGACCCTGATGAGTTCCCTGTAAAAGACAGGCAGCTCCCGGAGGGCGGTCCTGGCACCCCCCAAGTTCACAAACAGGAGCTGCGTGTCATAATTGAGGTCGCGCTGCTGGCGGAAGAAATACCTCGCCAGAGCACACCACCTAGGAGGGGGCTCGACGTAAAGGTATCTCTGCAGGGTCTGAAGATGGAAAGTCGCGAGCTGGGCGCTGACGCACACCAACGACTGACCGCCCTCCTCAAGCGGGAGACTCAAGACCGCAGCAGAGACCCAGTGCTTCCTGTTGTTCCAGAAGAAGTCCACCAGCTTCTTCTGTATCTTGGCGACAAACGCAGGGGGAGGGGTCAAAGTGACCAGCCGGTACCACAGCATTGCGGCCACCAGCTGGTTTATGACTAGCGCTCGACCCCTGTAGGACAGCACTCGGAGCAGTCCTGTCCAGCGCCCTAGGCGAGCGGCGACCTTGGCCTCCAGCTCCTGCCAGTTCGCCGGCCAGGCTCCCTCGTCGGGGCTAAGGTAGACTCCCAGATAGAGGAGATGGGTCGTGCTCCAGGCAAAAGGCCTGAGCTCCTCCGGCAGGGAGTCCACCCGCCACTGACCCACCAGGAGTCCGGAACATTTCTCCCAGTTGATCCTGGCGGAGGACGCGGCCGAGTAAATCTCCTGGCACTCACGCATCCTCCGCAGGTCAGCGGGATCCTCTATCGCGAGGAGCACGTCATCGGCGTAAGCCGAGAGGACGACCTCCACGCCCGGCCCTTGCAGAGCCAGTCCCGTCAACCTCGTCTGCAAGAGGCGCAGGAAAGGCTCCACGCAAACGGCATATAACTGGCCGGACTTGGGGCATCCCTGGCGCACCCCTCTCCTAAAGCGAAGGGGCGCCGTCAAGGACCCGTTAACCTAAATCAGACACTCCGCGGCAGCGTACAAAAGTCGGATCCGGGCGACGAAATGCGTCCCGAACCCGAAAGCGCGCAGAGTTCCGAGCAGATAGTCGTGATCCACCCTGTCGAACGCCTTCTCTTAGTCGAGGGATAGGAAGGCGACCGACAGACCAGCCTCCTGGGAACAATGGATGAGGTCCCGGACCAGATGGATGTTATCGTTGATTATCCGGCCCGGGACCGTGTAGGACTGATCGGGGTGGATCATGTGGTCCAGCACGGCACCAAGGCGAGCAGACATCGCCCTGGCGAAGATTTTGTAGTCCGTGCTGAGGAGGGAGACCGGGCGCCAGTTCTGAAGGAGGCGGAGATCGCCCTTCTTAGGCAGCAGGACGATGACTGCCCTGCGCCAAGAGAGGGGCATCTCCCCGGTCGCCAGACTTTCCCCCAGGACCCGCGCGTAGTCGCTCCCCAGGACGTCCCAGAACGCCCTGTGGAACTCCATGGTCAGCCCGTCCAGCCCCGGGGATTTTCCCCTCGAGAGCCGGGCGAGGGCACCGGTCAGCTCCGCCAGGCTTAGCGGAGCTTCCAGATTTTCGGCGCCCTCCGGGCTGACCTTCGGCAGGTCCTCCCACAAAACTCTACGCGCTTCCTCGCTGGACGGATCCGGAGAGAACAGAGCCCCGTAATATTCACGGGCCCTGTTGTTGACGCCCTCCGGATCCGAGACGAGAGAGCCGTCGTCGGCCAGCAGCGTCAAGAGCTGCTTACGGACACTCTGCCTTTTTTCCAGCGAGTAGAAGCAGGGGGAGCCGCGGTCCAGATCCCACAGGAACCAGATCCGCGACCTCACGAACGCGCCTCGGGACCCGACGAGCTGCAGGTCCTTCAGCGCGGCCTTCTTCGCTTCGCACACTGTCCGCAGGGCCGGGTCCTGGACGACTTGACCGAGACGGGCTTCCAGGTCGAGCACCTCTTTTTCTAGGCGCCCGACTCTGGCCGCCCGCCTCTTGGTCGACCCCCTCGCGTACTCTTGACAGAAGACGCGGACGTGAGCCTTGCCCACGTCCCACCATAGCCTCAAGGAGGGGAAGCCCCCCTGCTTCCTTCTCCAGTCGGACCAGAATCGACGGAACGAGTCCTGGAACCGCATGTCCTCCAGCAGCCGGTTGTTAAAGTGCCAGTACGCGGACCCCGTCCTCGCGCGGAGCGAAGCGAGCTCCGCCCACACCAGGTGGTGGTCCGAACACGGCACCGGCCGCATGGAGGCTGCCGGGATGCAGGAAACGTACGCCCAAGACACGTAAAGGCGGTCGACTCTAGACCATCCAACTCCAGGCCTCACCCAAGTAAAGGCGCTGGAGTCGGGGTGGAGATTTCGCCAGACGTCCACCAAGTCGAAGGACCCGACCAGGTCCCTCAACTTCTCCATCGCCGTCATGCACTGCGGGGCACCGGAGCGGTCACGCGCCTCGAGGGTGCAGTTAAAATCCCCCCCGAGGACAATGCAGTCGCCGACGTCGACGGAGCCAAGAAGAGCGGACACCTCTTCAAAGAAGCGCGTTTGCTGCGGGCCGGGCTGAGGGGCGTACACGTTCACGAGATGGAGCGGCACGTCCCCCAGGCGAACCGTTACGTGCAGCAAGCGGCCTGGCACGGGCTCCTCGACCCCCAAGATCTCCGGCTGAAAATGCGGACCCAGCAAGATGGCCACCCCACTAGAAATGGCGGTGAGGTGGCTCATGCGGACCTCTCCTTGCCATGCCAGGAGCCACGTGGCTTTGTCTCCCGGAACGGTGTGGGTTTCTTGCAGGAAGCACACCGCATATTTCCCCTCCCGCAGGAGCGAAAAATTGTCAAATCTACGGCGTGCCCCTCTGCCGCCGTTGATGTTGAGGCTGGCTATGGTTATCTTCATGACTAGAGCATAGTGCAACCTCTACCTTAACCTATTGTGGGGGAGGGAGCGGAGTCTTTTGTTGAACTCCGCTCCCTCCGCAGCCCAGCGAGGAGTCCCTCGAGCTCGCGCAGCTCAAGGTGTTGCGCTTTTGTCAAGGGCCCGCCCGCGGCCAAGGTTTTGACGGCGGCGCGGACGGACCCCTTGATCAGCTCTGGCTCGGACCATTTTTCCAGGGCCAGTTGGGCTTGGTTACAGCGACCCCGGCTCTGGGCCAAAAAGTCCCGGAGTTCCTTTGCAGGAATGAGGATGGTCTCGGCGGCGGCCGCGAGCAGATCCACCGCCTCGCTGGCGGTGGTCTCCAGGTCTTCATCCGCGTCCCCCACCGAGTCCCCGTCATCCTCCTGGAGGTGGCCGCCAGCAGCCGGCCCATCGACCGCACAAGGTACGGCAAATGAACAGGCCGCTCCAACCAGCCCTGGCTCTGCCCCGATCCCACCCCCAGGATCGTCGGCAGAGGAGTCCCCACTGGGCTCTTTTAAAAATGGTGCTGGGTCGGGAAATAACAGCGGAAGGGGTTCCCCCTCCGCCCCAGGAACCGGGGAACAAGGAGAGACCCGGCCATAGGAAATCCCCAGGCTCTCCAAGTGCTCCAGCTCCACAGCAAGAGGCGAGGGTGGGTGTTCCTCCCCCTCCCCGCTGCCACCCCCCGGCCCAGCATCTACAGTGTCATAATAAGCATTAATTTGTGTTTCTGCCGGGTCGAGCGACTCCCGGGGGAAGTTGGGTATTGGCTGGGCGGGCTCAGGTTCGGCCTCTTCGGCCCCGCCGGCTTCAGTCCCCGGGACGCCCGACCCGGCGGCAATTCATTCCTCCGCGATCCCCACGCCCCCCACGACAGGCAGATCTTCCACGCCATCCCCGGGAGGCAGAGGCTGGGCAGCCTCGACTGTCTCACCCTCCCCGGGGACAGACTCCTCTCGCCTACAGAGCAGCTTGGGGGCGCTGGTTGGGGACGCGGGACACGCGGCGGGCACCGACTCCTCCGTGGAGGGATGTTGTTCCCCCTCCACCTCATCGGAGCCGTGCCTCCTTTTGTTCCTGGGGGCGCGCGGAGTCAGGGAGACCTCCATGTCTGCCGAGGCCTCCCGCTCCGCCCCCCCTTTTCCTTTTCTTGCCCGCGCCCGGGCCCCTCTGTGGTGTTGTTCAAGGGCTCGGGCATGCGCTCGGGGCACCCCGCGCTCGCCGGTGACGGGGTTGGGCTGAGCGCGGTGGTCAAATTATCTGGCGCACTGAGGGGACCCGCCTCTTGATGTTTTGCCTTCTTCCGCGCCTTCTTTCCGGTCGGACGCTCTCCCTCCCCCCCGCCGGAGGCCCTGAAAACAAAGGCCTCTGACGATGCCCGCGCACCTATGGCTCCCGGCACGCGGACGCAACTAGGGGGAGGGGTGGCGGCGGCGCCAGCCTTGGCCGCCTTCGGTGGTTTGGCGGCCTTGGAGGCGGGGCAGTTCTTGCGAATGTGCCCCACCTCTCTGCAGGCATGGCACCGCATGCCGTCCGACGTCCAGAAGACGCGGTAGGCAGTCCCCTCGTGCACCACATTAAAGTGCCCTTCTGTCATGTCCTCCCGCGCCAGCCGGACAAAGAGCTGGCGGCGGAAGGAGAACACCTGGCGCAGGCTGTTCTCCCTGAGGCCGAGCGGTATGGGGTTGATCCCCGACCTTACCTCCCCCAGTTGGTGTAGGTGAGGGAGGAGGAGCTCAGCGGAAACAAAGGGCGGGACGTTTGACACGATGACCCTCTGCGCGGTGGCCTCGAGAGGGTCCACCGGCAGGAACGTCCCGCCCACCGTGAGCCCCTTTTCAAGGGCCAGGGACACCGCCCGCTCCGACCCCAGGAAGAAAACAGCCTTCCCAGACATCTTGGAGGCTGCGACAATGGCCGAGGGGCCGACTACCCCAGCCATCGCCCACACGCAATCCTCAATGCTCATTGTGGGGTGAGTGTAGCTCTTGACCCCGTGTTTTCTGGAAATTAGTCTGAAAGGTGGCAGGGCAGCGGGTGGTGCAGGAGGTGCCATGGAAGCGGTTGCCACCTGCGCATACGTCTTCGCTGGCCCTGCCACCGGCGTGGATGGGGTCGCCATCACGGGGTCCCTTTAAGGGCTGCACCCACCCCAAAGTCACAGGCCTTAATGGTCTTTAATGGCCTCGTATATTAACTGAGCAGAGGAGCCCTTAACGAGGCACCTCTCCCCTCGTTGGCAATTGGGGAGAGGCCTTGCTCCCTCTGCTCAGTTGTCTCAATTGTTTTTTTTTTTAAAAATTAGGAAGAAAGGGCTCTCAGAGAGAGAGGGGAGAAACAGAGTAACAGAGAAAGAGAGAGGGGGGTGGGAAGTGGGGTGGGAACTGCGAGGGCAGGTCTCCCCTCGCAGCTGTGGGTGGGTGCAATCCCAGATGGCAAAACACAAAGTCTTTGGGGTGGTCTTCAGGTGAGGGGAGAAGATGTCTTCACCTGGGGTAGCTAGAGCCACCAGGCACACACTCCTAACGATGTTAATTGGGTAAATGAGAAAAAATCTTCAGCCTGGTAGCTCCAGCTATCCCAGGCTAGGCAAATGTGGGGGGTGGGGGGGCTCCAATTGTGGGGGGGGCCTAGTTGTAAGCACGGCCCCCACGCACACTTCCACACACACACACACCCCCCGCGATGTTCCGGCCCTCAGTGGTCTTCTTTCCTCCCCCCACCGATAAAGCAAAGTCTTTTGGGAAATGCACCCACACCCACCTGTATAAATGTAGAGTCTCCCTCCTTCCACACTGGATGTTGTTGTGGTTTTTCCCCCTCTCTCCAACTCTTTGTAGAAAGGTAAAAAGATGTTAAAAGTTTTCTTTCCTCCTCCTCTCCCTCTGGGTAAAAGTTGGTGGTGAAGCCCCTTCCTTCCTTCTCTTCCTGGGCTGGTCTCAGGGCTCTCCAGGCAGGAGCTCAAGTTGATAGCTGCTCTCCTCACTGCTCACAGCTCCTACTGTGCAGGACACGCCTCCACTGCTCCACGATTGGATCCTTGTGCATGAAACTCTTTTAGAGTCTACCTGCAAAACATAAAACATGTATCCTTGCCACCCGACCTGGATGACACACACAAGACATTTACAAGGACCTTTTTTGTTTTTTTGGGGGGTTTTTTTGTGTTTTTTTTTTTTGGGCACTAAAATCAAATTTTTCCTTTTTCCAGTGCCCCCTATAAAAGGAGAGGGGGACACTAAAAGCACCGGCAATTAAAACAAATTAAACTTTAAAACGTAAAATCAAATTAAAATTTGGTTGCCGGGCGTGATGATGCACTCCAGTCCCTCCGGTGCCCACCTCTCGCGGAAGGCCGCGAGCGTACCGGTGGACACCGCGTGCTCCATCTCCAAGGACACCCTGGACCGGATGTAAGAACGGAAGAGAGACAGGCAGTCAGGTTGAACGACCCCCTCGATCGCCCGCTGCCTGGACCGGCTGATGGCACCCTTGGCCGTGCCCAGGAGCAGTCCTACGAGGAGGCCTTCGGACCTACCCGCTCCCCTCCGCACAGGGTGCCCAAAGATCAGGAGAGTGGGACTGAAGTGCAGCCAGAATTTCAGGAGCAGCCCCTTCAAATAATGGAACAGGGGCTGCAACCTCGTGCACTCAATAAAAACATGGAACACGGACTCCTCCAGACCGCAGAAATTGCAGGCGGCCTGGGAGTCCGTGAACCGGCTTAAAAATTTGTTGCACGGCACTGCTCCGTGCACCACCCTCCAGGCCAAGTCCCCGATGAATAGTGGGAGGACCCCTGCGTAGAGTGCCCTCCATCGGGGACCCCCGCCTCCTCCGGATGGCAAGATGGTACGCCATGGCATGTCCGGACGGCCGGCGAGGATGGCAAATTTGAGGGTGTGCAGGAGCAGCCCGTACAGGAAACCCCTCCGCGCGGAACTGAAAAGCACGGAGGGGATTTCCCCGAGGTGGCTCAAGTTGTGAGGCGCCGGCCCCCGAGGGAGGTTCCGGGGTTTGGCGCCGATGAGGAATTCCGTCCGGATGGGGGTCAGTTCGGACGGGATCTCCCCACGTGCTTGAGCCTCCTCGATGCACCTAACGGAGTCAGGGCCCAGAGCTGTTTTTAGCGATTCGATGGCATCGGCCGCGTGGCGGACGTTGGCAGAATTTAGGCGCCGCGCCAGCGTGTCTGGCGCCATCCAGCCCGCTCCTCCGCCATCGAGCAGGTCCATGACCCTGGTCACCTCACCAGCCACAGCCCTCTCTTCCGACCGCCACATAAAACCTCGGCCGTGGAGGTACGGATTCCCGAGCAGCGGTTCCTGCAGGACGGCCGCCACTCCAGCCGGCGGAGAGCTGCACTTGGTGGAGACTTTGTTCCAGACCCTGATGAGTTCCCTGTAAAAGACAGACAGCTCCCGGAGGGAGGTCCTGGCACCCCCCAAGTTCACAAACAGGAGCTGCGTGTCATAATTGAGGTCGAGCTGCTGGCGGAAGAAATACCTCGCCAGAGCACACCACCTAGGAGGGGGCTCGACGTAAAGGTATCTCTGCAGGGTCTGAAGACGGAATGTCGCGAGCTGGGCGCTGACGCACACCAACGACTGACCGCCCTCCTCAAGCGGGAGACTCAGGACCGCGGCAGAGACCCAGTGCTTCCTGTTGTTCCAGAAGAAGTCCACCAGCTACTTCTGTATCTTGGCGACAAACGCAGGGGGAGGGGTCAAAGTGACCAGCCGGTACCACAACATTGCGGCCACCAGCTGGTTTATGACTAGCGCTCGACCCCTGTAGGACAGCACTCGGAGCAGTCCTGTCCAGCGCCCTAGGCGAGCGGCGACCTTGGCCTCCAGCTCCTGCCAGTTCGCCGGCCAGGCTCCCTCGTCGGGGCTAAGGTAGACTCCCAGATAGAGGAGATGGGTCGTGCTCCAGGCAAAAGGCCTGAGCTCCTCCGGCAGGGAGTCCACCCGCCACTGACCCACCAGGAGTCCGGAACATTTCTCCCAGTTGATCCTGGCGGAGGACGCGGCCGATTAAATCTCCTGGCACTCAAGCATACTCCGCAGGTCAGCGGAATCCTCTACCGTGAGGAGCACGTCATCGGCGTAAGCCGAGAGGACGACCTCCACGCCCGGCCCTTGCAGAGCCAGTCCCGTCAACCTCGTCCGCAAGAGGCGCAGGAAACGCTCCACGCAAACAGCATATAATTGGCCGGACATGGGGCATCCCTGGCGCACCCCTCTCCTAAAGTGAAGGGGCGCCGTCAAGGACCCGTTAACCTTAATCAGACACTCCGCGGCGGCGTACAAAAGTCGGATCCGGGCGACGAAATGCGTCCCGAACCCGAAAGCGCGCAGAGTTCCGAGCAGATAGTCGTGATCCACCCTGTCGAACGCCTTCTCTTGGTCGAGGGATAGGAAGGCGACCGACAGACCAGCCTCCTGGGAACAATGGATGAGGTCCCGGACCAGATGGATGTTATCGTGGATTGTCCGGCCCGGGACCGTGTAGGACTGGTCGGGGTGGATCATGTGGTCCAGCACGGCACCAAGGCGAGCAGACATCGCCCTGGCGAAGATTTTGTAGTCCGTGCTGAGGAGGGAGACCGGGCGCCAGTTCTGAAGGAGGCGGAGATCGCCCTTCTTAGGCAGCAGGACGATGACTGCCCTGCGCCAAGAGAGGGGCATCTCCCCGGTCGCCAGACTTTCCCCCAGGACCCGCGCGTAGTCGCTCCCCAGGACGTCCCAGAACGCCCTGTGGAACTCCACGGTCAGCCCGTCCAGCCCCGGGGATTTTCCCCTCGAGAGCCGGGCGAGGGCACCGGTCAGCTCCGCCAGGCTTAGCGGAGCTTCCAGATTTTCGGCGCCCTCCGGGCTGACCTTCGGCAGGTCCTCCCACAAAACTCTACGCGCTTCCTCGCTGGACGGATCCGGAGAGAAAAGAGCCCCGTAATATTCACGGACCCTGTTGTTGACGCCCTCCGGATCCGAGACGAGAGAGCCGTCGTCGGCCAGCAGCGTCAAGAGCTGCTTACGGACACTCTGTCTTTTTTCCAGCGAGTAGAAGAAGGGGGAGCCGCGGTCCAGATCCCGCAGGAACCGGATCCGCGACCTCACAAACGAGCCTCGGGACCCGACAAGCTGCAGGTCCATCAGCGCGGCCTTCTTCGCTTCGTACACCGTCCGCAGGGCCGGGTCCTGGACGACTTGACCGAGACGGGCTTCCAGGTCGAGCACCTCTTTTTCTAGGCGCCCGACTCTGGCCGCCCGCCTCTTGGTCGACCCCCTCACGTACTCTTGACAGAAGACGTGGACGTGAGCCTTGCCCACGTCCCACCATAGCCTCAAGGAGGGGAAGCCCCCCTGCTTCCTTCTCCAGTCGGACCAGAATCGACGGAACGAGTCCTGGAACCACACGTCCTCCAGCAGCCAGTTGTTAAAGTGCCAGTACGCGGACCCCGTCCACGTGCAGAGCGAAGCGAGCTCCGCCCACACCAGGTGGTGGTCCGAACACGGCACCGGCCGCATGGAGGCCGCCGGGACGCAGGAAACGTACGCCCGAGACACGTAAAGGCGGTCGACTCTAGACCATCCAACTCCAGGCCTCACCCAAGTAAGGGCGCTGGAGTCGGGGTGGAGATTTCGCCAGACGTCCACCAAGTCGAAGGACCCGACCAGGTCCCTCAACTTCTCCATCGCCGTCATGCACTGCGGGGCACCGGAGCGGTCCCGCGCCTCGAGGGTGCAGTTAAAATCCCCCCCGAGGACAATGCAGTCGCCGACGTCGACGGAGCCAAGAAGAGCGGACACCTCTTCAAAGAAGCGCGTTTGCTGCGGGCCGGGCTGAGGGGCGTACACGTTCACGAGATGGAGCGGCACGTCCCCCAGGCGAACCGTTACGTGCAGCAAGCGGCCTGGCACGGGCTCCTCGACCCCCAAGATCTCCGGCTGAAAATGCGGGCCCAGCAAGATGGCCACCCCACTAGAAATGGCGGTGAGGTGGCTCATGCGGACCTCTCCTTGCCATTCTAGGAGCCACGTGGCTTTGTCTCCCGGAACGGTGTGCGTTTCTTGCAGGAAGCACACCGCATATTTCCCCTCCCGCAGGAGCGAAAAATTGTCAAATCTACGGCGTGTCCCTCTGCCGCCGTTGATGTTGAGGCTGGCTATGGTTATCTTCATGGCAAAAGCATAGTGCAACCTCGCCCTTAACCTATTGTGGGGGAGGGAGCGGAGTCTTTTCTTGAACTCCGCTCCCTCCGCAGCCCAGTGAGGAGTCCCTCGAGCTCGCGCAGCTCAAGGTGTTGCGCCTTTGTCAAAGGCCTGCCCGCGGCCAAGGTTTAGACGGCGGCGCGGACAGACCCCTTGATCAGCTCTGGCTCGGACCATTTTTCCAGGGCCAGTCGGGCTTGGTTGCAGCGACCCCGGCTCTGGGCCAAAAAGTCCCGGAGTTCCCTTGCAGGAATGAGGATGGTCTCGGCGGCGGCCGCGAGCAGATCCACTGCCTCGCTGGCGGTGGTCTCTAGGTCTTCTCTCGCGTCCCCCACCGAGTCCCCGTCCTCCTCCGGGAGGTGGCCGCCAGCAGCCGGCCCATCGACCGCACAAGGTACGGCAAATGAACTGGCCGCTCCAACCGGCCCTGGCTCTGCCCCGATCCCACCCCCAGGATCGTCGGCAGAGGTGTCCCCACTGGGCTCTTTTAAAAATGGTGCTGGGTCGGGAAATGACAGCGGAAGGGGTTCCCCCTCCGCCCCAGGAACTGGGGAACAAGGAGAGACCCGGCCATAGGAAATCCCCAGGCTCCCCAAGTGCACCAGCTCCAAAGTAAGGGGCGAGGGTGGGTGTTCCTCCCCCTCCCCGCTGCCAGCCCCCGGCCCAGCATCTACAGTGTCATTAAAATCAATAAATTGTGTTTCTGCCGGGTCGAGCGACTCCCGGGGGAAGTTGGATATTGGCTGGGCGGGCTCAGGTTCGGCCTTTTCGGCCCCGCCCGCCTCAGTCCCCGGGACGCCCGGCCCGGCGGCAATGCATTCTTCCGCTGGCCCCACGCCCCCCACGACAGGCAGATCTTCCACTCCATCCCCAGGAGGCAGCGGCTGGGCAGCCTCGACTGCCTCACCCTCCCCGGGGACAGACTCTTCGCGCCTGCAGCGCAATTTGGGAGCGCTGGTGGGGGACGCGGGACACGCGGCGGGCACCGACTCCTCCGCGGAGGGATGTTGTTCCCCCTCCGCCTCATCGGAGCCGTGCCTCCTTTTGTTCCTGGGGGCGCGCGGAGGCAGGGAGACCCCCATGCCTGCCGAGGCCTCCCGCTCCGCCCCCCCCTTTTCCTTTCCTTTCCCGCGCCCGGGCCCCTCTGTGGTGTTATTCAAGGGCTCGGGCACGGGCTCGGGGCACCCCGCGCTCGCCGGTGACTGGGTTGGGCTGAGCGCGGTGGTCAAACTTTCCGGCGCACTGAGGGGACCCGCCTCTAGATGTCTCGTCTTCTTCCGCGCCTTCCTTCCGTTCGGACGCTCTCCCTGCCCCCCGCCGGAGGCCCCGAAAACAAAGGCCTCCGACGATGCCCGCGCACCTATGGCTCCCGGCACGCGGACGCAACTAGGGGGAGGGGTGGCGGCGGCGCCAGCCTTGGCCGCCTTCGGTGGTTTGGCGGCCTTGGAGGCGGGGCAGTCCTTGCGAATGTGCCCCACCTCTCTGCAGGCATGGCACCGCACGCCGTCCGACGTCCAGAAGACGCGGTAGGCAGTCCCCTCGTGCACCACATTAAAAGACCCCTCCGTCGTCTCCTCCCGCGCCAGCCGGACAAAGAGCTGGCGGCGGAAGGAGAACACGTGGCGCAGGCTGCTCTCCCTGAGGCCGAGCGGTATGGGGTTGATCCCCGACCTTACCTCCCCCAGTTGTTGTAGGCGAGGGAGGAGGAGCCCAGCGGGAATAAAGGGCGGGACGTTCGATATGATGACCCTCTGCGCGGTGGCCTCGAGAGGGTCCACCGGCAGGAACGTCCCGCCCACCGTGAGCCCCTTTTCAAGGGCCAGGGACACCGCCCGCTCCGACCCCAGGAAGAAAACAGCCTTCCCAGACATCTTGGAGGCCGCGACAATGGCCGAGGGGCCGACTACCCCAGCCATCGCCCGCACGCACTCCTCAATGCTCATTGTGGGGTGAGTGTAGCTCTTGACCCCGTGTTTCCTGGTTATAAGTCTGAAAGGTGGCAGGGCAGCGGGTGGCGCAGGAGGTGCCGTGGAAGCGGTTGCCACCTGCGCATACGTCTTCGCTGGCCCCGCCACCGGCGTGGATGGGGTCGCCATCACGGGGTCCCTTTAAGGGCTACACCCACCCCAAAGTCACAGGCCTTAATGGTCTTGATTGGCCTCGTTTGGTTTGACTGAGCAGAGGAGCTCTTAATGAGGCACCTCTCCCCTAGTTGGTAATTGGGGAGGGGCCTTGCTCCCTCTGCTCAGTTGTCTTAATTGGTTTTTTTAAAAAAAAAATTAGGAAGAAAGGGCTCTCAGAGAGAGAGGGGAGAAACAGAGAGTAACGGAGAAAGAGAGAGAGGGGTGGGAAGGGGGGGGGACTGGGAGGGCAGGTCTCCCCTCGCAGCTGTGGGTGGGTGCACTCCCCAGATGGCAAAAACACACAAGCACAGTCTTTGGGTTGGTCTTCAGGTGGGGG
The DNA here is from genome assembly GCF_044704955.1 of Pristiophorus japonicus. Taxonomy (NCBI): domain Eukaryota; kingdom Metazoa; phylum Chordata; class Chondrichthyes; family Pristiophoridae; genus Pristiophorus; species Pristiophorus japonicus. The sequence goes on along the minus strand of NW_027254146.1, from coordinate 220,425 downwards.
GAGAAGATGTCTTCACCTGGGGTAGCTAGAGCCACCAGGCACACACTCCTAACGATGTTAATTGGTGATTTAAAGAAACTTCAGCCTGGTAGCTCCAGCTATCCCAGGCTAGGCAAATGTGGGGGGTGGGGGGGTTCCAATTATGGGGGGGGGCTAGTTGTAAGCACGGCCCCCACGCACACTACCACACACACACACACCCCCCGCGATGTTCCGGCCCTCAGTGGTCTTCTTTCCTCCCCCCACCGATACAACAAAGTCTGTTTGGGAAATGCACCCACACCCACCTGTAGAAATAGTAGAGTCTCCCTCCTTCCACACTGGATGTTGTTGGTTTTTCCCCCTCTCTCCAACTCCTTGCAGAATGGTAAAAAAGTTGAAATGTTTTCTTTTCTCCTCCTCTCCCTCTGGGTAAAAGTTGGTGGTGAAGCCCCTTCCTTCCTCCTCTTCCTGGGCTGGTCTCAGGGCTCTCCAGGCAGGAGCACAGGTTGATGGCAGCTGCTCTCACTGCTCACAGCTCCTACTGTGCAGGACACGCCTCCACTGCTCGACGATTGGTTCCTTGTGCATGAAACTCTTTTGAGTTTACCTGCAAAACATAAAAACATTAAACGGTGCCACCCGACCTGGGTGACACTCCAGACATTTACAAGGCCCTTTTTTTTTTCCCCCCCCTTTTTTTTTTGTGTTTTTCTTTTTTTTTTTTGTTTTTTTTTTGGGCACTAAAATCACAATTTTCCCCAGTGCCCCCTATAAAAGGGAAGGGGGACACTAAAAGCACCGGCAATTAAGACAAATTAAACTTAAAAAACGTAAAATCAAATTAAAATTTGGTTGCCAGGCGTGATGATGCACTCCAGTCCCTCCGGTGCCCACCTCTCGCGGAAGGCCGCGAGCGTACCGGTGGACACCGCGTGCTCCATCTCCAAGGACACCCTGGACCGGATGTAAGAGCGGAAGAGAGGCAGGCAGTCAGGTTGAACGACCCCCTCGACCGCCCGCTGCCTGGACCGGCTGATGGCACCCTTGGCCGTGCGCAGGAGCAGTCCTACGAGGTGGCCTTCGGACCTACCCGCTCCCCTCCGCACAGGGTGCCCAAAGATCAGGAGTGTGGGACTGAAGTGCAGCCAGAATTTCAGGAGCAGCCCCTTCAAATAATGGAACAGGGGCTGCAACCTCGTGCACTCAATAAAAACATGGAACACGGACTCCTCCAGACCGCAGAAATTGCAGGCGGCCTGGGAGTCCGTGAACCGGCTTAAAAATTTATTGCACGGCACTGCTCCGTGCACCACCCTCCAGGCCAAGTCCCCGATGAATAGTGGGAGGACCCCCGCGTAGAGTGCCCTCCATCGGGGACCCCCGCCTCCTCCGGACGGCAAGATGGTACGCCATGGCGTGTCCGGACGGCCGGCGAGGATGGCAAAGTTGAGGGTGTGCAGGAGCAGCCCGTACAGGAAACCCCTCCGCGCGGAACTGAAAGGCACGGAGGGGATTTCCCCGAGGCGGCTCAAGTTGTGAGGCGCCGGCCCCCGAGGGAGGTTCCGGGGTTTGGCGCCGATGAGGAATTCCGTCCGGACGGGGGTCAGTTCGGACGGGATCTCCCCACGTGCTTGAGCCTCCTTGATACACCTAACGGAGTCAGGGCCCAGAGCTGTTTTTAGCGACTCGATGGCATCGGCCGCGTGGCGGACGTTGGCAGAATTTAGGCGCCGCGCCAGCGTGTCTGGCGCCATCCAGCCCGCTCCACCGCCATCGAGCAGGTCCCTGACCCTGGTCACCTCACCAGCCACAGCCCTCTCTTCCGACCGCCACATAAAACCTCGGCCGTGGAGGTACGGATTCCCGAGCAGCGGTTCCTGCAGGACGGCCGCCACTCCAGCTGGCGGAGAGCTGCGCTTGGTGGAGACTTTGTTCCAGACCCTGATGAGTTCCCTGTAAAAGACAGGCAGCTCCCGGAGGGCGGTCCTGGCACCCCCCAAGTTCACAAACAGGAGCTGCGTGTCATAATTGAGGTCGAGCTGCTGGCGGAAGAAATACCTCGCCAGAGCACACCACCTAGGAGGGGGCTCGACGTAAAGGTATCTCTGCAGGGTCTGAAGACGGAAAGTCGCGAGCTGGGTGCTGACGCACACCAACGACTGACCGCCCTCCTCAAGCGGGAGACTCAGGACCGCGGCAGAGACCCAGTGCTTCCTGTTGTTCCAGAAGAAGTCCACCAGCTTCTTCTGTATCTTGGCGACAAACTGAGGGGGAGGGGTCAAAGTGACCAGCCGGTACCACAGCATTGCGGCCACCAGCTGGTTTATGACTAGCGCTCGACCCCTGTAGGACAGCACTCGGAGCAGTCCTGTCCAGCGCCCTAGGCGAGCGGCGACCTTGGCCTCCAGCTCCTGCCAGTTCGCCGGCCAGGCTCCCTCGTCGGGGCTAAGGTAGACTCCCAGATAGAGGAGATGGGTCGTGCTCCAGGCAAAAGGCCTGAGCTCCTCCGGCAGGGAGTCCACCCGCCACTGACCCACCAGGAGTCCGGAACATTTCTCCCAGTTGATATCTGGCGGAGGACGCGGCCGAGTAAATCTCCTGGCACTCACGCATCCTCCGCAGGTCAGCGGGATTCTCTACCGCGAGGAGCACGTCATCGGCGTAAGCCGAGAGGACGACCTCCACGCCCGGCCCTTGCAGAGCCAGTCCCGTCAACCTCGTCCGCAAGAGGCGCAGGACAGGCTCCACGCAAACAGCATATAACTGGCCGGACATGGGGCATCCCTGGCGCACCCCTCTCCTAAAGCGAAGGGGCGCCATCAAGGACCCGTTAACCTTAATCAGACACTCCGCGGCGGCGTACAAAAGTCGGATCCGGGCGACGAAATGCGTCCCGAACCCGAAAGCGCGCAGAGTTCCGAGCAGATAGTCGTGATCCACCCTGTCGAACGCCTTCTCTTGGTCGAGGGATAGGAAGGCGACCGACAGACCAGCCTCCTGGGAACAATGGATGAGGTCCCGGACCAGATGGATGTTATCGTGGATTGTCCGGCCCGGGACCGTGTAGGACTGGTCGGGGTGGATCATGTGGTCCAGCACGGCACCAAGGCGAGCAGACATCGCCCTGGCGAAGATTTTGTAGTCCGTGCTGAGGAGGGAGACCGGGCGCCAGTTCTTAAGGAGGCGGAGATCGCCCTTCTTAGGCAGCAGGACGATGACTGCCCTGCACCAAGAGAGGGGCATCTCCCCGGTCGCCAGACTTTCCCCCAGGACCCGCGCGTAGTCGCTCCCCAGGACGTCCCAGAACGCCCTGTGGAACTCCACGGTCAGCCCGTCCAGCCCCGGGGATTTTCCCCTCGAGAGCCGGGCGAGGGCACCGGTCAGCTCCGCCAGGCTTAGCGGAGCTTCCAGATTTTCGGCGCCCTCCGGGCTGACCTTCGGCAGGTCCTCCCACAAAACTCTACGCGCTTCCTCGCTGGACGGATCCGGAGAGAACAGAGTCCCGTAATATTCACGGACCCTGTTGTTGACGCCCTCCGGATCCGAGACGAGAGAGCCGTCGTCGGCCAGCAGCGTCAAGAGCTGCTTACGGACACTCTGCCTTTTTTCCAGCGAGTAGAAGAAGGGGGAGCCGCGGTCCAGATCCCGCAGGAACCGGATCCGCGACCTCACGAACGCGCCTCGGGACCCGACGAGCTGCAGGTCATTCAGCGCGGCCTTCTTCGCTTCGTACACCGTCCGCAGGGCCGGGTCCTGGACGACTTGACCGAGACGGGCTTCCAGGTCGAGCACCTCTTTTTCTAGGCGCCCGACTCTGGCCGCCCGCCTCTTGGTCGACCCCCTCGCGTACTCTTGACAGAAGACGCGGACGTGAGCCTTGCCCACGTCCCACCATAGCCTCAAGGAGGGGAAGCCCCCCTGCTTCCTTCTCCAGTCGGACCAGAATCGACGGAACGAGTCCTGGAACCGCACGTCCTCCAGCAGCCGGTTGTTAAAGTGCCAGTACGCGGACCCCGTCCTCGCGCGGAGCGAAGCGAGCTCCGCCCACACCAGGTGGTGGTCCGAACACGGCACCGGCCGCATGGAGGCCGCCGGGACGCAGGAAACGTACGCCCGAGACACGTAAAGGCGGTCGACTCTAGACCATCCAACTCCAGGCCTCACCCAAGTAAAGGCGCTGGAGTCGGGGTGGAGATTTCGCCAGACGTCCACCAAGTCGAAGGACCCGACCAGGTCCCTCAACTTCTCCATCGCCGTCATGCACTGCGGGGCACCGGAGCGGTCCCTCGCCTCGAGGGTGCAGTTAAAATCCCCCCCGAGGACAATGCAGTCGCCGACGTCGACGGAGCCAAGAAGAGCGGACACCTCTTCAAAGAAGCGCGATTGCTGCGGGCCGGGATGAGGGGCGTACACGTTCACGAGATGGAGCGGCACGTCCCCCAGGCGAACCGTTACGTGCAGCAAGCGGCCTGGCACGGGCTCCTCGACCCCCAAGATCTCCGGCTGAAAATGCGGGCCCAGCAAGATGGCCACCCCACTAGAAATGGCGGTGAGGTGGCTCATGCGGACCTCTCCTTGCCATTCCAGGAGCCACGTGGCTTCGTCTCCCGGAACGGTGTGGGTTTCTTGCAGGAAGCACACCGCATATTTCCCCTCCCGCAGGAGCGAAAATTTGTCAAATCTACGGCGTGCCCCTCTGCCGCCGTTGATGTCGAGGCTGGCTATGGTTATCTTCATGGCAAAAGCATAGTGCAACCTCTACCTTAACCTATTGTGGGGGAGGGAGCGGAGTCTTTTGTTGAACTCCGCTCCCTCCGCAGCCCAGCGAGGAGTCCCTCGAGCTCGCGCAGCTCAAGGTGCTGCTCCTTTGTCAAGGGCCCGCCCGCGGCCAAGGTTTTAACGGCGGCGCGGACGGACCCCTTGATCAGCTCCGGCTCGGACCATTTTTCCAGGGCCAGTCGGGCTTGGTCGCGGCGACCCCGGCTCTGGGCCAAAAAGTCCCGGAGTTCCTTTGCAGGAATGAGGAGGGCCTCAGCGGCGGCCGCGAGCAGATCCACCGCCTCACTGGCGGTGGTCTCTAGGTCTTCACCCGCGTCCCCCACCGAGTCCCCGTCCTCCTCCGGGAGGTGGCCGCCAGCAACCAGCCCATCGACCGCACAAGGTACGGCAAATGAACCGGCCGCTCCAACCAGCCCTGGCACTGCCCCGATCCCACCCCCAGGATCGTCGGCAGAGGAGTCCCCACTGGGTTCTTTTAAAAATGGTGCTGGGTCGGGAAATGACAGCGGAAGGGGTTCCCCCCCCGCCCCAGGAACCGGAGAACAAGGAGAGACCCGGCCATAGGAAATCCCCAGGCTCTCCAAGTGCTCCAGCTCCACAGCAAGAGGCGAGAGTGGGTGTTCCTCCCCCTCCCCGCTGCCACTCCCCGGCCCAGCATTTACAGTGTCATATTTAATAGTTTGTGTTTCTGCCGGGTCGAGCGACTCCCGGGGGAAGTTGGGTATTGGCCGGGCGGGCTCAGGTTCGGCCTTTTCGGCCTCGCCCGCCTCAGTCCCCGGGACGCCCGGCCCGGCGGCTACGCATTCCTCCGCGGTCCCCACGCCCCCCACGACAGGCAGATCTTCCACTCCATCCCCGGGAGGCAGAGGCTGGGCAGCCTCAACTGTTTCACCCTCCCCGGGGACAGACTCCTCCCACCTACGGCGCTGCTTGGGGGCGCTGGTTGGGGACGCGGGACACACGGCGGGCACCAACTCCTCCACGGAGGGATGTTGTTCCCCCTCCGTCTCATCGGAGCCGTGCCTCCTTTTGTTCCTGGGGGCGCGCGGAGGCAGGGAGACCCCCATGTCTGCCGAGGCCTCCCGCTCCGCCCCCCCCTTTTTCTTTTCTTGCCCGCGCCTGGACCCCTCTGTGGTGTTATTCAAGGGCCCGGGCACGGGCTCGGGGCACCCCGCGCTCGCCGGTGACTGGGTTGGGCTGAGCGCGGTGGTCAAACTTTCCGGCGCACCGAGGGGACCCGCCTCTAGATGTTTCTCCTTCTTCCGCGCCTTCTTTCCGCTCGGACGCTCTCCCTCCCCCCCGCCGGAGGCCCTGAAAACAAAGGCCTCCGACGATGCCCGCGCACCCATGGCTCCCGGCACGCGGACGCAACTAGGGGGAGGGGTGGCGGCGGCGCCAGCCTTGGCCGCCTTCGGTGGTTTGGCGGCCTTGGAGGCGGGGCAGTTCTTGCGAACGTGCCCCACCTCCCTGCAGGCATGGCACCGCACGCCGTCCGACGTCCAAAAGACGCTGTAGGCAGTCCCCTCGTGCACCACATTAAAGTTACCCTCCGTCGTCTCCTCCCGCGCCAGCCGGACAAAGAGCTGGCGGCGGAAGGAGAACACGTGGCGCAGGCTGTTCTCCCTGAGGCCGAGCGGTATGGGGTTGATCCCCGACCTTACCTCCCCCAGTTGGTGTAGGTGAGGGAGGAGGAGCTCAGCGGGAACAAAGGGCGGGACGTTTGAAATGATGACCCTCTGCGCGGTGGCCTCGAGAGGGTCCACCGGCAGGAACGTCCCGCCCACCGTGAGCCCCTTTTCAAGGGCCAGGGACACCGCCCGCTCCGACCCCAGGAAGAACACGGCCTTCCCAGACATCTTGGAGGCTGCGACAATGGCCGAGGGGCCGACTACCCCAGCCATCGCCCGCACGCACTCCTCGATGGTCATTGTGGGGTGAGTGTAGCTCTTGACCCCGTGTTTTTTAGTAATTAATCTAAATGGTGGCAGGGCAGCGGGTGGCGCAGGAGGTGCCGTGGATGTGGACAACGCCTGCGCATACGTCCTTGCTGGCCCTGCCACCGGCGTGGATGGGGCCGCCATCACGGGGTCCCTTTAAGGGCTACACCCACCCCAAAGTCACAGGCCTTAATGGTCTTAATTAGGCCTCTTATCTAAAAGACTGAGGCAGAGGAGCTCTTAACGAGGTACCTCTCCCCTAGTTGGCAATTGGGGAGGGGCCTTGCTCCCTCTGCTCAGTTGTCTTAATTGTTTTTTTTTAATTAAATTTGGAAGGAAGGGCTCTCAGAGAGAGAGGAGAGAAACAGTGTAACAGAGAAAGAGAGATGGGGGTGGGAAGGGGGGGGGACTGCGAGGGCAGGTCTCCCCTCGCAGCTGTGGGTGGGTGCACTCCCCAGATGGCAAAACAAAAAGTCTTTGGGGTGGTCTTCAGGTGGGGGGAGAAGATGTCTTCACCTGGGGTAGCTGGAGCCACCAGGCACACACTACTAACGATCTTTAATTGGGTGATTAAGAAAACAATCTTCAGCCTGGTAGCTCCAGCTATCCCAGGCTAGGCAAATGTGGGGGGTGGGGGGGGTTCCAATTGTGGGGGGGGGCCTAGTTGTAAGCACGGCCCCCACGCACACTTCCACACACACACACACCCCCCGTGATGTTCCGGCCCTCAGTGGTCTTCTTTCCTCCCCCCACCGATACAACAAAGTCTTTTTGGGAAATGCACCCACACCCACCTGTAGAAATAGTAGAGTCTCCCTCCTTCCACACTGTATGTTGTTGGTTTTTCCCCCTCTCTCCAACTCCTTGCAGAAATGATAAAGATGTTAAAACGTTTTCTGTTCTCCTCCTCTCCCTCTGGGTAAAGTTGGTGGTGAAGCCCCTTCCTTCCTTCTCTTCCTGGGCTGGTCTCAGGGCTCTCCAGGCAGGAGCACAGGTTGATAGCAGCTGCTCTCACTGCTCACAGCTCCTACTGTGCAGGACACGCCTCCACTGCTCCACGATTGGTTCCTTGTGCATGAAACTCTTTTGAGTTTACCTGCGAAAACATAAAACATGTATCCGTGTCACCCGACCTGGATGACACACACAAGACATTTACAAGGCCCTTTTTTGTTTTTTTTTGGTTTTTTTGTTTGTGGTTTTTTTTTTTTGGGCACTAAAATCAAATTTTTCCTTTTTTCCAGTGCCCCCTATAAAAGGAGAGGGGGACACTAAAAGCACCGGCAATTAAAACAAATTAAACTTAAAAAACGTAAAATCAAATTAAAATTTGGTTGCCGGGCGTGATGATGCACTCCAGTCCCTCCGGTGCCCACCTCTCGCGGAAGGCCGCGAGCGTACCGGTGGACACCGCGTGCTCCATCTCCAAGGACACCCTGGACCGGATGTAAGAGGGAAGAGAGGCAGGCAGTCAGGTTGAACGACCCCCTCGACCGCCCGCTGCCTGGACCGGCTGATGGCACCCTTGGCCGTGCCCAGGAGCAGTCCTACGAGGAGGCCTTCGGACCTACCCGCTCCCCTCCGCACAGGGTGCCCAAAGATCAGGAGAGTGGGACTGAAGTGCAGCCAGAATTTCAGGAGCAGCCCCTTCAAATAGTGGAACAGGGGCTGCAACCTTGTGCATTCAATAAAAACATGGAACACGGACTCCTCCAGACCGCAGAAATTGCAGGCGGCCTGGGAGTCCGTGAACCGGCTTAAAAATTTATTGCACGGCACTGCTCCGTGCACCACCCTCCAGGCCAAGTCCCCGATGAATAGTGGGAGGACCCCTGCGTAGAGTGCCCTCCATCGGGGACCCCCGCCTCCTCCGGACGGCAAGATGGTACGCCATGGCGTGTCCGGACGGCCGGCGAGGATGGCAAAGTTGAGGGTGTGCAGGAGCAGCCCGTACAGGATACCCCTCCGCGCGGAACTGAAAGGCACGGAGGGGATTTCCCCGAGGCGGCTCAAGTTGTGAGGCGCCGGCTCCTTGTGCATGAATGACAGAAGGATAGTTTGCAGGTGAAGCAGGCAATCAGGAAGGCGAATGGAATGTTGGCCTTCATTGCGAGAGGGATGGAGTACAAAAGCAGGGAGGTCCTGCTGCAACTGTACAGGGTATTGGTGAGGCCGCACCTGGAGTACTGTGTGCAGTTTTGGTCACCTTACTTAAGGAAGGATATACTAGCTTTGGAGGGGGTACAGAGACGATTCACTAGGCTGATGCTGGAGATGAGGGGGTTACCGTATGATGATAGATTGAGTAGACTGGGTCTTTACTCGTTGGAGTTCAGAAGGATGAGGAGTGATCTTATAGAAACATTTAAAATAATGAAAGGGATAGACAAGATAGAGGCAGAGAGGTTGTTTCCACTGGTCGGGGAGACTATAACTAGGGGGCACAGCCTCAAAATACGGCGGAGCCAATTTAAAACCGAGTTGAGAAGGAATTTCTTCTCCAAGAGGGTTGTGAATCTGTGGAATTCTCTGCCCAAGGAAGCAGTTGAGGCTAGCTCATTGAATGTATTCAAATCACATATAGATAGATTTTTAACCAAGGGAATTAAGTGTTATGGGGAGCGGGCGGGTAAGTGGGGCTGAATCCATGGCCAGATCAGCCATGATCTTGTTGAATGGCGGAGCAGGCTCGAGGGGCTAGATGGCCTACTCCTGTTCCTAATTCTTATGTTCTTATGTTCTTATTTTTATATACCTGGATGACCAGGTGAGGAGTGACTCCCACAAGTTCACCCCCTTTAGTCAAGGTGTACATTTCTCAGCTGTTTACAGTGTACAGTGTTACATAAAAGGTTACAGTTATATGAAGGTTACAAACATGACATCACCTCCCCTCAATGTCTTTGGGTCAAAGATAGAGTCCTTCAGGCGGTCAATGCTTTCTTGTGGAGCGCCGCAGTTGGGGTTCTGGTGGTTGAGCCTTGGCATGCATCTCGGTGACCTGAGGTGATTCCGGCCTGTCCGGGCTGGCCGCAGGGACTGTACATGCTGTTGAATGTCCTGTTGCTCGTTCACTGGCAGTGGTGTGGGTAACATCTCATGATCTTCCTCAGGTTCCTCAGTGTCCATGCTAAACCTTTTCTTTACTTGGTCGAGATGTTTGCGGCATATCTGCTCATTGCTAAGTCTGACCAGTATGACCCTATTCCCCTCTTTGCCAATTACAGTACCCTCAAGCCACTTGGGTCCCAAAGCATGACTGAGAACGAATACAGGGTCATTGATTTCTATGCATCTCCCCACTGAGTTGCGATCATGGCACTCGATTTGAGACTGGCGCTTGCCCTCAACAATGTCTGACAGGGCTGGATGAATGAGGGACAGCCGCATTTTAAGCGTGCATTTAATGAGTAGTTCTGCGGGCGGGACTCCCGTGAGCGAATGCGGGCGGGACCTATAGGCCAGCAGGAGGCGCAATAGGTAGTACTGAAGGGAGGTTGCTTGAATCTGGAACATGCCCTGTTTTATGATTTGAACCGTACGTTCCACCTGGCCATTGGAAGCCGGCTTGAACGGTGCTGTCCTGACATGTTTGATACCATTACCCGACATAAACTCCTGGAATTCATAGCTAGTGAAACATGGGCCATTGTCGCTAACCAGGATGTCTGGCAAGCCGTGGATCACAAAGACCATATGCAGACTCTCCACAGTGGTGGATGTTGTGCACGAATTCAATATGATGCATCGATCCAATTCGAGTATGCATCGACAACAATCAGGAATATTTTTCCCATGAACGGGCCCGCGTATTCTACATGAATACGTGACCATGGCTTGGTGGGACAGGGCGACGGGCTGAGTGGGGCCTCCCTTGGGGCATTTCACAGCTGAGCACACATCGTGCACCTGTGAACCCCGTGTTCCAGGTCTGAGTCAATTCCCGGCCACCATACATGTGACCGGGCAATGGCCTTCATTAGCATGATGCCTGGGTGCTCGCTGTGGAGTTCCCTGATGAATACTTCCCTACCTTTGTGGGGCATGACTACCCGACTGCCCCATAGCAGGCAGTCGGCTTGGATGAAGAGCTCGTCCATCCTTCTGTGAAATGGTCGGACCTCCTGTGTATGGGCGCCCAATCTCCAGTCAGGAAACATTTCTTTATCAGAGATAGGAAGGGATCTCTGTTGGTCCAGATTTTGATTTGGCGGGCTGTGATGGCGGAGCTTGCGATGTCGAAAGCCTTAACGGTCATGACCATCTCCGCGCTTTGCTCCACCGCCCCCTCAGTGGTCGCCAGTGGAAGCCTGCTGAGCGCGTCAGTGCAATCTTTGGTGCCTGGCCGGTGCCGTATGTTGTAGTCATACGCAGCCAGCGTGAGGGCCCACTGCTGTATGCGATCTGACGCATTGGCATTGACAGCCTTGCTGTCGGACAACAGAGATGTTAATGGCTTGTGGTCCGTTTCTAACTCGAACCTTCTGCCGAAAAGTTACTAGTGCATCTTTTTCACCCCGTAGACACATGCGAGTGCTTCCTTTTCAACCATCCCATATCCCCGTTCTGCCTAGGAGAGCGAGCTGGAGGCATAAGCCACAGGTTGGAGTTGGCCTTCATCATTACTCTGCTGCAACACACACCCAACCCCATAGGATGATACATCACACGTTAAAACCAGTTTCTTACAGGGATTGTACAAGGTCAACAGCTTGTTAGAACAAAGCAGGTTCTGCGCCCGATTGAAAGCCCATTCTTGACAGTCCACCCAAAACCATTCACAACCCTTAGGCAGGAGCACGTGTAGCGGCTGCAACAATGTGCTTAAGTTCGGCAGAAAGTTCCCGAAGTAATTCAAGAGTCCTAGGAAAGACCGCAACTCCGATGTGTTGCCGGCCCTGGGCGCATGACAGATCACCTCCGTTTTGGATTCGGTAGGCCGGATCCCATCTGCGGCAATCCTCCTGCCCAAAAACTCGACTTCTGGGGCCAAAAGCACACACTTGGACTTCTTTAGTCGCAAGCCTACCCAGTCCAGTTGGCGTAGCACCTCCTCCAGGGTGTGGAGGTGTTCCTCGGTGTCTCGACCCGTGACTAGGATGTCATCTTGGAATACGATTGTTCCAGGAATTTAACAAGCTTTCCATGTTCCTCTGGAAGATAGCAGCCTCTGAACGAATGCCAAATGGACACCTGTTGTAAATAAATAGCCCCTTGTGCGTAGTGATGGTAGTCAGAAGCTTGGATTCTTCAGCCAGTTCCTTTTGCCAGCGTGGCAAAAAGATCCTCCGCTCTCAGAAGCGGATATTGGTCCTGTAGTGACATCCGGTTGATGGTGGCCTTGTAGTCGCCACAAATCCTGACTGAGCCATCCGCTTTAAGGACAGGAACGATGGGGCTTGCCCAGTCACTGAATTCAACAGGCGAAATTATGCCCTCTCTTCGCAGCCTGCCCAACTCACTCTCAATTCTCTCATGCATTACATACGGCACGGCTCTGGCTTTGTGGAGCACTGGTCTGGTGTCCGGGGTGATGCGTATCATTACTTTGGTGCCCTTAAAAGTCCCGACACCTGGTTGAAAAAGTGACTCGAATTTCTGTAGGACCTGTGAGCATGAACTTTGCTCAACAGATGAAATGGCGTGCACATCCCCCAATTTCCAGTTCATCTCAGCTAGCCAGCTCCTCCCCAAGAGCGCGGGACCATTCCCCGGGACAATCCAGAGTGGCAGCCGGTTCTCCGATCCGTTGTGTGTGACCACCAAGTTTGCACTGCCTAGCATTGGGATAATCTCTCTGGTGTATGTCCATAACTGCGTGTCAATGCGTTCCAGTTTGGACCTGTTAGCTTTGAGTGGACATAGTTTTTCAAATTGTTGGGCACTCATAAGTGACTGGCTGGCTCCTGTGTCCAGCTCCATGCGTACCGGGATGCCATGTAATAGGACTTCCATTATCATAGGTGGCGTTTTGGTATACGAGCTGTGGATGTCTGCCACATGAACCCACTGGACTTCAGCGTCCATAACTTTGCCCCAAGCATCAATCTGCCTTGCAGACCCCTCATCTGGTTCCTCTGCCTTGTAAACTAGCCTTGCAAACTAGCCTCGCTATGAGCTTTCTGCACATTCTGGCCAAATGTCCATTGAAGTTACAGTTTCTACAGATAAATTATTGAAACCTACAGGTTTTCGCAGCATGTCTGCCACCACACCTCCAGCATGAGCTGAGATTGTTGTGAACAAAGGAACTGTTACCAGGCATTCCTCTCTGATTGTCTCTTTGATTACTCCTGAGCACTCTGTTGGTGAGTGTCAATGGTCCCATCCCGGGACGCATTGTCCCTTGTGATGGCGTGAATTGCCGTTCCCCCTGCCATTGTCTCTGTTGCTGGCCCACCCTAGAGTCTGTTGCTGCCTGGGCAGTGTTGAATTGCCTTTGCCTGCCTGTGGGGTTCTGAGTCGCATTTACAATGTTAACTCCCTGGTCCATCGCCACGTTGGAACCAGGGCTGCACGCGTAAATTATCTTGGTCTCCTCTTCCCCTGCCATGAAGGTCTGAGCTATCATTGCTGCCCTTTCTAAAGTCAAGTCCTTGGTCTCAATAAGCTTCCTGAAAATTGCGGCATGACCAATGCCCTCAATGAAGAAATACCTTAATATCTCCCCCCTGCAGGTGTCTGTGAACTTACAGAGGCTGGCAAAACGGCGAAGGTCCGCAATGAAGTTCAATATACTTTGTCCCTCCCGACGCCGATGTGTATAGAACCAGTGCCGGGCCATGTGTATACTGCTTGCCGGTTTGAGGTGCTCACCGATCAGTGTGCTGAGCTCTTCAAAAGGACTTGTCTGCCGGCTTCTCGGTTGCGAGCAGGTCTTTCATCAGCGCATATGTCTTGGAACCACAGCTGGTCAATAGATGCGCCCTTCGCTTGTCAGCCACTTCCTCTCCCAGCCAGTCCTTCGTGACAAAGCTCTACTGGAGCCTCTCAACGAAATCGTCCCAGTCCTCACTAACACAGTACCGTTCCTCTGTGCTACTGGTGGCCATCCTCATGGGTCGTTGATTCCCGTTTCTCGTCGCCAAATGTAATGTCCTTACACCTTACTATAGAATCACACGAGGTATGTACCGCAGACAGGGTCACTACGTGACCTGAACCTTTATTCCCAGGACCAAGAAGTGCTAACCCTGCGTGGGACATCCCTTCATATACCTGGATGACCAAGTGAGGAGTGTCTCCCACAAGTTCACCCCCTGTGGTCGAGATGTGCATTTCTCAGGTGTATACAGTGTTGTTACATAAAAGGTTACAGTTATGTGAAGATTACAGACATGACACATTCTGTACCTACTCTATCAAAACCTTTCCTAATTTTAAAGAATTCTATTAGGTCACCATTCAGCCTTATTTTTTGAAGAGAAAAGATACCCAGCCTCTCCTTATAGGATAGATATACCCTCATTTCTGCTATCATCCTTGTAAATCTTCTCTGGATCCCTCCAGTGCATCTATATCCTTTTTTTAATATGGCAACTAGATTTGTATTCAGTAGTCTTAAGTACAGTCTAACAATGTTCGATACAGGTTAAGCATAACTACACTACTTTTCCATTCTATAAGAATTCAATTCTGCAACAGTTCTATAACAATTGATCCCGATAATTTAACCCAATAGGGTAGTTGTATATCCAATTTTGTCAAGACACTGTGACATTCGATGTCTGCAGATAACTAGAGATAAATTCTTAAAACTGCTGGATCTCTTGCTATGCCATCAACCTCTCATCAAACTGGAGCAGGCAGTACCTAATATAGTAGTCCCTGGCTACTACATAGTCTAGAGACACAAGTCTGCATTTTCTTCGACATGCATCGACATTAGAAGCATGCAAAAACACTGTGGCCTTCCTGTGGCAAGCACAAACCACTGGTCTTTAGACATTTCTGATCCCAATATAATATTTCTAATCTAAACATTCTTCGATGGGAATATCCACGGCTAGTTGGTTGCAAACACCAACTGTTGCTCAGTGAACTCTGTCTCTCTCTCTCTCTCTCCCTCTCTCTAATGATGCCAACCACATTTTCCCTCGATCAAATGCATTTAACACAAACACCTTTCAGAAGCTGAATTAACCGAGTTCCATATGCCAACATCCCTCTAATTTTCCATTCACTGCAACTGAAAAGAAACCGACAGATTGTATCAGTCAGGATGTGAAACATATTACAACAGATTCTAGATGTTCTTAGAATTAATATTGTTCTCTAATCTGTCCACTCGAGGAGTTTGATAACAGATTATCCTGTGAATATAGAGCTGGTTTATTGGGCCGTGATGTGTTTACTTGTTCATCTTGTTGACTCTAAACCTTTGCCAAATATTTGTTGTGATCAGTTTACTTTTACGTATTTATTTTTTTAATACATTTCCTGAGTGGAATCAAATTTAAATTGAAACCATGTTTGCAGTTGTGATGCTCCGTTGACACATCGAAGGTGAGAGAGATGCTGTGGGGCACACACTAAGTCCAGTAGCTGAAAGTGATCAACAGACTGGGTTCTGAGTTTAGTGATTCCGGGCATGTTACCGATACCATCCCTGGATACCAAGATGAGGAGAGACACTGTGGAAGGAATGGCGAATTGGGACTTGTCCATGAGAGTAACCAAAGTTATGAGAACAGAAATAATATAGAGTTAGAAAGGAGAAAAGGCCAAAAATTGGAGCAGTCGGTAACAGGACAATTAGTCTCCTCTTATCTTGGTGACATCAAATACCGACACTGTGTTATTTGAAATATCAAAATATTAAACTCCAGCCCAGTGATAGGGGTTGTTAACATCAGCAGAAACAAACCCCAACTATCAAAATGGGCACGATGTGATTAACAGCAGCAATAACAATAGAACACAGCCCCTGCAGTCACTTGTGAATTCGCCGAACCCGTAGGTTCTTGTTCGGGCCTGAGGCCCACCACACCGGGTGTTTGTAAAGTGGATAATGTGGAGTGTTTTCCCTTGGGGCCTGGGGCTCGGGGCTCGGGGCCGGGGGCCGCACTCGGTGCTTTTCCCCCAGAGTTTCTCTAACCCACTCCCTGGAGCTCGCTCACCTCCCGTGTTACCACCTGGTGCCGCTGCCCCACAGCGCACTCTCAGCTCACACTGCCCGGTGATTACTACAGGTCTGGACCAACTCGCTGCGTAAAAATGTTTTTCTTATGTCGCCTTTATACACAATACTCCAGTTGAGGCCGAACCAGTATTTTATACAGGTTCATCATAATATCCACACTTTTGTACTCTATCTTCTTCTTAGGCAGTCCCTCGGAGTTGGGGAAGACTTGCTTCCACATTAATGAGTTCTCAGGTGACTTATGAGTCCAATACAGTCTCCGTCACAGGTAGGGCAGATGGTGGTTGATGGGATGTTGATTGAAGGGACAGGTGGGTGGGGTGCTTGGGTCTTCGTGCGCTCCTTCCGCTGTTTGCGCTTGGCTTCCCCGAGCTGCAGGCGAAGAGACTCAAGGTGTTGTCGCCTTCCCGGATCCTTCTCTTCCACTTTAAGTGGTCTTGGTCCAGGAATTCCCAGGTGTCTGTGGGATATTGCGCCTTTTCAAGGAGGCTTTGAGGGCGTCCTTGCAGTGTTTCCTCTGCCCACATGAGGCTTATTTGCCATGTCAGAGCTCCAAGTAGAGCACTTGTTTTTGGAGTCTCGTATCGAGCATGCAGATAATGTGACCCGTCCATCAGAGCTGATTAAGCATAGTCATAAGAAGATAAGAAGATAAGAACATAAGAATTAGCAACAGGAGTAGGCCATCTAGCTCCTCGAGCCTGCTCCGCCATTCAACAAGATCATGGCTGATCTGGCCGTGGACTCATCTCCACTTACCCGCCCACTCCCCATAACCCTTAATTCCCTTATTGGTTAAAAATCTATCCATCTGTGATTTGAATACATTCAATGAGCTAGCCTCAACTGCTTCCTTGGGCAGAGAATTCCACAGATTCACAACCCTCTGGGAGAAGAAATTCCTTCTCAACTCGGTTTTAAATTGGCTCCGCCGAATTTTGAGGCTGTGCCCCCTAGTTCTAGTCTCCCCGACCAGTGGAAACAACCTCTCTGCCTCTATCTTGTCTATCCCTTTCATTATTTTAAATGTTTCTATAAGATCACCCCTCATCCTTCTGAACTCCAACAAGTAAAGACCCAGTCTACTCAATCTATCATCATAAGGTAACCCCCTCATCTCTGGTATCAGCCTAGTGAATCGTCTCTGTAACCCCTCCAAAGCTAGTATAGCCTTCCTTAAATATGTTGAACAAAACTGCACACAGTACTCCAGGTGCGGCCTCACCAATACCCTGTGCAGTTGCAGCAGGATCTCCCTGCTTTTATACTCCATCCCTCTCGCAATGAAGGCCAACATTCCATTCGCCTTCCTGATTACCTGCTGCACCTGCAAACTAACTTTTTGGGATTCATGCACAAGGACCCCCAGGTCCCTCTGCACCTCAGCATGTTGCAATTTCTCCCCATTCAAACAATATTCCCTGTTACTGTTTTTTTTCCAAGGTGGATGACCTCACATTTTCCGACATTGTATTTCATCTGCCAAACCTTAGCCCATTTGTTTAACCTATCTAAATCTCTTTGCAGCCTCTCTGCGTCCTCTACATAACCCGCTTTCCCACTAATCTTTGTGTCATCTGCAAATTTTGTTACACTACACTCTGTCCCCTCTTCCAGGTCATCTATGTATATTGTAAACAGTTGTGATCCCAGCACCGATCCCTGTGGCACACCACTAACCACCGATTTCCAACCCGAAAAGGACCCATTTATCCCGACTCTCTGCTTTCTGTTAGCCAGCCAATTCTCTATCCATGCTGATACATTTCCTCTGACTCCGCGTACCTTTATCTTCTGCAGTAACCTTTTGTGTGGCACTTTATCGAATGCCTTTTGAAATCTAAATACACGACATCCATTGGTACACCTCTATCCACCATGCTCGTTATATCCTCAAAGAATTCTAGTGAATTAGTTGAACATGATTTCCCCTTCATGAATCCATGTTGCGTCTGCTTGATTGCACTATTCCTATCTAGATGTCCCGCTATTTCTTCCTTAATGATAACTTCAAGCATTTTCCCCACTACATATGTTAAACTAACCGGCCTATAGTTACCTGCCTTTAGTCTGCCCCCTTTTTTAAACAGAGGCGTTACATTAGCTGCTTTCCAATCCACTGGTATCTCCCCAGAGTCCAGAGAATTTTGGTAGATTATAACGAATGCATCTGCTATAATTTCCGCCATCTCTTTTAATACCCTGGGATGCATTTCATCAGGACCAGGGAACTTGTCTACCTTGACTCCCATTAGCCTGTCCAGCACTACCCCCCTAATGACAGTGATTATCTCAAGGTCCTCCCTTCCCACATTCCCATGACCAGCAATTTTTGGCATGGTTTTTGTGTCTTCCACTGTGAAGACGGAAGCAAAATAATTGTTTAAGGTCTCAGCCATTTCCACATTTCCCATTATTAAATCCCCCTTCTCAGCTTCTAAGGGACCAACATTTACTTTAGTCACTCTTTTCCATTTTATATATCTGTAAAAGCTTTTACTATCTGTTTTTATGTTTTGCGCAAGTTTACTTTCGTAATCTATCTTTCCTTTCTTTATTGCTTTCTTCGTCATTCTTTGCTGTCGTTTAAAATTTTCCCAATCTTCTAGTTTCCTACTAACCTTGGCCACCTTATATGCATCGGTTTTTAATTTGATACTCTCCTTTATTTCCTTGGTTATCCATGGCTGGTTATTCCTTCTCTTACCGCCCTTTTTTTCACTGGAGTATATTTTTGTTGAGCACTTTGAAAGAGTTCCTTAAAAGTTCTTCACTGTTCCTCAATTGTGCCACCGTTTAGTCTGTGTTTCCAGTCTACTTGAGCCAACTCTGCCCTCATCCTACTATAGTCCCCTTTATTTAAACATAGTATGCTCATTTGAGACACTACTTCCTCACCCGCAATCTGCATTACACATTCAACCATACTGTGATCACTCATTCCAAGAGGATCTTTTACTAGGAGATTGTTTATTATTCCTGTCTCATTACACAGGACCAGATCTAAGATAGCTTGCTCCCTTCTGGTTCTGTAACATACTGTTCTAAGAAACAATCCTATATGCATTCTATGAATTCCTCCTCAAGGCTACCCCATGCGATTTGATTTGATGCAATCGATATGTAGGTTAAAATCCCCCATGATTACTGCCATTCCTTTTTCACATGCCTCCATTATTCCCTTGATTATTGTCCGCCCCACCATGAAGTTATTATTTGGGGCGTATAAACTACGCCCACCAGTGACTTTTTCCCCTTACTATCTCTAATCTCCACCCACAATGATTCAACATTTTGTTCATTAGAGCCAATATCATCTCGCACAACTGCCCTGATATCATCCTTTATTAACAGAGCTACCCCACCTCTTTTCCCTTTTTGTCTATCTTTCCGAATTGTCAGATACCCCTGTGTGTTTAATTCCCAGTCTTGGCCACCCTGCAACCACGTTTCTGTAATGGCCACCAAATCATACCTATTTGTAATGATTTGTGTCGTCAACTCATTTACTTTATTTTGAATGCTGCGTGCGTTTAGGTAAAGTGTTTTAAAACTAGTTTTTAAACCATGATTTTTAGTTTTGACCCCTCCTGCATATTCATACATAATGTCCCTTCCTATCACCTTGTGGTTTACACTTACCCTAGTGCTACTCTGCTCTGTTGCCTCCTGCCTTTTGCATTCTTTCTTGGGGTCCTGTTCATCTGAACTCTCACCCACTCTAACTAGCTCAGAGCCCTCTCCTGGGTTCCAAATACTCCTCGCATTGAGGCACCGAGCTTTCAGTCAATGCTTTGATGCTTGGGCTGTTGGCCTGAGCGAGAACACTGATGTTGGTGCACCTATCCTGCCAATAGATTTGCAGGATCTTGCGGAGGCAGCATTGGTGATACTTCTCCAGTGCTTTGAGGTGCCTGCTGCACATTGTCCATGTCTCTGAAGCATATAGGAGGGCGGGTATCACTACTGCTTTGTAGACCATGACTTCTGTGCCGAGTTTGAGGTCCTTGTCTTCAAACACTCTTTTCCTCAGGCGACCGAAGGCTGCACTGGCACACTGAAGGCGGTGTTGGACTCATCATTGATGTCTGTCCTTGTTGACAGTAGGCTCCCGAGGTTTGGGAAATGGTTCACGTTGTCCAAGGCCTCATTGTGGATTTTGATAATCGGGGAATAGTACTGTGTGGCGGGGGCAGGTTGATAGAGGACTTTTGTCTTATGGATGTTTAGTGTAAGGCCAATGCTCCCCTACCCTTCCGTGAAGGTATTGACGATGGTTTGGTGTTCGGCCTCTGACTGCGCAGACACAAGCGTCGTCTGTGTACTGTAATCAATGACAAGAATCCTCCTCAATCACCTTTTCCCTGTGGTTGGAGCGCCTCCCAGAGTTGCAATGCAGACTCTGCCCACTCAGGGGAACAATGGATATGATCTTCACAGCGAGTCAAATACAAGAGAAATACAGGGAACAATACCAACCTCTGCACATGGCTTTCTTTGACCTCACAAAGGCTTTCGACACTGTCAACCGTGAGGAATTATGGAGATTCCTTCTCAAGTTCGGCTGCCCTCCAGAGTTTATCACCATCCTCAGCCTGCTCTATAATGACATGCAAGCTATGATCCTGACCAACGGATCCACCACAGACCCAATCCACGTTCAGACCGGGGTCAAGAAAGGCTGTGTCATCGCACCAACGCTCTTCTCGTTCTTCCTTACTGCAGTGCTGCATCACACCCTCAGTAACCTCCCCACTGGAGTGGAGCTAGTCTACAGAACAAACGGGAAACTGTTCAACCTCCATCACCTTCAGTCCAGATCCAAGGTCGTCCCATTCTCTGTCATTGTACTCTATACCTCTATTCTTGAAGCCGAAGATCCTGTAAGTTTCTTTAACTGCTTTCTCAACCTATGATTTGTGCACATATACCTCCAGGTCTCTCTGTTCAAGTATCCCTTTAAAATTGTACCTACCAAAATGTATCACTTTGAACGTTTCTGTGTTGAATTTCATCTGTCACGTGTCCGCCCATTTCACCAGCCTGTCTATGTCTTCCTGAAATCTTTCACTATCCTCCTCACTGTTCACTATACTTCCAAGTTTTGAGTCATCTGCAAATTTGGATATTGTACCCTGCACACCCAAGTCTAAGTCATTAATATATATCAAGAAAAGCAGTGGTACCTAGTACTGTCCCCTGGGGAACACCACTGCATACCTGCTAGTCTGAAAAACAACCTTTCCCCACTATTCTCTGTTTCCTGTCACTTAGCCAATTCCGGATCCATGCTGCCACTGTCCCTTATATTGCATGGGCTTTAATTTTGCTGGTATTGGTAACAGGTCCAGGATCACAAAATATAAAACCCAGTCGATTAATCACTTTTAGCTACTGGACTTAGCGTGTGCCCCAACAGCATCTCTCTCTCCTTCAATGTGTGAATAGAGCATCACGCCGTAAAACTGGTTTACATTTATATCCACTCAGCAAATGTATTTAACAAAAGCCTGTAGGTCGATGAGATACTGTTAAGATGCCAGTATGCTGCTCTTTTGCTCTGCATTTTGCCTGTAATGGAAACTAGCTGAACATTTCTTTATTGCAATGAAATGCGTGGCAAATGGAATATTGGCCTTTATTGCAAGGGGGATAAAAGTTGGGAAGTCTTGCTACACCTGTACAAGGCATTGGTGAGGCCACACCTGGAGTACAGGTGGAACCTCCCTTATCCAGCACCCATGGGATCTGGTCTGTGCCGAATGAGGCGTTTTGTCAGATGAGGGAAGGTCATTGGCCCGAGGGGTGGGAAGAGGTCGCTCAAGGTCGGGGGGGGGGATGAGGTTGCCCGAGTTCAGGCTCTGAACTGTCAGTGGGTCAAGCGGGCCCCGAGGTGTCAGTGGGCCCTGAGGTGTCAATAGGCAGAGACGGTCCGAGGTGTCAGTGGGACCAGAGGGCCCCGAGGTGTCGGCGGGATCCAGCGGGCCCCGAGGTGTCAGTGGGCCCCAAGGTGTCGACGGGACCAGCGGGCCCCGAGGGGTCGACGGGACCAGTGGGCCCCGAGGTGTTCTAGGTTGAGGGGCTTCTGCTACTGCTGATCACTTTCTTTCCAGTAAATATGTTCGATTATCTGTTTAGGTGAATTATTTAATTAAATCATAAAGGAAAGGCATCACCATTGTGCCTAAAAAGGGAATGGGAAACGTGGGGGGGGGCGTGGGTGGTGGGGGGAAACGGGTCGTGTTCTGCGCATGTACCACCGGGATAAGGGAGTCCTGGCTGAGAGAGGTTCAACCTGTACTATGTCCAGTTTTGGTCTCCTTATTTCAGGAATGATATACTTGCACTGGAAGCAGTTCAGAGAAGGTTCACGAGGTTGATTCCTGAGATGAAGAGGTTCCCTTATGAAGATAGGTTAAGTAGGTTGGGACTATTACTCATTGGAGTTTAGAAGAGTGAGGGGTGATCTTATTGAAACGTATAAAATTCTGTGGGGGCTTGACAGGGTAGATGCAGAGAGGATGTTTCCCCTCATGGGGGAATGTAGAACTAGGGGGCATAGTTTCAGAATAAGGGGTTGGCCATTTGGAACTGAGATGTGGAGGAATTTTTTCTCAGAGGATCGTGAATCTGGAATTCTCTGCCCCAGAGAGCTGTGGAGGCTGGGTCATTGAATGTATTTAAGGTGGAAATAGGCAGATTTTTGAACAATAAGGGTGTCAAGGGTTATCAGGAGGAGGCAAGGAAGTGGAGTTGAGGCCATGATCTTATTGAATGGTGGAGCAGGCTCGAGGGACCAAATGTCCTAACTCCTGCTCCTATTTCTTATGTTCTTATTTCTTTTAATCAGCCTCAGGCCCTTGTTCATGTCTGCTGTAATTGTATAGAAAGGGGATGTGTAAAGAGATGGTGTTTGTATGGAGATGTGAAACAAGGAAATGGTATGTGTCTGTGGGATAGTGACACAGCCTTGTGGTCAGTCAGAGCGATGCACAGATATCTTTGTGGTTATGGTTTGAGCAGGGTCAGTACACAAATGCTCAAGCTAAGAGGTGCCAGGGATTGGGAGCAACAGCAGTAAATAAAATCTAAATGTAAATTCCGATATAGTTTATCTTCATTTATTCTTATGTTAATAACTTTTGCTGAATGTGGCCCACGCCAAGTGCCAGGATATTGGATCATGCCCACCAGAGAAAATGAGTTTGACACCCTTGAGGTAGATATTCACCAACCTAACAACTTCTTTACAAACTCAAGCTAGTTTGTAAGACATGACCTTGTTTTGTGGAAGCCGCATTCAGTATCTCTAATGGGCCCCTTCCCTTTCCCCATGATCGAAAACAGCATCTCCTGGAATCCCTTCAAGCATCTTCCCGGTGATCGAGGTCACGTTGATGCACCTTTAGTTCCCGGGTTCAGATTTGTCCCCAATCTGGAAAATGGGAAGTACGTGAGCTGCCTTCCAATCTCAGGGCACAATCCCTGACTTTATTGAGCTGTTGAAGATATGGGCAAGGGGTTCACAGAGCATCCGTCCCATCTCTTTAAACACCCTTAGATGGATATCATCTGGTCCTTAAACACGTCAAGATTAACCTACACAGAGAGTTTGCCGTCAGTGAAGAGAGACGAGAAAGACCAAAGTGCCGTTTGCGCCTCTCAGTGTGGCCCTGAAGGACTGTGTCCAGGCTGAAGTTCTGTTCCCACCGTAGAATCCTCCCTCCAGATTGTCCTTACTGAGCTCCAACCAGGTGATGCTAAACACTCAGGTGGGAAAGATAAAAATCTACAGCAATGTGTTGAAAGTAACACGGATTTATTTACCTATATCCCAAATAGTAAAGTCCAGTCCAGTTACAGGAGTATTATCAGCATAAACAAACCCCAACTGGAAGAATGAACACGATTCAATCCTGGATTTGAACAACAGCAAAATCCAACTTCTGCAATCATTTGTGAACTCGCTGGTGTCTCAGCAGGATGTATGATCGAGTAAATCCCTTCCCACACTCTGAGCAGGTGAACAGTCTCTCCCCAGTGTGAACTCGCTGGTGTCTCGACAGGTCAGAGAATCGGTTGAAGCCTTGTCCACAGAGAGCACATGTACCATTTCTCCCGCTGTGAACGGTGCTTTTTGATTCCATGTTCAAATGATATTCAGATCCTGATGTATTGAGTAACACCGTCAGATCTCGATGTGATGTTTGATTTGAGCTTCCAGTCCACAAATTGTCCCCTTTTCATACCCTGTAAAATGAATTTCAAACAGGAAAAATGGAGTGAGAGAGAGAACCCACAGTTTGTGAAATTGAGCTGAAAAAATCTGGTCATATGTGGGGCCTGCACTAGAAAAAAAGTGACCATGAAAGCTGCCGGATTATCGGAAAAACCCAACTGGTTCACGAATGTCCTTCAGGGAAGGGAACCCACCTCCCTCGACAGTCCCACATGGGAAATTGTTGGTCCTACTGGGCTCAGAAGAACTGACCCCCGCCCCCCACCTGATGGTGATAGGGCATATTCCACCATGCGGAGCACTCTGGGTATGGACATCCGCCATAATCATAGAATGGGACAGCACAGAAGGTGGACACTT
This sequence comes from Pristiophorus japonicus, assembly GCF_044704955.1. NCBI lineage: Eukaryota > Metazoa > Chordata > Chondrichthyes > Pristiophoridae > Pristiophorus > Pristiophorus japonicus. The sequence continues at coordinate 195,986 of NW_027254146.1, read as the reverse complement.
GAGCCATCATGAGTGCATTCCAGATCACAACTCGCTGTGTAAAAGTTTCCTCATGTTGTCTCTAGTTCTTTTGCCAATCGCCTTAAATCTGTGTCCCCTGGAGACCAATCATTCTGCCAATGGAAACAGTTGCTCCTTATTTACTCGAGCAAAACTGGAAGAACTGCATTTGGAGCGGAGAGCCAGTGACACATTGTGTAGCCAGGCGCAAACACTCCTGCACAGTCAAGACATCACTTGTTTCCCACTTGGCATGAAGTGACCATATTAATTATAATTAATTTCATTTGATTTTAAATAGTTTTGTTAATATATTGAATCATGTTTCTCTAATTGCATTTCCCATCTGTTTCAAAGCCTCATTTATTTCCTTCCTCTGAGCCCCTGAACCTCATCTGGCAGCATAATGTTGGCAAGTGGTGATTGATTGCCCTGGGAACCAACAGGGAGAAAGGTCGGAGGGCCAAGGGAGCAGCGTGTTCTGCAATCAATCGTGGAGCTTGAGGGGTGTAACCTGAGTCGGACAGTCTGGTGAGTCAGTGTGAACCCATCAAACAATTTATGGCTTAAAAACTAACGCAAGATTTCTTTCGTCAACGAAACAGTTTAACATTTGTCACTATTTTGTTTCCCTGATGCGATATTAAAGCTCCTTCCACAGGCAGTGGAGTTTCAGACACTTCAGTGCCAAGTGGACCAGGTGTTGAAAAGATCATTCATTTCCCTCTTTCCATGTCGCTGTGAGTTAAAGGTAGAGATTGATTTCCCCTCATTATGTATCTGTTTGAGGGCAGTGACTGGGGCCGAACCCCAACATCACGCAGCACCTTCAGGAGTGAAATGGAGAAAAATCAGAGCATGCATTGAATCTGGATTTCAAACAGAGAGGATGTGTCGGGGAGAGAGTGCGTTGGACGGGGGACTTATAGCTTAGGGACAAGAGATGAAAGAATGTTTCAGAGAAACTAGAACTATGTGTTCAGAATTTCTACCTTGTACTTAGTGATGACTTTTATAAATTATGGGGCAGGTTATAGAGACTAGGCTTGTATTCCTTTGAATGTAGAAGATTAAAGGGTGATCTAATTGAGGTGTTTTAAGATGATTAAAAGAGATGATAAGGTAGATAAAGAAACTATTTTAGGGGAGTCCAAAACAAGAGGTCATAACCTTAAAATTAGAGCAAGGCCATTTAGTGGTGATGACAGGAAGCACTTCATCACACAAGCTGGAACATGTCCGCGACAGTAACCGAAGGTATGAGAACTGAAATAATCTAGAGTTAGAAAGCAGGAAAGGCCCAGAAATGGAACAGTCTGTAATAGGACATCAGGTAGTTTCCTCTTATTTTGGAGATATCCAATGCTCGACAGTGTGTTTGAAAGAAAGCTGATTTACTTGACGTATCAAAATATTAAACTCCAGCCCAGTTTTAGGGTTATTAACATCAGCAGAAACAAACTCCAACTGTCAGAATGAACATGGTTCAGTCCTGGATGTGATTAACAGCAGAATCGAACCCCTGCAGTCACACGTGAATTTGATGGTGTCTCAGCAGGTGTGATGAACAGGTCGATCTTTCCACACAGGAAGCAGGAGAACGGCCTCTCCCCGGTGTGAACTCCCTGGTGTGTCAGCAGGATAGATGACCGAGTCAATCTCTTCTCACACACTGAACAGGGGAGCAGTCTTTCTCCGGTGAGTATATTGGTGTTTCAGCAGGTTGGATGAATCAGTGAATCCCTTCCCACATTCGGAGCAGATGAACGGCCTCTCCCCAGTGTGAACTCGCTGATGTTTCAGCAGGTAGGATGAATTAGTGAATCCCTTCCCACAGTCAGAGCAGGTGAACAGCCTCTCCCCAGTGTGAACTCGCTGGTGTGTCAACAGGTGGGATGACTGAGTGAATCTCTTCCCACACATTGAGCAGCTGAACGGCCTCTCCCCAGTGTGAACTCGCTGGTGTCTTAACAGTAGGGATGACAATGAGAATCCCTTCCCACACACGGAGCAGGTGAACAGTCTCTCCCCAGTATGCATTCGCTGGTGTGTAAGCAGGTTGCATGACTGAGTGAATCCTTCCCCACACACGGAGCAGGTGAACGGTCTCTCCCCAGTGTGAATTCACTGGTGTGTCAGCAGGTTGGATGACTGAGCGAATCCCTTCCCACACACGGAGCAGGTGAACGGCCTCTCCCCAGTGTGAACTCGCTGGTGTGTCAGCAGGTGGGATGGGTAAGTGAATCCCTTCCCACACTCGGTGCCGGTGAACGGTCTCTCCCCAGACTGACTGCGTTGGTGTGTCAGTAGATCCCTTGTGCTTTTAAAGTTCTTCTCACAGTCAGAACATTTAAAGGGTCTATCATCAGTGTGAGCAAGTTGGTGTGAAGTGAGGATGGATAACTGTGTGAATCCCTCCCCACATACAGTGCAGGTGAACGGCCTCTCCCCAGTGTGAACTCGCTGGTGTGTCAGCAGGTGGGATGGCAGTGTGAATCCCTTCCCACACTCTGAGCAGGTGAACGCCCTCTCCCCGGTGTAACTGCATCGATGAGTTTCCAGCTCAGACAGGGAATTGAATCCTTTCCCACAGTCCCCACATTCCCACGGTTTCTCCATCGTTCGGGTGTCCTTGTGTCTCTCCAGGTTGGATGATCAGTTGAAGCCTCATCCACACACAGAACACGTGTACGGTTTCTCCCCACTGTGAATGGTGCGATATTTTTTCAGGCTATGTAACTGGTTAAAGCTCTTTACACAGGCAGTTCACTAGAACACTCTCACTCGGGTGTGTATGTCTGGTGCTTTTCCAGTCACACTGATGTTTGAAATCATTTCCCACAGACAGAATAGACAAACATTTCTTCTTCAACATTCAAAGGCAGATGATATTCAGGTCCTGATGAATGGAGTAACTCTGTCAGATCTTGATGTGATGTCTGGTTTGAGTTTCCTGTCTGCAAATCCTCCCCTTTTAATGCCCTGTAAAAGGAGTTTAGAAAAACCATCACTGAATGCAGGATAGAAATTCAGAACAGACAATTGTAGTTTTCATAGAATCATATAAATTTACATCACAGAAGGAGGCCATTCAACCCAGTGTGTGTGTGTGCTGGCTGACAAACAGCTGTACAATCTAATCCCACTTTCCAGCTCATCGTCCGTAGCCCTGTAGGTTATGGCACTTCAAGTGCATATCCAAGTATGTTTTAAATGCGATGAGGGTTTCTGCCTCTTCCACCCTTTCAGGCACTGCTCCAGACCCCCTCCAACCTGTGTGAAATTGTTCTCCTGAAATCCCCTCTAAACCTTCAACCAATTACTTTAAATCTATGCCTCCTGGTTATTGATCCCTCTGCAAAGGTGAATAGGTCCCTCCTAGCCACTCGATCTAGGCCCCTCAATTTTATGCACCTCAGCCTCCTCTGTTCGAAAGAAAACAACCCCAGCCTAGCCAATCTTTCCTCATAGCTAAAAATTCACCAGTCCAGGCAACATCCTCATATCTCTTCTGTACCCTCTCGTTTCTGTAATGTGGTGACCAGAACTGCACGCAGTACTCTAGCTGTGGCCTAACTCATGTTTTATACAGTTCAAGCACAATCTCCCTGCTCTTGTCTTCTATGCCTCGGCAAGTATTCCGTATGCCTTCTGCCTTCTTAACCACCTTATTCTATCTGTCCTGCTACCTTCAAGGATTTGTGGACCTGCACATCAAGGTCCCTTTGTTCCTCTACACTTCAATGTCCGACCATTTATTGTGTATTCCGTCACGTTGTTAGACCTCCCCATTACCTCACTGCATTACCTCACACTTCTTGAATTCCATTTGCCACTGTTCTACCACCTGACCAGTTCATTGATATCTTCCTGCAGTCTGCAGCTTTCTTCTCATCAACTACAGTCAATTTTCATATAATCTGCAAACTTCTAAATCATATCCCCTACATTCAAGTCTAAATCATTGATTATATACCACAAAAAGCCCTGTGGAACCCCACTGGAAACTGCCTTCCAGTCACAAAAACATCCATTAACCATTACCCTTTGCTTCCTGCCTCAGCCAATTTTGGATCAACTTGCCACTTTGCCTCGGATCCCATCAGCTTTTACTTTCATGACCAGTCTGCCATGTGGGACCTTATCAAAAGCCTTGCTAAAATCCTTATAGACTACATCAAACGCACCACCCTCATCAACCCTCCATGTTACCTCCTTAAAAACTTCAATCAAGTTAGTCAGACACGACCTTCCCTTAACAAATCCATGCTGACTGTCCCTGATTAACCAGTGTCTTTCTGAATGAAGATTTATCCTGTCCCTTAGGATTTTTTCCAATAATTGAAAGTCCAAATTGGGGAAATGAATTGTATTTTGTCATCCCATCGAGATTGGGGGCAGAGGGACAATAAATAATAATAAATTATTTTAAAAATCGGTGAGCAGACAGATCTGCAGTATGTTCACTATTCAAGCTGACCAAAATCAGGCCGTTTTGATTGGATTTGGAGACCAAAACTGTAACAAACCCTCAGCGGAGACTCACACCCCATTGAGTAAACTCCAGAAGATATTTTTTCTGGTGATTTCTATTAATTTCGATTTAATGAATGCCGTAACCGACAGGTTCAATTAATGTTTATTTTCCAAATGCAGCTTGTAAGAGCGAGAAACTTTAATTAGGGAGAAAGTAAAACGTTGTAATTAAAATAAATACTGAGAGTAAGGTTTAAAATGCGTTCATGGTAGAATAGCTGAATTAGGCAGAAACACTAAGGTCAGAGAAATTCTCTTGGGAGATAAGAACACCCACAAGATTTATGTAGACAGCTCACAGAAATAATGAGAGGAGGCCACGATGTTCCAGCCACAGGAGATAACAGAGACAATGCCTCTTTTAAGCAGAGGGAAGCCATATGTCTGCCAAGGACATCAGTCTGAGAATTAGCCTGGGAAGACGTTCCCAGAAATGTAACACATAACCTGTAGGAGACTATTCCCTAGCAACAGTCGTCAGAACTGAATGTACCAATGGAATCATTAATTTTATTGGTTACAGTAATTTCAAATGTAACTGTAGCACCCAATGAAATTGCTGTAACCTGTATTAACCAATGGAACACTTCCCCGCGTAGTTCCACCATTTTGACTGTATCTAAACTGTATAAAAATGTAATTACACAGCTTGTCCTGTGAGATCGATGGTGAGAGCACTCAGTAACGGTACTGATGAGGCCGGATCTCCCTTGATTAATCAGGTTTTAATAAACAACTCTTTTCTCCATAAAAGACCTTTCATGCGAGTGTTATATTTTTAATACCCCCAACATTATGGCGCTGCAAGCAGGGTTACAATGGGCAGCCTACAGACAAATGTAGATGAATCCATCACGAGTGAGTATCTTCAACTACCACTCATAATCCGATGTGAGCCGTTACGGGATGTGTCTGTTGCCCCGGGGTATTGAATCTGTGAAAGGTCTGCTATGGTGTAAAAGACTTTTGGGAAGTGGGAAGTCAAGATAGACACTACCAGAAAGCATCGATGTGGATATGGCCTCGAAGTTCAAGGGGAACCGGGTAGAGGAACCATTAGTATCTAGAATACAGATAAATCGATAAGCGAGTCGATGGGATTGCAGGCTCTAGCGGTAAAGGAAACTGACTAGAGGGACAGTCAGTATCTAGAATACAGTTTAATCGATAAGAAGTCGGTGGGACCGTAGACACCGGGGTTAGGTGATACAAGTGGGAAGACAGTCAGCATCTGAGAATACAGTGAAACCGATATAAGGGTAGATGTATCAAAAACTAAGTATGGTGTTTAAAGATATGCTGGACACTGCTCTCTTATGGGGGGTTAGGATATTTTTCGGGCGACCATAAAAAACCTGATAGTCACTATCTTAAGTAATGTATGGATCCAAGAATAGAGCCGGCCAAACAATTAATAAGCTTTGTTCAATGAAAAGAGACTTTTGTGAATGTCTGTCTTTGAATGAAAGTGCTTGTGTGATTTGTGACTGCGGAATATTTGAGGTGGGAATTAATGAATTTTTCATGTATCTGAAAGCCTGTTTGAAAGAATGGTGGAGCTGTATGTTTGTTTTAGCTCCTCCCACTTTTCGGACAGAGTAAAAGTTTTTTTTTTAACCCTTTGTAGTGTTGTCCTGTATGTGGGAAGTTTTAAGAAAGTGCGAACCTAGAATTGAATTACATTTTAAGTTAGAAGCGCAGGTGCGGATTTATTCGGATGATAAGTTATGGAGCTAGGAAATTCACAAAAGATAGGTTTGTTAAGCAAAAGGTCAAAAATGCGTGGTCCCGTTGGTTTTTTTAAAAATTTCGACACGCTCATTTACTTGTCAAAAGAAAACATAAAATCATTGATTACATTGGGTTGAAAGACAATAAATTTAGTCTAGGAATGAGATAAAGAACAGAGAAGGGAAATTGTAATGCCTTTAAAAAAAGCCTGCGGGCTGGGGAAGTACGCCCCCATTTTCCTTTGTGTAAAACCTTGACACGAAAGCTTCTAGCTCAGTAAAAAGAGTTTTAAATAAAAGATTGGCAGTACAATATTTGAATTGGGATCGAGATATTTCAGGTGATTCTCCTTGATAAACATTTTGGTTATATTAGAAAATCTTGGGTTTGGAAGCCTTTTTAATAAAATTACACAACTACTGAGTCAGAAGCTGAAGCTTAAAAAGATGTAATTTATGAAATACTGTATCACAAAATTGAAGTTACAGAGCAAAAGATTAGAGTTTTGATGTTCAGCTTCTAAAACAGAAATTGGGCACACAATTATAAAACCAGTATTTTGCATTCTGTGATCTGTGAATCACTATAAGCAAAATGAGAAGTCCGATTAGCCTGTCCAGCACTACCTCCCTCGTGATAGTGATTGTCTCAAGGTCCTCCCTGGTCACGGGAATGTGGGAAGGGAGGACCTTGAGACAATCACTATCACTAGGGAGGCAGTGCTGGACAGGCTAATGGGACTCAAGGTAGACAAGTCCCCTGGTTCTGATGAAATGCATCCCAGGGTATTAAAAGAGATGGCGGAAGTTATAGCAGATGCATTCGTTATAATCTACCAAAATTCTCTGGACTCTGGGGAGGTACCAGTGGATTGGAAAGCAGTTAATGTAACGCCCCTGTTTAAAAAAGGGGGCAGACAAAAGGCAGGAAACTATAGGCTGGTTAGGTTAACATCTGTAGTGGGGAAAATGCTTGAAGCTATCATGAAAGAAGAAATAGCGGGACATCTAGATAGGAATAGTGCAATCAAGCAGACGCAACATGGATTCATGAAGGGGAAATCATGTTTAACTAATTTACTGGAATTCTTTGAGGATATAACGAGCATGGTGGATAGAGATGTATCGATGGATGTGGTGTATTTAGATTTCCAAAAGGCATTCGATAAGGTGCCACACAAAAGGTTACTGCAGAAGATAAAAGTACGTGGAGTCAGAGGAAATGTATTAGCATGGATTGAGAATTGGCTGGCTAACAGAAAGCAGAGAGTCGGGATAAATGGGTCATTTTCGGGTTGGAAATCGGTGGTTAGTGGTGTGCCACAGGGATCGATGCTGGGACCACAACTGTATACAATATACATAGATGACCTGGAAGAGGGGACAGAGTGTAGTGTTACAAAATTTGCAGATGACACAAAGATTAGTGCGAAAGCGTGTTGTGTAGAGGACACAGAGAGGCTGCAAAGAGATTTAGATAGGTTAATCGAATGGGCTAAGGTTTGGCAGATGTAATACAATTTCGGAAAATGTGAGGTCATCCACGTTGGAAAAAAACACAGAAAAAGGGAATATTATTTGAATGGGGAGAAATTACAACATGCTGCAGTGCAGAGGGACCTGGGGGTCCTTGCGCATGAATCCCAAAAAGCTAGTTTGCAGGTGCAGCAGGTAATCAGGAAGGCGAATGGAATGTTGGCCTTCATTGCGAGAGAGTACAAAAGCAGGGAGGTCCTGCTGCAACTGTACAGAATATTGGTGAGGCCGCACCTGGAGTACTGCATGCAGTTTTGGTCACCTTACTTAAGAAAGGATATACTAGCCTTGGAGGGAGTACAGAGACGATTCACTCAGCTGATTCCGGAGATGAGGGGGTTACCTTATGATGATAGATTGAGTAGACTGGGTCTTTACTCGTTGGAGTTCAGAAGGATGAGGGGTGATTTTATAGAAACATTTAAAATAATGAAAGGGATAGACAATAGAGGCAGAGAGGTTGTTTCCACTGGTCAGGGAGACTAGAACTAGGGGGCACAGCCTCAAAATACGGGGGAGCCAATTCAAAACCGAGTTGAGAAGGAATTTCTTCTCCCAGAGGGTTGTGAATCTGTGGAATTCTCTGCCCAAGGAAGCAGTTGAGGCTAGTTCACTGAATGTATTCAAATCACAGATAGATAGATTTTTAACCAATAAGGGAATTAAGGGTTATGGGGAACGGGCGTGTAAGTGGAGCTGAGTCCACGGCCAGATCAGCCATGATCTTGTTGAATGGTGGAGCAGGCTCGAGGGGCTAGATGGTCTACTCCTGTTCCTAATTCTTATGTTCTTATGATTAAAAAAAACAGTATTACTATATTTGACATTTTGTAATCTAACAATAAATACAAATATTACAAAAGGGGAGCAGAGATTAGGATGGGAACAGTGAAGAGTTCATTTTATTGTGAAGGTTTCAAGTACCACGGGTTAAGAGAAGGCACAACAAAATACTGAGATAAATTCAAAATAAAATGTTAAAGCTGATCTCTTTTTTCGAAAGAAATAAAACTAAAATGTTTTAGAACAATCTAGAAATACCTTCGGGAAACAGAGTAATTTTGACAGGCATGCTAATGTGGGAAATACCCAACTACCCGATAAAACAAGAAGCCACACAAGCTGTGAGACAGATAGTGGGGGAGTTACTGGAAAGCGGTATACTCAGAGATAGAGGGAACAACAAATTCCCCTGTCTGGCCCGTGCAACAGCCGGACGGATCATACCGGATAACTATTGATTATACTGCCTTCAATAAGGTGACTCTCCGTCAACATCCCATCGTGGCCAGCCCAGCCACAACATTTAATGGATTAAAACCAGAGAATAAGGACTTCACTGTGTAGCCAATGGATTCTGGTCCATGCCCCTGGCAAAAGAGTCCCAAGATAAATTCACCTTCAAAGTCGGCGACCATCAGCACACCTGGACACGGGTCCTACAAGGGTTCCACAGTAGCCCAGCTATATTCCACCAGACTATGAGTTGAGCCATAGAAAAGGTGGATTTAACCCTGTATAGGAGTACAATACTACAATACGTTGATGATCTTACTAATAACATCCGAGGATGATAGGGAGCATACAAGAGCACGTATAGAGATCCTGGAAGTCCTGCAGCACACAGGATTCAAAGTAAATCCCAAAAAAGGCACAAATCGGACAAGCCGTGGTATAGTACCTGGGACACGAAATATCCCAAGGAACTAGGACCATATCCAATGACAGGAAGGAGGCCATTAAGATTATGCCCCTGAGAATGTGTAAAAGGGTTGCGAAAGTGGTAGATGGCTAGAGAAGGTGGCAAAAGGATGGAGATAGGGAATCATGGGAAAATAGCTAAAGAAATGGTCAAGATACAGACAACTGCAGAATCAATAGAAAAAAAAGGGGTTACCAAGAGTTGAAGTTGAGGTTAGACACGGGTCATGAGAAAGCCCAAGGCAGCACAAAGAATGAAAGCAATCCTAGATGGGAAGGGAAAAGTAATAGCTTCTACTGATAAGGAGAAAGAGAAACTAATTGGGTTCTTTACTGATAAGGGAAGACAGTGTAGCAAAGCTATAACTAACCTACCTGACACCAGCCCTAATTGGGAGACATTCTTGCCTGCCATTGGATGTACTCGGGGGGGCGGGGGGGAGGCAGAAAGTGATTGGTAGACCAAGTGCTAATCAAATGTGTTCTGTTTTGAAAATGTATATCTATTGTGCATTTCACGCTGAAAAGGACTTGTCCAGGGGAAGGTAAACAGGCTCTAATTGAGAGTGTCCCTTTGTCTTGACAAGTCCCGGCAGGAGAATCTTCAATAAAGGTCTTTTACAGAAAAGGCAAGAGGTGTTCGCATGTCAGTGTATTCGCTGAAACAGATTGAGGGAAAAAGAATCCGTATTAACGTTTGGTGTCAGAAGTGGGATCTCAACGGACGGCTGCCGAAAGCTTGCGAATTAAGAGCCAGACTAGCCTTGGACGAGACAGGAGGAAAGTGGCCACTGGAGTGAGTACCCTTTAAAATACCACTTCAGTTTCCTTCAGTTCCAAAAGTCTGAGGAAAGTTTGGCCACTCACTGGTTCTCAGGTAGCGTCTGAACGAGATCCAGGTCAATCTGGCGAATACCTTTTAACTTAGGAAATAAGTGTCCAAGTCAGGTACGACATCAACTTTGTATATCAATTAGTCCGTCTAGGCGCTGATTGGACTTAAATCGCGCAGTGACGCGAATAGGGAAATAGACAATCGCGCGGTGACACGAACCGCGTGGCGACGCAGAGATATAGGGAAATAGACAATCGCGTGGCGACACGAACCGCGCAGCGACGCGAAGGGATAGGGTAATAGACAATCACGTGGCAACGCAAATAGGAGAACCGCGCGGCGACACGGAGGATAGGGAAATAGACAATCGTGCGGCAACGCGAATAGGAAAACCTGTGAATGTCTGTTTTTGAATGAGAGTACTTGTGTGTTTTTTTGACTGCGGAATGAATTTTCATGTTTTTTTTAAAAAGCCTGTTTGGAGGAGTGAAGCAGCTGTTTGCTTATTTTAGCTCCACCTACTTCTCCAAACAGTGTGAAAGTTTTTTCAACCCTTTGTAGTGTTGTCCTGTATGTGGGAAGTTTTAAGACATTTTACGTTAGAAACGCAGGTGTGGATTTATTCAGATGATAAGTTACGGAGCTAGGAAATGCACAAAGGATAGGTTTGTTGAGTAAAAGATCAAAAATACATGGTCCCGGTGGTTGAAAAAAAAAGAATTTATTTGACACGCTCACTTACTTGTCGAAAGAAAACATGCAATGATTGATTACATTGGGTTGAAAGACATAAATTTAGTCTCGGAATGAGATAAAGAATACCTTTTAAAAAAAGCTTCTAGCTCAAAAAAAAGTTTTAAATAAAGATTGAAATTACAAAGTTTGAATTGGGATTTTGAGATATTCAGAGAAGGCACAGCAAAATACTGAGGTGGATTCAAAAAAAAAATTATTAAATTAAATCTGATCTCAAAGAAAAAAGGAGATATAAAACAAAAGGTTTGGAAACAATCTAGAAATACCTTCAGGGATCAGGTCAAACTCCTGGGCGAGTGGCGAGCTATCCGCGAAGGTGTAAAAAGGACTTTTGAAAAATGTTAAAAACAGCAAGTTTTAGCAGTTTAGAAGAGACATTTTAATGACTTTGAAACTGGAGCATTTTGAGATAAGAAAAGCAACCCTCAAAGCCTAATTGCTGGACTCCATTCAAGTTATGGAGAAAAAAAAAGATAAAGACACTACTTTGAAAGTAAACAAATGATTTTAAATTAATTTATGGAGTCACGAGCCCTCCGTGTAAAATACAAAACCTAATTTGAAGAAAGGAGATCTGAAAAAAAAGATGTAACGTAATAAATAAGTGCTGAAAAAATGTGTTTGTGATGGAAAAAGACATAACTTACTAAATACTAGTTGATGTTTGCTGTGAAAAAGATATTGGTTTAATTAGGAAAAGGAAAAAAAAATTGGAAGAGGTAAAAGACACTCTACAGTGATAATGATTTTAAATTATGAGAAAGTTTCACTCCAGTTTGAAAGATTTCCAAAATGGACGTTGTTTATCAAGAAAAGTCCCGAACAGTCTAAACAAGCAGGAGGGTTTTGAAAATAACGAGGAGAAAAGATCTAAGCTATGCGAACTCAGCACAGAAAGAACTGGGAATTAGAGAATCTTACTAAATTTTAAAATTCTTATAGAAAATGGAACTGGCACGGATGTTTAGATTTTGTGCTGAGAGAGAAATAAAACACAAGATTTGCCCAGTGAACGGGACCGTAAAATAAAACAAAATGTTAGAATGTACACAGCATGTGTGAAAATTGGATTTCAGTAAACAAAATAGCTATTAAAAATGTGTGGTCTCGTTTTAAATCAATCAAAAAAATCTTTGGCAATTAGAAGTTAAGAAAACATTGGAGTTTACTCTAAAATGCCGTCTTCCCTGATGAGAAGGCTTTTATTATGACAGCTTTACGAATGATTTCTGCTGTTTTAACGGATTCCTAATTTCTAAGCAAGTTTTGAAGGCACAAAGGCTTAAAAAAAAAATAATTTTTCGGATGATTACGTGAAGTCACGTAATGACATCAAGCTTTCTTACAAACCTGTAAATGAGTTAACCCTTTCCATTGACAGCTGTTTTATACTGGACATTATTAATTTGGATTTCTTAATAGAATAAAAAAGACTCACCTAACAGAGGAAATGGTGCGATAGTCAGAATAAAAATAAAAACAGAATTAGCCTATGTAATAATACTCGCCTGATACAAATAAAAGAAAGATACTCAAACAAAACAAATTTAAGAGTTAAAAGCCAAGATAAATAAGCTGGAAGAGATTTTTTTTAAAAACGGGGCCAGACGGATAGTGCAGTGCGCAGACATAGCACCATCACCTATGGCAATCGAGTCAATGTACCCCACGGTGGGTAAGTGTAGTCTACAAACCCAACCTAACCTTACCTCCGATTTCACAGAGTGACCGCAACATGCATGGATAAAAGATGAGTAGACCAGAACCTAACACCTGGTGACGACCAGGCTATCTGTTTAAAATTTGCAGATAAAACACTCACCGAGATGGGACCGCAGCGGCTACTTCGACTCTGGAGACTCAGGATACTGGGGACCTTGAGGCCCACGCAAGCACTGGATAATACAGATGGACTACGAGAGATATAGCACACGCAGGAAAGACACAACTACATGAACTAGCTTTGTTTAATTTGACTGCCGAAATATGCATCCCAGCAGCCAAGGACTGGAGCAAGGATAGAACTTATTTTAACGCATGGCTATGTATAGTGTATTAAGGTTGTAATGCAGCAGGCTGCCGATGCCATGGGCGCCAGTATATTCCAAGGACAGGAGCAAGTTCATAGGACCAAAAGGGGAAGGGCGCAGAAATCCAACTGGATGGAATTTCAGTTCTAGAAGCTCATGCCTGGGCGGACGAAGCTGCAAACAAGCCGCCAAATCCACCGCAAGAAACAGAGGGGTGGGAAGAGAACGGAGCAAAAAGGGGGTGTGACCCCAGGATGTTTAGGGAAACTGGCCAGTGGGATAAAATAAAGACCAAAGGAGGTCTCTGGAATATAAGGTGTATATTCTGGAATATAAGCGTGACACGGTTTTAACACGGAGAAGCCAGTATTGATCATGCGCAGCGCAAACAAGAAGGAATACAACCTAAAAAGGGGGGCTAGTAATAAAAGAATCTAAAGAAAGGATATAATTTGGGGTGCGTCAGCGACTACTTATCCTAAACCGAATGGATATAATTTTTCCTAGCTTCTGTGGGAATGAAACTATAAGTCGATACCAGAACCTGGCACAATGGATCCTCGAAGGCCCGGAACCTACTACGCTGAGATTTAATGTCAGAAATGGAACAGGGCAAGGTCGGAAAAAAAAGGGGAATACTGGAAACACTAGGCACGGGTTATGCGGCAGGGGTTATGATGATGAATTCCATAGGTCTGTAGGCAATATACGACCGGGTTAACAACTTAATGGCGTAGTCTTGAGTGGTTTAGTGGGGAGGGACTTGGATAACCAAGCCCTACAAGCGCGGTTAGGAGATGGCGCGGAAGGGGAACTGTTACAAGTGGCCCATACATTGCCGAAATGCCAAGACAATAAAATTGATCCACGCAATGGGGAAAGATATAAGTAAACGATTACAGGCTGAGATAGTTTGCTCCGGGTATGGGGCCTGGATATTAAGTGAGGTATAACATAATTTGGAGCAACTCCAGAATGGAGACATACCAGATTGGATTCCAAACAGCATACTTAACAATTGGACTCTAGATAAAAAAATGAATAACACATGCGAGGTACGAAGGAATAGTCACGCATGGGTGCCGAAATTCAGATGTATTACTGGTGAATATGATCGGATTTGTGTTGTCCGTATCACAGTATGATGTAACAAAGGGAGAACCCTTATATCAGATCGATAATATTGGTGAAGTGAGAAACCAAACTCGGTTACGTTACCATCAGCCTGACAGACGGGTGATTAAAATTAACAATAGTACCAAAGGCATTGATATAACTGACTGCGATAAAATTAACCAAGTGGTTTTATGTCGAGGTACGCCACGAATGACGAATGATGATTGCAGATTCCACCAAACAAACGGATGCATGCTGAGTAGCACTCCTCTCAAACACGATTCCGAAACAATCGCTGCTCCACAAGGGAATGGAGCACAGGAGCAGCTAACCCGATGATTAAGACCAGGGGAGGAGTCACCCCCTGTGTCATTACCAACCCTAACTTGTGTTTCAGGCCCATGGGAAAAATAGATGTAAATGGATACCACATATATCCCGAGACAACGGAAATCATCCACGGAACAATCACTTCCGAGAAGGGTACGAAGAGGCGGTATGGGAACCGCAAGGCAAACAGATACCGGAACTAAATGAGGAAATATTACGTTTGGTGCAAGGAATCCAGAATCAAAGATGACAATATGTCCGGCTGATGGAAGAAATAGACAACTTACAGAGAAACACTAACGCAATGCTGGCTGATCCAGCCCTGGTACTCAAAGCTGTGGGACGTTGGACTTAATATTCAAATTCACCCATGGATAAGAATAATATCACATGTACTTGTAGTAATACAGGGTCTGGTTCTGATGGTCATGATGGGATTAACATGTGCACGAATTAAACAGGCCAAACGATAAGTCAGGGCACGCACTATGATTAAGGCCATAAGGGATGGAAATTTAAGCAGTCCTACAGGAAGGACTTACCTTATATAACTCTGTGGGAGGGTTTCAGGAGGTCCCGAAGGTTGGGAGATGGCCACCCAGGTGAACGAACCTATCTGGAACTTTCCTACAGGGAGATAGTTATTGGGAAATATGGCCAGCTTGGCGTATAGCCAAGGCCCAAAAGGGGGGAATTGTAAGAGAAATTTGGCATTAGGGGTACCAGCGGGACAAGGGTTAAAGTGCTGGTTCCTGCATTGGCCCATAAGGAGGTAAAAGGCCTCTCTTCAGCCTTGTACCAAGGCTCCAGAAGTTATCAATTCAATAATATTCCGACAGGATACGATGTGAGAACCTAAACAGACATTGATAAGACCTGGCGAAGAGGTTCGAGGCGGACTCACAGACAATAAGGAGGATCAGGAAAGAGAATGTGCACGGCTAAACGCGATACTCCTGGAATAAGCACCAGGGTTATCATGGAATGATAAAAGGGGGGAATGAGAATGTGTAAAGGGTTGCGAAGGTGGTAGATGGATAGAGAATGTGGCAAAAGGATGGAGATAGGGAATCATGGGAAAATAGCTAAATAAATGTCAAGATGCAGACAACTGCAGAACCAACAGAAAAAAAAGGGGTTACCAAGAGTTGAAGTTGAGGTTAGACACGGGTCATGAGAAAGCCGCAAGGCAACACAAAGAAAGAAAGCAATCTTAGATAGGAGGGAAAAAGTAATAGCTTCTACTGATAAGGAGGAAGGGAAACTAATTGGGTTCTTTACTGATAAGGGAAGACAGTGTAGCAAAGCTATAACTAACCTGACCTGACACCAGCCCTAATTGGGAGACTTTCTTGCCTGCCATTGGACGTACTCGGGGGGGGGGGGGGAGGAGGGGGAGGCAGAAAGGAATTGGATAGACCAAGTGCAAATCAAATGTGTTCTGTTTTGAAAGTGTATAACTGTTGTTGTGTCGCGCTGAAAAGGGGCTTGTCCAGGGGAAGGTAAACAGATTCTGATTGAGAGTGTTCCTTTGTCTTAGAAACATAGAAAATAGGTGCAGGAGTAGGCCATTCGGCCCTTCTAGCCTGCACCGCCATTCAATGAGTTCATGGCTGAACATTCAACTTCAGTACCCCATTCCTGCTTTCTCGCCATACCCCTTGATCCCCCTAGTAGTAAGGACCTCATCTAACTCCTTTTTGAATATATTTAGTGAATTGGCCTCAACAACTTTCTGTGGTAGAGAATTCCACAGGTTCACCACTCTCTGGGTGAAGAAGTTCCTCCGCATCTCGGTCCTAAATGGCTTACCCCTTATCCTTAGACTGTGACCTCTGGTTCTGGACTTCCCCAACATTGGGAACATTCTTCCTGCATCTAACCTGTCTAACCCCGTCAGAATTTTAAATGTTTCTATGAGGTCCCCTCTCATTCTTCTGAACTCCAGTGAATACAAGCCCAGTTGATCCAGTCTTTCTTGATAGGTCAGTCCCGCCATCCCGGGAATCAGTCTGGTTAACCTTCGCTGCACTCCCTCAATAGCAAGAATGTCCTTCCTCAGGTTAGGAGACCAAAACTATACACAATACTCCAGGTGTGGCCTCATCAGTGCCCTGTACAACTGCAGCAACACCTCCCTGCCCCTGTACTCAAATCCCCTTGCTATGAAGGCCAACATGCCATTTGCTTTCTTAACCGTCTGCTGCACCTGCATGCCAACCTTCAATGACTGATGTACCACGACACCCAGGTCTCTTTGCACCTCCCCTTTTCCTAATCTGTCACCATTCAGATAATAGTCTGTCTCTCTGTTTTTACCACCAAAGTGGATAACCTCACATTTATCCACATTATACTTCATCTGCCATGCATTTGCCCACTCACCTAACCTATCCAAGTCGCTCTGCAGCCTCACAGCATCCTCCTCGCAGCTCACACTGCCACCCAACTTAATGTCATCCGCAAATTTGGAGATACTACATTTAATCCCCTCATCTAAATCATTAATGTACAGTGTAAACAGCTGGGGCCCCAGCACAGAACCTTGCGGTACCCCACTAGTCACTGCCTGCCATTCTGAAAAGTATCCATTTACTCCTACTCTTTGCTTCCTGTCTGACAACCAGTTCTCAATCCATGTCAGTACACTACCCCCAATCCCATGTGCTCTAACTTTTCACATCAATCTCTTGTGTGGGACCTTGTCGAACGCCTTCTGAAAGTCTTGACAAGTCCCGGCTGGAGAATCTTCACTAAAGGTCTTTTACAGAAAAGGCAAAGAGGTGTTCGCGTGTCAGTGTATTCGCTGAAACAGATTGAGGGAAAAAGAATCTGTATTAACAGTACCTGAAATAAAACATTTACAGGGCTACAGCGAAAGGGCGGGGAGTGGGACTTGCAGAGAGCCGGCACGGGCTCGACGGTCCGAATGGCCTCCTTCTGTGCTGTAACCATTCTATGATTCTGATATCCAGAAAATTAAACTCCAGCCCAGTTATAGGGATTAATTACACCAGCAGCATCAAACTCCGAGTGAACATGGTTCAGTCCTGGATGTGATTAACGGCAACAATAAAAGCAGAATCCAACCCCTGCAGTCACTTGTGAACTCGCTGGTGTGACTGAAGGTTGGATAAACGAGTGAAGCCCTTCCCACACTCAGAGCAAATGAATGGTCTCTCCCCAGTGTGAATGCGTTGGTGTGTCAGCAGGTTGGATGAAAGAGTGAAGCCCTTCCCACACTCGGAGCAGATGAACGGCCTCTCCCCAGTGTGAGTGCGTTGGTGTTTCATCAGATCATTTCTGCTTTTATAGCTCTTTTCACAGTCAGAACATTTAAACAGTCTCTTATTGGTGTGAACAAGCTGGTGTTCAGTGAGGTGGGATGAACGAGTGAATGCCTTCCCACACACAGAACAGGTAAAAGGTCTCTCCCCGGTATGAATACGCTGGTGAGCATGAAGCTCAAATGAATTCGTGAATCCCTTTCCACACACAGAGCAGATGAATGGCCTCTCTCCTGTGTGAGCTCGCTGGTGACTCAGATGATGAGATGATTTAGCAAACCGTTTGCCACACACAGGACAGGTAAATGGCCTCTCCCCAGTGTGAATTCACTGGTGTGCCAGCAGGCTGAATGAACAAGTGAATCCCTTCCCACACACAGTGCAGGTGAACGGCCTCTCCCCAGTGTGAACTCGCTGGTGTTCAGTGAGGTGAGATGAACGAGTGAATCCCTTCCCACACGCGGGGCAGGTGAAAGGCCTCTCCCCGGTGTAACTGCGTCGATGAGTTTCCAGCGCAGAGGGGCAATTGAATCCCTTCCCAGTCTCCACATTTCCACGGTTTCTCCATGGTGCAGGTGTCCTTGTGTCTCTCCAGGTTTGACGATCAGTTGAAGCCTCGTCCACACACAGAACACGTGTACGATTTTTCCCCGCTGTGAATAGTGCGATGTTTTTTCAGGCTGTGTAACTGGTCGAAGTTCTTTCCACAATCAGTGCACTGGAACACTCTCACTCGGGTGTGTGTGTCTCAGTGCTTTTCCAGTCACACTGATGTTTGAAATCTTTCTCCACAGAGTAGACAAACGTTTCTCCTTTCAAATTCAAAGGCCGATGATATTCAAGTGAATCGAGTGACTCTGTCAGATCTTGATATGATTGGTTCTAGTTTCCTGTCTGTAAATCCTCCTCTTCTAATATCCTGTAAAAGGTGTTTACGAAAGTCAGTACTGGAACTGCAGGATAGAAATTGAGGACAGACAATCCTACTTTTTATGGAACATTCTTTCGTCTCTTGTTCCCCAAAGCTGTAAATTCCCATCCCACACACTCTCCCTCCACCCTGTGCTGAAATCCAAACTCATCGCACCACCTCCATCATTTCTTTCTTCCATCTGCAGTTTTCTCACTCCCTCTTCTCTGGTTGGGTTCAGTTCTACATTCCGTCTGTGCAGACTGAGAATAAATGAGGAAATGATTTTCTCTCGAGGTCACTGGGACCCTAAAGCCCCGCCTGCCCGCTGCTCCTGTACCAAGATGGCCGCGCAGGCACGCTGATCGTGTCTAAGAATTCGGCTAGTTACCCCGAGCGTCGGGTCCATCACCGCGGGTCAAACATGGGTCCTGCCGGTTCATATTAGGTGCCTGGGGCCTACACCAGGTGTTTATGAAGCTACCCACCCAGGAGTCCAATTCCTCCGCTGAGCCCACAAGCTCCGACTGACTCGCGGAACGTCTCTTCCGCCTCAGACCACCTCCACCACTGGCACTGCGCCTGCTCAGAGCACAGCCCGGTCCCGTGTCTGGGCTCCTGGTGTCATTGATAGAGCACTTTACCCCTGCGCGGGGGATTCTGGTTACAGAAGTAAACGTCGCAACATTTCGCAGTGAAATGTATTGATTCAGGACAGACAGCAGGGATTATTGCAGGAAATAACACAGTGCAGTGAGAAAGGAAATGCAATGGCTGTTGTGTAGATGGATTGTCAAAAGGTGTTTGATAAGGTGCCGGATAGGAGGCTTGTTGATCAAATTAAGGCTCATGGTATTAAAGGGAGTGGGGCCGCGTGGAGAGGAAGTTGGGTAAAGGGCAGAAAACAGAGAGTAGTGGTTAATGGATGTTCTTCAGACTGGAGGGATGTAAACAGTGGTGTCCCCCAGGGTCAGTGTTGGGACCATTGCTCTTAATATAGAAACAGGATCTGGGCTCGGGAATAAGCACATAAGAATTAGAAGCAGGAGTAGGCCATTTGGCCCCTCGAGCCTGCTCCACCATTCAATAAGATCATATTGATTCATCAATTGATCCACCGCTACGAAAAACAATAATAAGAATAAAACCGGACGGACCACCCGGCATCGACCTCCGCACCGGCTACGGACCCGACAAAGGCCCACCCAGCCCAGTCTTTCTCACCAACATCTGGGGACTTGTGCCAAAATTGGAAGAGATGTCCCAGACTAGTCAAGCAACAGCCTGACATAGTCATACTCACAGAATCATACCTTTCAGCCAATGTCCCAGACTCCTCCATCGCCATCCCTGGGTATGTCCTGTCCCACCGGTGGCGGTACAGTAGTATACATTCGGGAAGGTGTGGCCCTGGGAGTCCTCAACATTGACTCCGGACACCATTAAGTCTCGTGGCTTCAGGTCAAGCATGGACAAGGAAACCTCCTGCTGATGACCACCTACCGCCCTCCCTCAGCTGATGAATCAATACTCCTCCATGTTGAACATCACCTGGAAGAAGCACTGAGAGTAGCAAGGCGCACAGAATGTACTCTGGGTGGGGGACTTCAATGTCCATCAAGACTGTCTCGGTAGCACCACTACTGACCGAGCTGGCCGAGTGCTGAAGGACATAGCTGCTAGACTGGGCCTGTAGCAG
Organism: Pristiophorus japonicus; assembly: GCF_044704955.1. Lineage (NCBI taxonomy): Eukaryota > Metazoa > Chordata > Chondrichthyes > Pristiophoridae > Pristiophorus > Pristiophorus japonicus. The sequence goes on along the minus strand of NW_027254146.1, from coordinate 175,520 downwards.
GTGGTGAGAGAACCAACACGAGGGGAAAAACCTACTTGTGCCCTTTCCGAAGGGATGGGCGCGAGAGCGGGAGCAGCGGCAAGCCGACAAAGGGCGTGAGTCAGCCGAGCAGTGGGACTTCGGAAAGGGCGCGAGAGTGGGAGCAGCGGTAAGCCTACAAAGGGCGTGAGTCAGCCGAGCAGACAGCCGAAACAGCACCAAGTGACCCGGGAGGATAAGAAATAAAAAGATTCAAAGTGTGACATCACAGGAAAGTAGGCAAGTGATTGGTTGGTCAGTTTTTCTCTCTTTTCTTGGCCATTAAATTAAGAGCTGAGATTAAAAATCGAAACTTTCAAAACGTGAAAACTTAACTAAATACATTAGAGATGGCAGGGCAGGCGATGTGTTACTGCTGCTGCACGTGGGAGCTGGTTGACCCGATCGAGGTCCACGGCGACCACATCTGCAGTAAGTGTTGGCTGCTCGAGGAACTTCGGCTCCACGTTGATGAGCTGGAGTCCGAGCTGCAGACACTGCGACACATCAGGGAGGGGGAGAGTTACCTGGACGCTGTGTTCCAGGAGGCATCACACCCCTTAGATTAATTAATTCAAATTTGGCCCGTGGTTAGGGACAGGAGGGTGTGACTACGAGCAAGGCAGCTGTGGGGACCCAGGAGGTAGTGATGGAGGAGCCTCAGTCCTTGCAATTGTCCAACAGGTACGAGATTCTTGCTCCCTGCTTGGACGAGGGAAGGGACTGCAGGGAGGATGAGCAAACTGACCACAGCGCCGTGGTACAGGAGGTCATTCATGTGGGGGGAGTAAAAAGAAATGATGTAGTGTTAGGAAACAGTATAGTTTCAGAGATAGATACTGTTCTCTGCAGCTGAGTGTGTGAGTCCCGAAGGCTATGATGCCTGCGCAGTGCCAAGGTTAAGGACATCAAAAAGGAGTTAGATGTAGTCCTTACTACTCGGGGGATCAAGGGGTATGGCGAGAAAGCAGGAATGGGGTACTAAAGTTGCATACATAAGAACATAAGAATTAGGAACAGCAGTAGGCCATCTAGCCCCTCGAGCCTATTCCGCCATTCAATAAGATCATGGCTGATCTGGCCGTGGACTCAGCTCCACTTACCCGCCCGCTCCCCGTAACCCTTAATTCCCTTATTGGTTAAAAATCTATCTATCTGTGACTTGAATACATTCAATGAGCTAGCCTCAACTGCTTCCTTGGGCAGAGAATTCCACAGATTCACAACCATCTGGGAGAAGAAATTCCTTCTCAACTCGGTTTTAAATTGGCTCCCCCGTATTTTGAGGCTGTGCCCCCTAGTTATAGTCTCCCCGACCAGTGGAAACACCTCTCCGCCTCTATCTTGTCTATCCCTTTCATGATTTTAAATGTTTCTATAAGATCACCCCTCATCCTTCTGAACTCCAATGAGTAAAGACCCAGTCTACTCAATCTATCATCATAAGGTAACCCCCTCATCTCCGGAATCAGCCTAGTCAATCGTCTCTGTACCCCCTCCAAAGCCAGTATATCCTTCCTTAAATAATGTGACCAAAACTGCACGCACTACTCCAGGTGCGGCCTTACCAATACCCTATACAGTTGCAGCAGGACCTCCCTGCTTTTGTACTCCATCCCTCTCGCAATGAAGGCCAACATTCCATTCGCCATCCTGATTACCTGCTGCACCTGCAAACTAACTTTTTGGGATTCATGCACAAGGACCCCCAGGTACCTCTGCACCTCAGCATGTTGTAATTTCTCCCCATTCAAATAATATTCCCTTTTACTGTTTTTTTTCCGCAAGGTGGATGACCTCACACTTTCCGACATTGTATTCCATCTGCCAAACCTTAGCCCATTCGTTTAACCTATCTAAATCTCTTTGCAGCCTCTCTGTGTCCTCTACACAACCCGCTTTCCCACTAATCTTTGTGTCATCTGCAAATTTTGTTACACTACACTCTGTCCCCTCTTCCAGGTCATCTATGTATATTGTAAACAGTTGTGGTCCCAGCACCGATCCCTGTGGCACACCACTAACCACCGATTTCCAACCCGAAAAGGACCCATTTATCCCGACTCTCTGCTTTCTGTTCGCCAGCCAATTCTCTATCCATGCTAATACATTTCCTCTGACTCCGTGTACCTTTATCTTCTGCAGTAACCTTTTGTGAGGCACCTTATTGAATGCCTTTTGGAAATCTAAATACACCACATCCATCGGTACACCTCTATCTACCATGCTCGTTATATCCTCAAAGAATTCCAGTAAATTAGTTAAACATGATTTCCCCTTCATGAATCCATGCTGCGTCTGCTTGATTGCACTATTCCTATCCAGATGTTCCGCTATTTCTTCCTTAATGATTGTTTCAAGCATTTTCCCCACTACAGATGTTAAACTAACCGGCCTATAGTTACCTGCCTTTTGTCTGCCCCCTTTCTTAAACAGAGGCGTTACATTAGCTGCTTTCCAATCCGCTGGTACCTCCCCAGAGTCCAGAGAATTGTGGTAGATTATAACGAATGCATCTGCTATAACTTCCACCATCTCTTTTAATACCCTGGGATGCATTTCATCAAGACCAGGGGACTTGTCTACCCTGAGTCCCATTAGCCTGTCCAGCACTACTCCCATAGTGATAGTGATTGTCTCAAGGTCCTCCCTTCCCACATTCCTATGACCAGCAATTTTTGGCATGGTTTTTGTGCCTTCCACTGTGAAGACCGAAGCAAAATAATTGTTTAAAGTCTCAGCCATTTCCACATCTCCCATTATTAAATCCCCCTTCTCATCTAATAAGGGACCAACATTTACTTTAGTCACTCTTTTCCGTTTTATATATCGTAAAGCTTTTACTATCTGTTTTTATGTTTTGCGCAAGTTTACCTTCGTAATCTATCTTTCCTTTCTTTATTGCTTTTTTAGTCATTCTTTGCTGTTGTTTAAAATTTTCCCAATCTTCTAGTTTCCCACTAACCTTGGCCACCTTATACGCATTGGTCTTTGATTTGATACTCTCCTTTATTTCCTTGGTTATCCACGGCTGCTTATCCCTTCTCTTACCACCCTTCTTTTTCACTGGAATATATTTTTGTTGCGCACTATGAAAGAGCTCCTTAAAAGTCCTCCACTGTTCCTCAATTGTGCCACCGTTTAGTCTGTGTTTCCAGTCTACTTTAGCCAACTCTGCCCTCATCCCACTGTAGTCCCCTTTGTTAAGCATAGTACGCTCGTTTCTGACACAACTTCCTCACCCTCAATCTGTATTACAAATTCAACCATACTGTGATCACTCATTCCGAGAGGATCTTGTACTAGGAGATCGTTTATTTTACCTGTCTCATTACACCAGACCAGATCTAAAATAGCTTGCTCCCTTGTAGGTTCTGTAACATGCTGTTCTAAGAAACAATCCCGTATGCATTCTATGAATTCCTCCTCCAGGCTACCCCGCGATTTGAGTTGACCAATCGATATGTAGGTTAAAATCCCCCATGACTACTGCCGTTCCTTTTTCACATGCCTCCATTATTCCCTTGATTATTGCTCGCCCCACCATGAAGTTATTATTTGGGGGCCTATAAACTATGCCCACCAGTGACTTTTTCTCCTTACTATCTCTAATCTCCACCCACAATGATTCAACATTTTGTTCATTAGAGCCACTGTCGTCTCTCACAACTGCCCTGATATCATCCTTTATTAACAGGGTTACCCCACCTCCTTTCCCTTCTTGTCTATCTTTCCGAATCGTCAGATACCCCTGTATGTTTAATTCCCAGTCTTGGCCACCCTGCAATCATGTTTCTGTAATGGCCACCATATCATACCCATTTGTAATGATTTGTGCCGTCAACTCATTTACTTTATTTCGAATGCTGCGTGCGTTTAGGTAGAGTGTTTTAATCCTAGTTTTTAAACCATGATTTTTAGTTTTGACCCCTCCTGCAGCCCCTTTATATTCAGTAGCCCTTTTTGTTTTTTGCCTTGGGTTTCTCTGCCATCCACTTTTACTCATCTCCTTTCTGTCTTTTGCTTTTGTCTCCTTTTTGTTTCCCTCTGTCTCCCTGCATTGGTTCCCATCCCGCTGCCATATTAGTTTAACTCCTCCCCAACAGCACTAGCAAACACTCCCCCTCGGACATTGGTTCCGGTCCTGCCCAGGTGCAGACCGTCCAGTTTGTACTGATCCCACCTCCCGCAGAACCTGTTCCAATGCCCCAGGAATTTGAATCCCTCCCTGCTGCACCACTGCTCAAACCATGTATTCATCTGCGCTATCCTGCGATTCCTACTATGACTAGCACGTGGCATTGGTAGCAATCCCGAGATTACTACTTTTGAGGTCCTACTTTTTAATTTAGCTCCTAGCTCCTTAAATTCGTCTCGTAGGACCTCATCCCTTTTTTTTTTACCTATGTCGTTGGTACCAATGTGCACCACGACAACTGGCTGTTCTCCCTCCCTTTTTAGAATGTCCTGCACCTGCTCCGAGACATCCTTGATCCTTGCACCAGGGAGGCAACATACAATCCTGGAGTCTCGGTTGTGGCCGCAGAAACGCCTATCTATTCCCCTTCCAATAGAATCACCTATCGCTCTCCCACTCTTTTTCCTGCCCTCCTGTGCAGCAGAGCCAGCCACGGTGCCATGAACTTGGCTGCTGCTGCCCTCCCCTGATGAGTCATCCCCCTCAACAGTACTCAAATCGGTGTATCTGTTTTGCAGGGGGATGACCGCATGGGACCCCTGCACTACCTTCCTTGCACTGCTCTTCCTGCTGGTCTTCCATTCCCTAGCTGGCTGTGGACTCTTCACCTGTGGTAAGACCAGCTCGCTATACATGCTACTCACGTCATTCTCAGCATCGTGGATGCTCCAGAGTGAATCCACCTTCAGCTCCAATTCCGCAACGCGGTCAGTCAGGAGCTGGAGGCTGATACACTTCCCACACACGTAGTCGTCAGGGACACTGGAAGTGTCTCTGAGTTCCCACATGGTACAGGAGGCACATATCACGTGACCGAGCTCTCCTGCCATGACTTAACCCTTAGATACACTTAAATTGGCAACAACAATGTTAACAAGTTACTTACTGTTCAGCCATGAACTCATTGAATAGCGGTGCAGGCTCGAAGGGCCGAATGGCCTACTCCTGCACCTATTTTCTATGTTTCTTTGTCCTCTAGGCTGAAGAGGAATTGGAGTGGGAGGGGGAAGATCCAGTTGTCGTGGTCCACGTAGGTACCAATGACATAGGCAGAACAAAGAAAGGGGTTCTGCTTAAGGATTTTGAGCAGCTCGGGGCTAAATTAAAAATCAGAACCACAAAGGCAATAATCTCTGGACTACTACCTGAGCCACGAGCAAATATATTTTGGTGAGAAGGAAAGACTTTAAGCGACGGGAGAACTATCCGCGGTTAATGAAGGAAGTAAAGGATGGGATCAAATTGAAAACAATGGCATACAAAGTGGCCAAGGTTAGTGGGAGGCCACTTGAAGGTGCCGTTGAGGAGGAACACGAATCCTTCCTTAGCTCTATAACACTTTACGTCGGTGTTGCTAACACTCGTGAACTGCTTATACCACCATTTGCTAGGTTCCCTTGAATTTGAGCCTGATCCTACCAATTGATAAGCATCAAACGGGTATGCCCATGTTTCTGAGCTGACATGAGTTCCGTTACACTGACCGCAGATAACTTGCCTTCCTGCGGTCACGTTCAGGCATCTTTGCTCGTTACAGGTACAGGTAAACTGGCCCTTACGCACTCGACAGTGCTGACGGGCACACTGCGTCTGCACACAGGTGGCGTTCCCGGGTACCAGGGCATATACACAACCCCACCCTTGTCCTGAGAAGCAAAGCGGGTAGCTTGCAATGTCTGAGCATACCGCTCCGTTCTTTCCCTGGGATCCCCTGCACTCAGGATTCATGGAGTCTATTAATTCCACACATCTTCCTGGTATACCCCTTCTAGTTCTGCTAGGATAGCACAAGATAGCACAATTATACCTACTAGCTTACACATGTTTAAATAATTTTAGACGATACAATACATTAGTTAACAATAAGATAAGGTCAAATCAAAAACAGCTAAGTCTGTTTGTTCCTTTCTTTTCCCGTGTTCTTGGCGTTTTTCTTCCTGCCCCAAGGATGTGATTTATTCAGCTATGGTGGAGAGGAAATCTGGAACAGAAACAAGGGTTAGGACGGCTGATAACATAGGCTTATGTAGTAGCCAGTTTACAGTGGTGCAGGTGAACCCAGGCACTTCTCCCTTCAACCTTAGCTGCGGTGGGGGTAGTGAGTAACACCTGAAAAGGCCCTCCCACAGTGGCTCTAGTCCCTTTCGAATCCATTTCTTAATCAGGACATACTTCCCCGGTGCCACGAGGGATGATTCGGGTAAAACTGGGAGGTCGAGGTGAGCCTCTCGAACCTGGTTGTGAGCTAGTCGCAGAGCCTGAGTCAGAGAAAGAACATAGGTGGGAGGGAGAGAGAAAACAGGGAATTATAGACCGGTCAGCCTGACCTCAGTAGTGGTCAAAATGATGGAATCAATTATTAAGGATGTCATAGCAGCGCATTTGGAAAATGGTGACATGATAGGTCCAAGTCAGCATGGATTTGTGAAAGGGAACTCATGCTTGACAAATCTTCTGGAATTTTTTGAGGATGTTTCCTGTAAAGTGGACAAAGGAGAACCAGTTGATGTGGTATATTTGGACTTTCAGAAGGCTTTCGACAAGGTCCCACACAAGAGATTAATGTGCAAAGTTAAAGCACATGGGATTGGGGCTAGTGTGCTGACGTGGATTGAGAACTGGTTGTCAGACAGGAAGCAAAGAGTAGGAGTAAACGGGTACTTTTCAGAATGGCAGGCAGTGACTAGTGGGGTGCCGCAAGGTTCTGTGCTGGGGCCCCAGCTGTTTACATTGTACATTAATGATTTAGACGAGGGGATTAAATGCAGTATCTCCAAATTTGCGGATGACACTAAGTTGGGTGGCAGTGTGAGCTGCGAGGAGGATGCTATTAGGCTGCAGAGTGACTTGGATAGGTTAGGTGAGTGGGCAAATGCATGGCAGATGAAGTATAATGTGGATAAATGTGAGGTTATCCACTTTGGTGGTAAAAACAGAGAGACAGACTATTATCTGAATGGTGACAGATTAGAAAAAGGGAAGGTGCAACGAGACCTGGGTGTCATGGTACATCAGTCATTGAAGGTTGGCATGCAGGTACAGCAGGCGGTTAAGAAAGCAAATGGCATGTTGGCCTTCATAGCGAGGGGATTTGAGTACAGGGGCAGGGAGGTGTTACTACAGTTGTACAGGGCCTTGGTGAGGCCACACCTGGAGTATTGTGTACAGTTTTGGTCTCCTAACTTGAGGAAGGACATTCTTGCTATTGAGGGAGTGCAGCGAAGATTCACCAGACTGATTCCCGGGATGGCAGGACTGACATATCAAGAAAGACTGGATCAACTGGGCTTGTATTCACTGGAGTTCAGAAGAATGAGAGGGGACCTCATAGAAACGTTTAAAATTCTGATGGGTTTAGACAGGTTAGATGCAGGAAGAATGTTCCCAATGTTGGGGAAGTCCAGAACCAGAGGTCACAGTCTGAGGATAAGGGGTAAGCCATTTAGGACCGAGATGAGGAGAAACTTCTTCACCCAGAGAGTGGTGAACCTGTGGAATTCTCTACCTCAGAAAGTAGTTGAGGCCAATTCACTAAATATATTCAAAAGGGAGTTAGATGAAGTCCTTACTACTCGGGGGATCAAGGGTTATGGCGAGAAAGCAGGAAGGGGGTACCGAAGTTTCATGTTCAGCCATGAACTCATTGAATGGCGGTGCAGGCTAGAAGGGCTGAATGGCCTGCTCCTGCACCTATTTTCTATGTTTCTATGTTTCTATACCATATCTAGGAACAATTTCCCTCATTAACACCTTAACAACAGTTTGAGCCTTATTATCCAGGGTAGGGTAGGCTTCAATCCATCTGCTAAACATATCTACTATTACCAACACATATTTGTAACACTGAACTTTTTGCAACGCAATGTAGTCCAACTGTAAGGTCTCAAAGGGGCTTTCTGGTAGGGCGTCTTACCCCAATCACAGGGGACTCCCTTCCCTGGATTATGCTGTTGGCAAACAAGGCAGCGACTACTGATGTTCTGGGCTAGCATCTGGAGTCTAGGGTGCCACCAAGTGGCCAAAAGCGTGTCACTTGTTATCCTCACTCCACAATGAGTAGCAAAGTGCATACATTCAATAACCCATAGAGCCAACTCATCAGACATGCAAGTCTGTTCCGCGGGAGTGGTCCAGAGTTTAGAAACATTGTCATAAGTACATCCATAATCTTTCCACAACAGTTTATCTTTTTCAGGAGCGTCCTCCTGTGCTTTAATGACATCTTGGATGGTTGGCATTGGTTTTTCCGAGGCTAACTTATCCTTGGCAGGACTTTTAGTTTGACTCATCATTCTAGGCACCACCATTTGTTCTCTGCAAGAGGCCTGTTTAGCCTCTCTGTCAGCACAGTGGTTTCCTATATCGACCGGAGAGTTTCCAGTAGTGTGGGCAGTGCACTTGACAATAGCAATACGTTTAGGGAGCATGAGGGCTTGCAACAAATCTGATACTAGTTGCCTATGAGATATCTCATTCCCCTGTGAAGTTAGGAATCCCCTATTTTTCCATAACTGTCCGAAATCATGGGCTACCCTAAAGGCATACCTAGCGTCGATATAGATATTGACTTTGAGGTCTTTGGCCAAGATACAGGCTCGGGTGAGGGCGAATAGTTCAGCTTGTTGGGCAGAATAGGCGGTTTCAAAAGCGGCAGATTCCAAGACCTGATTCTCCTGGTTTACTATGGCGTATCCTGAGATTCGTGTACCTTCTGGATTAATAGAAGAACTTCCGTCAACATACATAATACAGTCTGGGTCTTCCATTGGTCCGTCAACTAAATCTTCCCTGACCGACGAGGCCTCCTGAATTAAAGATAAACAATCATGACTGGGTTCTTCCTCATCTTGGGGTGGCTCAGTAAGAAAACAGGCCGCATTAATGGCTGTACAGTGCCGAAAGGTCAGCTTAGGATTATTCAGTAGGTAGATCTCATATCTGCTTTGCCTGACCATGGTAAGGTGTTGAGTCTGCAGTTGGCCCAGGAGGGCAGCTACGGAGTGAGAGGTGTTAAGATAACGGTAGCACAGTCTTTCAGGATTGTACAATACAGTTGAAAGGGCCAGTCATAGAGGGGCCGGCCCAAAGCCGGAGCTTGCAGCAGGGCCGTCTTTAGTTCCTTAAAGGCTTGGACGTCTGCAGTTTTTATTTCAAAGCTGCCTTCCTTATTTGTATACGGGGTAAGGTGCTTAGTCATCAGGGCAACGTTAGGGATCCAGGATCTACGGTAATTGATCATCCCCAACCACTGTCGCATTTGTTTAGCCGTGCTAGGGACTGGAAACCGGCAAATCGATTCGTCATCCGGGGAGGTTCTCTGTACAATCAAGCTACGTAATCGGGGGACGGTTGGCCAAAGGGATTGTTCTGGGAGAAGTTAGTGTAAGATCCCCATCCTCTCCCCCCTTGCCCCCCTCCTCTTCCTCTTTCGTGCCGACGGGAGGAACACTCTCTACTCCAATGTCCTTCTTGCCCACAATTAAAGCATCCATCTCGTCTTTCCCAGCCCCGACCTCTTCCCATACCAGGCCGGGGACAATAGGGCGGTCCGTAATTAGCAGGGCCCTGGGCCATTTGGGTGTTGGGTATATCCGTATCCTTGGTTATCCACCCATCCCTATACACAGTACTGTGGTTCCATCTGGTATCCCCTCGGGTCGGACCAGGGTCCTCTCCATGGGGGTTCTTCCTTTCTAGTCACATATTCGGTTTTGACCCGGGTCAGGGGTGCGCCTCCTCCTTCCCCTCCTTTCTTCTCCTGCCAGTAATATTTTACCGCTCTTTCCATTTGGGCTCTACTGTTATCTGCCCAATTCATATTATTTGTCCGGATAGCGTGAGCAATCGAATAGGGCAGGCACTGAAGTAGAATAGCGCAGAATTGAGGTGAATTGTCCCCTGCCCTGAAGGCATTATTTCCTGATTGACCTCCGTATATTTCAATAAATCTTTCCATGAATTCGTCGGCAGTTTCTTCTCGTTTGGGTTTAGTTTCTAATACTTTTTTGAGGATGTTTTCCAGTAGAGTGGACAAGGGAGAACCAGTTGATGTGGTATATTTGGACTTTCAAAAGGCGTTCGACAAGGTCCCACACAAGAGATTGATGTGCAAAGTTAGAGCACATGGGATTGGGGGTAGTGTGCTGACATGGATTGAGAACTGGTTGTCAGACAGGAAGCAAAGAGTAGGAGTAAACGGGTACTTTTCAGAATGGCAGGCAGTGACTAGTGGGGTACCGCAAGGTTCTGTGCTGGGGCCCCAGCTGTTTACACTGTACATTAATGATTTAGATGAGGGGATTAAATGTAGTTTCTCCAAATTTGCGGATGACACTAAGTTGGGTGGCAGTGTGAGCTGCGAGGAGGATGCTGTGAGGCTGCAGAGCGACTTGGATAGGTTAGGTGAGTGGGCAAATGCATGGCAGATGAAGTATAATGTGGATAAATGTGAGGTTATCCACTTTGGTGGTAAAAACAGAGAGACAGACTATTATCTGAACGGTGACAGATTAGGAAAAGGGGAGGTGCAAAGAGACCTGGGTGTCGTGGTACATCAGTCATTGAAGGTTGGCATGCAGGTGCAGCAGGCGGTTAAGAAAGCAAATGGCATGTTGGCCTTCATAGCAAGGGGATTTGAGTACAGGGGCAGGGAGGTGTTGCTGCAGTTGTACAGGGCACTGATGAGGCCACACCTGGAGTATTGTGTACAGTTTTGGTCTCCTAACCTGAGGAAGGACATTCTTGCTATTGAGGGAGTGCAGCGAAGGTTCACCAGACTGATTCCCGGGATGGCGGGACTGACCTATCAAGAAAGACTGGATCAACTGGGCTTGTATTCACTGGAGTTCAGAAGAATGAGAGGGGACCTCATAGAAACATTTAAAATTCTGACGGGGTTCGACAGGTTAGATGCAGGAAGAATGTTCCCAATGTTGGGGAAGGCCAGAACCAGAGGTCACAGTCTAAGGATAAGGGGTAAGCCATTTAGGACCGAGATGCGGAGGAACTTCTTCACCCAGAGAGTGGTGAACCTGTGGAATTCTCTACCACAGAAAGTTGTTGAGGCCAATTCACTAAATATATTCAAAAAGGAGTTAGATGAGGTCCTTACTACTGGGGGGATCAAGAGGTATGGCGAGAAAGCAGGAATGGGGTACTGAAGTTGAATGTTCAGCCATGAACTCATTGAATGGCGGTGCAGGCTAGAAGGGCCGAATGGCCTACTCCTGCACCTATTTTCTATGTTTCTATGTTTACTGCTGCCATACTGATGGGCTTCTGAAGGTTCTTGCTGAGAGCATTAAAGATAGCGTTTAGGCGATCCTGGGCATTATTAGGGTGAGCAGTCACTAATTCATCATGGGTGGCTCACCCCAAATTTTCTAAGAACCGGTCGTGTTCAGTCGGGCTCAGGGTCTGCTGCACTAAGGACCACAAGTCTCTTGATTCTGCATTATAAACTCCAATGGTGAGTCGGAGGCGATCTATAAACTTGACAGGTTCTACATCTATGGTGGGGTGTTCTGCAACCTGCTCTGGATTGGGATTTGGCATGGGTCGAACTGGGAACTGCCTAGTTCCACCTTAGTTTTCTGGACAGAAGTATTATTTCCTGAGGCCGTTTCTCTATCTGAAGAGCACTCCGAGCCTGTAGAACTAATGCTGGAGCTTCGGCTATGACGAGTGAGTCGTCGCCAATGGCGTCGAGGTTCGGACTGAGAGCGGGGCTGATGAGAGTGCCCGCATCGCCTCTCTGGACTAGGGGTCTGAACGATCAGGTTACGTCCTTTAGTCTTAGATCTGGTCCTACCGGCCACAGGGTCGGTGAACTGAGGACTTGAGTCACTATCTGAAGAGGAAGAGTCTGTCTGGGCTTGTCGGTTCATTGGTGTGGGGTTACGGTTATCATCACCTCCTACCGCCGGAGTGAAGGGTGGAGGTTGGCGGGAAGGGGACTGTGGTGAGGGGCCCGGGGCTGCGGGAGGCGCTGTTGGGGTTGGGCGCCGAGTCAGTGACCATTCATCAAATTCATCAGCAGCCTCGGTCAACGCAAAACCAACCATTCGACCACGTGGTCTATCGGTACCCTTCTCAGAGGTCCCAAGGGAACTCTTAGTACGTTTCTCGTGCGCGCACTCTTTCTTAAAGATGTCTACAGTTTTAACATGTCCTCCTTCTGTCAAGGACAGCCCTAGTTTAGTGGCGTTCTCCTGCCAGCTTGACAGAAGGGACTCATCTTTCAGCTTTTGACAGTACTGTCTCCATTTGGCTATTAAATCCTTATCCCTTTTTTTTTAAACCAATTTTGTTTTTACTGAACAAACCTATCCTTTGTGCATTTCCTGGCTCCGTAACTTATCATCTGACTATACGTAATTCAATAAGGTTCACACTCTTAAACTTCCCACAGGACAACACTACGAAGGGTTAAAAAAACTTTCACTGTTTGAAAAAGTGGGTGGAGCTAAAGCAAACCACAACTCCCCGGTTTCCCCAACACAAGCTTTCTCATCCACAGTAAAAATCATACAAGCATTTAAAACAGACGTTCACAAGATTTCTTTTTTTTTTTGGATCCATGACCTTTCAGGGAATTCGTAGTTTTATCTAAATTACCCATCCTTGTGTCGCCGCACGTTGGATCGGGGTCCTAATTAATCCGAATCGTCCCCACGCCGCCCCGTGGTGATCTCAGTTTAACTTACCCAGAGCCTAGGTGGACCAAGTGATCTACAAGATTAACACCGCACCTGGCGTAAGTACAATTTAAAATTTACACAGTCCCGCGTAATCCCGCAGCTTAATTTTATGTAATTCCCTAACCTCCGCGTTTCCCTACGCGGTTCGCGCGATTCTCTATTTACTTGGGCCTCGAACCCACACAGCCTGTTCGTGACGCCGCACAACAATTTACTTAATCTTTCTTGGTTCCCGATTTAAATTTACTTGGGCCTCGAACCCACACAGCCTGTTCGTGACGCTGCACGACAATTTACTTAATCTTTCTAGGTTCCCGATTTAAATTTATTTGGGCCTCGAACCCACACAGCCTGGTCGTGACGCCGCACGACAATTTCCTAAGTTTAGAAAGTGTTCGCCAGAGTGACCTGGATCTCGTTCAGACACCACCTGAGAACCAGCGAGTGGCTAAACTTTCCTCAGACTTTTGAAACCGGAGGAAACTGGAGCAGTATTGAAATTATACTTACTCCAGTGGCCATTTCCCTCTCGTCTCGTCCAAGGCTAGTCTAGCTCTTAATTCGCAAGTTTTCGGCAGTCGTCCGTTGAGATCCCACTTTTGACACCAAATGTTGATACTGGATTCTTTTCCCTTCAATCTGTTTCAGCGAATTCACTGACACATGAACACTTTTAGTCTTAGCAACATAAGACCTTTATTCTGTAGATTCTCCCGGCCGGGACCTGTTAAGATAAAGGGGAACACACTCGAGTCGAGTTTGTCCACCTCTGTCCTGACAAGCTACGTAACAGTACAAAAGCTCAACACTTATATACTGTTACAGCAGAACACATTTGAGTGACACTTAGTTTATACAATCATTGGTCGATTTCCCCCATAGCATACCCAATTGCAGGCTAGCAACTCTCCAAATAGGGCGGGCTCCAGGGATGTGTTTATTGTTTCGAATCTCATCACACTTTCCTATTTTACTGCTGTTTATAGCAGCCCCTCGTCTGAATCATGTCTGACTTTTGCTTTTTCACGTAACTCGTGTTTGACCACAATTCTGAGTAATCCTTAGTTTGTGTCGACAGGGCAAATATCGCAGCTGGACAATTTCTCTTGGCCATTTTCCCATGATCTCTTACTAACACATTCGCAAACCTTCTATCTACATTCTCACAATGACCCAGCCTCCACAACTCTCTGAGGTAGAGAATTCCAAAGATTCACGACACTCAGATAAGAAATTCCTCCTCATTTCAGTTTTAAACAGGTGACCTCTTATTCTGAAACTATGCCCCCTAGTTCTAGATTCCTCCAAGAGGGGAAACATCCCCTCTGCATCTACAATGTCAAGCCCCCTTAAAATCTTATACATTTCAATAAGATCACCTCTAAATCTTCTAAACTCCAATGTGTATAGGCCCAACCTGCTTTACCTTCCTTCATATGACAATCCCTTCATCTCAGTAATCAACCTCGTGAACCTCTCTGAACTGCCTCCAGTGCAAGTATACCCGTCCTTAAATAAGGAGACCAAAACTGTACGCAGTTCTCCAGGTGTGGTCTTACCAACGACCTGTACAGGTGTAGAAGGACTTTCTTACTTTTATACTCCATCCCCCTTGCAATAAAGGACAACATTCCATTTGCGTTCCTAATTACTTGCTGTACCTGCATGCTAACTTTTTGTGTTTAATGTACAAGGATCCTCAGATCCCTCTGTACCACCGCATTTTGTAATCTCTCCCCATTTAAATAATAATTCTCTTTTTTATTTTTTCTACCAAAGTGGATAACCTCACATTTTCCCACATTATACTCCATCTGCCAATTTTTTGCCCACTCACTTAGCCCCTCTATATCCCTTTGTAGATTCTTTGCGTCCTCCTCACAACTTCCTAGGTTAGCACAGGTTCAGTACACGGTAAATCTCCGTCTACATTAGCCCATCAAACACGCCCAGGACAGGTACAGCACGGATTAGATACATTGTAAAGTTGCCTCTACACTGTCACATCAAGTACTCTCAGAGCAGGTACAGCATGGGTTAGGTACCAATTAAAGCTCCTCTAACCATCCCATCAAACACTGCCAGAGAAGGTGCAGCACTAGTTAGATACAGAGCAAAGCTCCCTCTGCACTGTCCCAAAAACACTGCCAAGGCAGGTACAGTACAGGTCAGATACAGAATAAAGCTCTCTCTACACTGTCCCATCAAACAATGCCAGGGCAGGTATAGCCTGTGTTAGATACAGAATAAACTTCTATCTACACTGTCTCATCCAAAACTCCCAGGGCAGGTATAGCATGGGCCAGATACAGAGTAAAGCTTCCTCTACACTGCCCCATCAAACACTCGCAGGGCATGTATAGCATGGGTCAGATAGCGAGTATAGTTCCCTCTACACTGTCCCATCAAACACTCCCAGAGCAGGTACAGCACGGGTCAGAAACAGAGTAAGGCTTCGTCTACACTGTCCCATCAAATATTTGCAGGGCAGGTACAGCATGGATTAAATAGAATAAACCTCCCTCTATATTGTCCCATCAGACATTCCCAAGAGCAGGTACAGTACTGGTTGGATACTGAGTAAATCTCCCTCTGCACTGCCCCATCAAACACTCACAGGGCAGATACAGCACGGGTTAGGCAGAGGGTAAAGCTCACTCTGCACTGTCCCATCAAATACTCCCAGGGCAGGTACAGCAAGGATTAGACACAGAGTAAACCTCATTCTACACTATCCCAACAAACACTCCCAGGATAGGTAGCATAGATTATATACAGCCTACAGCTCCTGCTACACTGTCCCATCAAACACAACTAGAGCGGATAGAGTACGGGTTGGATACAGAGGAAAGCTCCCCCTACACCAACCCATCAAAGTTCACAGGGCACGTACAGCACTGATTAGATACAGCATAAAGCTCTCTGTACACAGACCTGTCAAAAACTCCGTGGGCATGTACAGCATGGGTTAGATACAGAGTAAAGCTCCCTCTACACTGTCCCATCAAACACTCCCCGGGCAGGTATGGAACATAAGAAATAGGAGCAGAGTAGACCATTTGGTCCCTCGAGCCTGCTCCGCCATTCAATAAGATCATGGCTAATCAGATTCAGGCCTTAACTGCACTTCCCTGCCCACTCCCCACAATCCTTGACTCCCTTATCTTTCAAAAATCTGTCTATCTCCACCTTAAATACATTCAATGACCCAGCCGCCACAGCTCTCTGAGGTAACGAATTCCAAAGATTCACAACCCTCAGAGAAGAAACACCTTCTGATTTCCCTTTTAAATGAACGACCCCTTATTCTGAAACTATGCCCCCTAGTGTTAGATTCCCCCACGTGGGGAAACATTCTCTCTGTATCTACCCTGTCAAGCCCCCTCACAATCTTATACATTTCAAAAAGATCACCTCTCCGTCTTCTAAACTCCAATGAGTACAGGCCCAACCTGCTCAACCTTTCTCATTATGACAACCCCTTCATCTCAGCAATCAACCTCGTGAACCTTCTCTGAACTTCCTCCAGTGCAAGTACATCCTTCCTGAAATAAGGAGACCAAAACTGTACGCAGTACTCCAGGTGTGGTCTTACCAACGCCATGTACATTTGCAGCAGGACTTCCCTACTTTTATACTCCATCTCCCTTGCAATAAAGGCCCACATTCCATTTGCCTTCCTAATTAATTGCAGTAACTGCATGCTGAATGTTTGTGTTTCATGTACAAGGACTCCCAGATCCCTCTGTACCACCGCATTTTGTAATCTCTCACAATTGAAATAATAATTTGCCTTTTTATTACTCCTACTAACGTGGATACCCTGACATTTTAACACATTATACTCCATCTGCCAAAGCTTTGCCCACTCACTTAGCATATCTATATTCGTTTGTAAATTTTTTGCGTCCTCCTCACAACTTGCTAGGTTAGCACAGGTTAGATACACAGTAAACCTCCCTCTACATTATCCCATTAAACACTCCCAGTGCAGGTACAGCACGGGTTAGATACAGAGCAAAGCTCCCTCTGCACTGTTCCAGCATACACACACAGTGCAGGTGCAGTACTGGTTAGATATACAGCAAAACTCCCTCTACACTGTCCCATCAAACACTCCCAGGACAGGTACAGCACGGGGTTAGATAGAGTAAAGCTCCCTCTACACTGTCCCAACAAACAATCTCAGGGCAGGTACAGGGGCTTAGATACAGAGTAAAGCACTCTCTACACTATCCCATCAAACACTCCCCGGGCAGGTATGGAACATAAGAAATAGGAGCAGAGTAGACCATTTGGTCCCTCGAGCCTGCTCCGCCATTCAATAAGATCATGGCTAATCAGATTCAGGCCTTAACTGCACTTCCCTGCCCACTCCCCACAATCCTTGATTCCCTTATCTTTCAAAAATCTGTCTATCTCCACCTTAAATACATTCAATGACTCAGCCCCCACAGCTCTCTGAGGTAACGAATTCCAAAGATTCACAACCCTCAGAGAAGAAACACCTCCCGATTTCCCTTTTAAATAAGCGACCCCTTATTCTGAAACTATGCCACCTAGCGTTAGATTCCCCCACGTGGGGAAACATCCTCTCTGTATCTACCCTGTCAAGCCCCCTCACAATCTTATACGTTTCAAAAAGATCACCTCTACGTCTTCTAAACTCCAATGAGTACAGGCCCAACCTGCTCAACCTTTCTCATTATGACAACCCCTTCATCTCAGCAATCAACCTCGTGAACCTGCTCTGAACTTCCTCCAGTGCAAGTACATCCTTCCTGAAATAAGGAGACCAAAACTGTACATAGTACTCCAGGTTGGTCTTACCAACGCCATGTACATTTGCAGCAGGACTTCCCTACTTTTATATCCCCCTTGCAATAAAGGCCCACATTCCATTTGCCTTCCTAATTAATTGCAGTAACTGCATGCTGAATGTTTGTGTTTCATGTACAAGGACTCCCAGATTCCTCTGTACCACCGCATTTTGTAATCTCTCACCATTGAAATAATAATTTGCCTTTTTATTACTCCTACTAACGTGGATACCCTGACATTTTCCCACATTATACTCCATCTGCCAAAGCTTTGCCCACTCACTTAGCATATCTATATTCGTTTGTAAATTTTTTGCGTCCTCCTCACAACTTGCTAGGTTAGCACAGGTTAGATACACAGTAAACCTCGCTCTACATTATCCATCAAACACTCCCAGTGCAGGTACAGCACGGGTTAGATACAGAGCAAAGCTCCCACTGCACTGTTCCAGCAAACACACACAGTGCAGTTGCAGTACTGGTTAGATATACAGCAAAGCTCCCTCTACATTGTCCCATCAAACACTCTCAGGGCAGGTACAGCACGGGTTAGATACAGAGTAAAGCTCCCTCTACACTGTCCCATCAAACACTCGCAGGACAGGTATAGCACGGATTGGATACAGAGTAAAGCCCAATTTACACTGTCCCGTCAAACACTCCCAAGGTAGGTACAGCACGGATTAGATACAGAGTAAACCTCCATCTACACTGTCCCATCAAACAATGCCAGGGCAGGCACAGCACAGATTAGATACTGAGTTTCCCATGTGGTGGCTGGCGTGCAACGGCCACCACATGTTAAAAAAAGCCACGCACAGGCATCTTCCAACCTTCAGGATGTAGTTCAGGACCTGGAATATTAGGTCCTTCATTGAAACACCTGTGAACTCATCCTTTTTTGGCGTGGAAGCAAGTCATCCTGGTTTGCAGATGATACTAATCTGGGTGGCAGTGTGAGCTGTGAGGAGGATGCTAAGAGGCTGCAGGGTGACTTGGACAGGTTAGGTGAGTGGGTAAATGCATGGCAGATGCAGTATAATGTAGATAAATGTGAGGTTATCCACTTTGGTGGCAAAAACAGGAAGGCAGAATATTATCTGAATGGTCCAGAACTTAAAGAAGGCTAACTTTGAAGGTATGAGGCGTGAATTGGCTGAGATGGATTGGCGAATGATACTTAAGGGGTTGACTGTGGATGGGCAATGGCAGACATTTAGAGACCGCATGGATGAACTACAACAATTGTACATTCCTGTCTGGCATAGAAATAAAAAAGGGAAGGTGGCTCAACCGTGGCTATCAAGGGAAATCAGGGATAGTATTAAAGCCAAGGAAGTGGCATACAAATTGGCCAGAAATAGCAGCGAACCTGGGGACTGGGAGAAATTTAGAACTCAGCAGAGGAGGACAAAGGGTTTGATTAGGGCAGGGAAAATGGAGTATGAGAAGAAGCTTGCAGGGAACATTAAGACGGATTGCAAAAGTTTCTATAGATATGTAAAGAGAAAAAGGTTAGTAAAGACAAACGTAGGTCCCCTGCAGTCAGAATCAGGGGAAGTCATAACGGGGAACAAAGAAATGGCGGACCAATTGAACAAGTACTTTGGTTCGGTATTCACGAAGGAGGACACGAACAACCTTCCGGTTATAAAAGGGGTCGGGGGGTCTAGTAAGGAGGAGGAACTGAGGGAAATCCTTATTAGCCGGGAAATTGTGTTGGGGAAATTGATGGGATTGAAGGCCGATAAATCCCCAGGGCCTGATGGACTGCATCCCAGAGTACTTAAGGAGGTGGCCTTGGAAATAGTGGATGCGTTGACAGTCATTTTCCAACATTCCATTGACTCTGGATCAGTTCCTATGGAGTGGAGGGTAGCCAATGTAACCCCACTTTTTAAAAAAGGAGGGAGAGAGAAAACAGGGAATTATAGACCGGTCAGCCTGACATCGGTAGTGGGTAAAATGATGGAATCAATTATTAAGGATGTCATAGCAGTGCATTTGGAAAGAGGTGACATGATAGGTCCAAGTCAGCATGGATTTGTGAAAGGGAAATCATGCTTGACAAATCTTCTGGAATTTTTTGAGGATGTTTCCAGTAGAGTGGATAAGGGAGAACCAGTTGATGTGGTATATTTTGACTTTCAGAAGGCGTTCAACAAGGTCCCACACAAGAGATTGATGTGCAAAGTTAGAGCACATGGGATTGGGGGTAGTGTACTGACATGGATTGAGAACTGGTTGTCAGACAGGAAGCAAAGAGTAGGAGTAAATGGGTACTTTTCAGAATGGCAGGCAGTGACTAGTGGGGTACCGCAGGGTTCTGTGCTGGGGCCCCAGCTGTTTACACTGTACATTAATGATTTAGATGAGGGGATTGAGTGTAGTATCTCCAAGTTTGCGGATGACACTAAGTTGGGTGGCAGTGTGAGCTGCGAGGAGGATGCTGTGAGGCTGCAGAGCGACTTGGATAGGTTAGGTGAGTGGGCAAATGCATGGCAGATGAAGTATAATGTGGATAAATGTGAGGTTATCCACTTTGGTGGTAAAAACAGAGAGACAGACTATTATCTGAATGGTGACAGATTAGGAAAAGGGGAGGTGCAAAGAGACCTGGGTGTCATGGTACATCAGTCATTGAAGGTTGGCATGCAGGTGCAGCAGGCGGTTAAGAAGGCAAATGGCATGTTGGCCTTCATAGCAAGGGGATTTGAGTACAGGGGCAGGGAGGTGTTGCTACAGTTGTACAGGGCATTGGTGAGGCCACACCTGGAGTATTGTGTACAGTTTTGGTCTCCTAACCTGAGGAAGGACATTCTTGCTATTGAGGGAGTGCAGCGAAGGTTCACCAGACTGATTCCCGGGATGGCGGGACTGACCTATCAAGAAAGACTGGATCAACTGGGCTTGTATTCACTGGAGTTCAGAAGAATGAGAGGGGACCTCATAGAAACATATAAAATTCTGACGGGGTTAGACAGGTTAGATGCAGGAAGAATGTTCCCAATGTTGGGGAAGTCCAGAACCAGGGGTCACAGTCTAAGGATAAGGGGTAAGCCATTTAGGACCGAGATGCGGAGGAACTTCTTCACCCAGAGAGTGGTGAACCTGTGGAATTCTCTACCACAGAAAGTTGTTGAGGCCAATTCACTAAATATATTCAAAAAGGAGTTAGATGAGGTCCTTACTGCTAGGGGGATCAAGGGGTATGGCGAGAAAGCAGGAATGGGGTACTGAAGTTGAATGTTCAGCCATGAACTCATTGAATGGCGGTGCAGGCTAGAAGGGCCGAATGGCCTACTCCTGCACCTATTTTCTATGTTTCTACGTGACAGATTAGAAAAAGGGGATTTGCAACCAGACCTGGGTGTCATGGTACATCAGTCATTGAAAGTTGGCATGCAGGTACAGCATGCGGTGAAGAAGGTAAATGGCATGTTGGCCTTCATAACGAGAGTATTTGAGTATAGGAGCAGGGAGGTCTTACTGCAGTTGTACAGGGCCTTGGTGAGGCAACACCTTGAATATTGTGTACAGTTTTGGTCTCCAAATCTGAGGAAGGACATTCTTGCTATTGAGGGAGTGCAGCGAAGGTTCACCAGACTGATTCCCGGGATGGCAGGACTGACATATGAAGAAAGACTGAATCGACTCGGCTTATATTCACTGGAATTTAGAAGAGTGAGAGGGGATCTCACAGAAAAATATAACATTCTGATGGGATTGGACAGGTTAGATGCAGGAAGAATGTTCCCGATGTTGGGGAAGTCTAGAACTAGGGGTCACAGCCTAAGGATAAGGGGTAAGCCATTTAGGACCGAGATGAGGAGAAACTTCTTCACTCAGAGAATTGTGAACCTGTGGAATTCTCCACCACAAAACGTTGTTGAGGCCAGTCCGTTAGATATATTCAAAAGGAAGTTAGATGTGACCCTTTTAGCTAAAGGGATCAAGGAGTATGGAGAGAAAGCAGGAATGGGGTACTGAAGTTGCATGATCAGCCATAATTATATTGAATGGTGGTACAGGCTCGAAGGGCCGAATGGCCTACTCCTGCATCTATTTTCTAGGTTTCAAGGGACTGCCAATGATGATGATGAGATGCAGAGTAAACCTCTCTCTATCCTGTCCCATCAGATACAACTTGGGCAGGTAGAGTACAGGTTAGATTCAGAGGAAAGTTTCTCTTACAGCGACCCATCAAAGCTCACAGGGCAGGCAGAGCACGGGTTAGATACAGAGCAAAGCTCCCTCTACACTGTCCCAACAAACAATCCCAGGACAAGTACAGCATGGGTTCGGTAAAGAGCGAAGCTCCCTTTATACTGTCCCATCAAGCACTCCCAGGGCAGGGACAGCACGAATTAGATACACAGTAAATCTGTGTCAGAGGAAACTGTATCCCAGTGAGAGTCAGTGCCAGAGGAAACTGTACCCCAGTGAGAGTCAGTGCCAGAGGAAACTGTACCCCAGTGAGAGTCAGTGCCAGAGGAAACTGTACCCCAGTGAGAGTCAGTGCCAGAGGAAACTGTACCCCAGTGAGTCAGTGCCAGAGGAAACTGTACCCCAGTGAGTGTCAGTGCCAGAGGAAACATGCAGCAGAGCCTGGTGTCCAGTCGTCTTGGATCCCCTTGCCATTGGACCAAGACCTTGCTTTGCCAAGTCCGCGTGGTAGCTAATGTGCAAGGGCCACCTCACGTTAAAATAATTCACACTGTTAGCAATACAAAACAATCCTCTTCCTCTGCAGTTATTAATCTATTGCAATTCCCCATGCCTGTAGTTTTGTTATATTACAATTATAAATATCTTCAGTTATCAGCAACAAATTGCATTTATATCGTGCCTTAAACGTAGTAAAATGTCCCAAGGCACTTCACAGGACCGTTAGCAAACAAAATTTAATATCCAGTCACGTAAGGAAATACTACCACAGGATTAAAAGCTTGTTCAAAAGGGTAGGTATTAAGGAGCTTTTTTAAGGTAGAGAGGTTTCGGGAGGGAATTCCAGAGGTTATAGCCTCGGCAGCTGAAGGTATGGCCACCAATGTTGGAGGGATAAAAATTGGGGCTGCTCAAGAGGCCAGAATTGGAGGAATGCAAAGATCTCTGAGGGTTGTAGGGCTGGAGGAGGTTACAGCAATAGGGAGGGGTAAGGTCCTGGACGGATTTCAAAACAAGGATGCGCATTTTGAAATCGATGGAGCAGGAGCCAATGTAGTTCAGCGAGCACAGGGGTGATGGGTGAATGGAAATTGGTATAAGTTGGGATGAGAGGACTGAGGACAGATTGATTCGAATAGGCCTATATTCTCTGGAGTTTAGAAGAATGGAAGGTGATATCATTGAAACATAGAATTGACACGGGCTGGATAGTCTCGAGCTAGGGGTCCTAGTATTGGGATAAGAGATCGGCCATTTCAGACTGAGATGAGATATTTCTTCACTTACAGTTGTGAATCTTTGAAATTCTCTATCGAACAGAGATCTTACTGAATGGCGGAGCAGACGGGAGGGGTCCTATTGCCTACGTCTGCTGCTACTTCTTGTGTTTTTGAGTAAGGATATGGGCAGGAGTGTTTTTGATAAGCGTAAGCTTGCGAGGTGTGAGGCCGATCAGGAGAGCATTGGAATAGTCCAATGTCGTGATAACAGAGGCATGGATGAGGGTTTGAGCAGATGAGCTGAGGAAGGGGCAGAGACCGGCGATGTTATGGAGCTGGAAGTAAACGTACTTGGTGATTGAGGGAATATGGGTTCGGAAGCTCATCTCAGGGTCAAGTACGACGCCAATCAATAAATTGCAACTCTCCATATCTGTGTTTCAGTTTATTCAAATACTACATACCTCAAGTGATCAATGCTTCAATAGTAGTAGTTATCAATATATTTTCTGTTAATTCCAAATGTTCATGAATGAACAATTGATTCTGTCAGTGATAGGCCGTACCGGTATTTCAGATTGGTCTGTGCATTGTGATCAATGAATTGACTATGATGCTTCCAGTTCAACCTTTCCATTGGCTTTCTCACCAGATGGGAATTATTTGAACATTGAGATCTGATGGTGTGAGTTCAGCCCCACCGAATGTAGAGACGGGTCCATCTGCTGGTCTCTGCCTCAAACTGGAGTCACCTCTGAGATCAAAGCCCTTCACTCTAAAACACACACAAGATTCACTGTGACTGTGTGTTTAGAGACAGAAAGTGATCTCACTTCACATCCCATTGCACGGCCTCATGCTGGATAATTATGCTCGGTGATCAGACTCTCCCAGTCTCATTTCCTGCCTTACCTTGTAACCTGTGTGTACTGTCTACAGGACCGGTGTGTATCTGAGTAAATGGCACTTTCTCTTACATTTCTCCCTAGTCGATCTATTGAAGCGCTTTCAATCGGAAAGGGCTCCCTGGTTGGTGCTCTCACAATCCTGTGCTGGTTCACCTGCTGTTGTTCCTCGGTCCACAATCCCTGTTTCCTTCCAGCTGTGGAACTTTCTCAATCACTCCGCCATTCACCGGGAGATCTAATTATGGCAGGGCAGAAAATTAGAAGAATATTAATGTTGTGAAGTGGAATGTAGTATAAAGTGTTTTTCCAATGTTTCAGAAAAGTATATGTCCAGTATTTCTGTTTGATTTTATTCTATTCCTCAAGATTCCTGTCCCGCCCGTCTGGACTTACAGAAAATCACCGGAATTCTCCCTGGGTTACACACTGTCTGAGCTCACTGGGCCCCCGGGTTACACACTGTCTGAGCTCACTGGGCCCCCGGGTTACACACTGTCTGATCTCACTGGGCCCCCGGGTTACACACTGTCTGATTTCACTGGGCCCCGGGTTACACACTGTCTGATCTCACTGGGCCCCCGGGTTACACACTGTCTGAGCTCACTGGGCCCCCGGGTTACACACTGTCTGATCTCACTGGGCCCCGGGTTACACACTGTCTGATCTCACTGGGCCCCCGGGTTACACACTGTCTGATCTCACTGGGCCCCCGGGTTACACACTGTCTGAGCTCACTGGAAGTTTCAGTCTATCTCCCGCATGTCCCCAAACCCTGAGCTCCGGGGCTGTGTGTTCAGTTCGGTGTTTTCCTTCACAGACTCACCGCACCCTCCCCGCCCGCCGGCCGAGCGCTCTGCCCCGGCCCCGGCCGCCCACCATCAGTCCGGTTCCCTGCGGCCCCCAGTTCCCCACATTGTCTCACCGCTGGTTACAGTAAACTGTCCGGCATCCGGAGACTGGGGGTGGGGAGGGCGGCACCGAGCATGCGTACTGCCGCCACAGTGCGTGTTCCTGCATAAATTAATGACCTTCAGAGAATTCCCGGTCGTCTATTGGTTGCGTGAAGCAGATTGCCAGCCACTCCTACCAATAGGAGCCGGCAGCGCCGCAGAGCCCCGCCCACTGTGATGAAGGCGCGCTGGGCAGTTTGGGGGGTCACGTGGTTCCTGAGTTCAAAAATTGCGATGTTCAACCGTTACCAGGAAACGTCACAGCCCTGCCCACATTGCCTGTGACGTCAATGCTGAGGGGCGGCACCACTCCCAATGGGCCGGCGCCGGACTCCAAGCTCACTCAATCCCTCATTCCTGCAGTATTAATAATAACTTTTCTTTATAGAGCGTCTTTAACGTAGTAAAACGTCCCACGGCGCTTCACAGCAGTGTTACAGGACACAACACATACATTTGACACCGAGCCACAAAAGCAGAAATTGCGGCAGGTGACCAAAAGCTGGGTCAAACAGGTAGGTTTTAAGGAGGGTCTGAAAGTAGGAAAGAGGCGGAGAGGTTTAGGGAGGGAGTTCCAGAGCTCGGGGCCCAGGCAGCTGAAGGGCCGGACACCGATGGTGGAGCGATTATAATCGGGGATGGTCAAAAGGACAGAATTTGAGGAGTGCAGACATCTTGTGGGCTGCAACAGATTCCAGAGATCGGGAGGGGCGAGGCCCTGGAGTGATTTGTAAAAAGTGACTTGTGATTAACAACAACTTTTAACAGTGAGTCTTGTTTATTTTGTTTATTTGTACATGGGACGTGCTGGCAACGGAAGAATAACCATAATCTGATAGAATGTTACATTAAGTTTGAAAGTGATTTTGTTAAATCCGAAACTGGGGTCTTAAATTTAAACAAAGCAAACTTTTTAGGTATGAGGGGTGAGTTGGCTAAGATACATTCGGAAATTACATTAAAAGGTATCAAGATAGATAAGCAATGGCTCGCTGTAAAGAATTAATACATAATTTACAATAATTACATTCCTTTTAAGGCACAAAACCCCCACAGGAAAGGTGGTCCAACTGTAGCTAATAAGTGAAGTTAAAGATAGTTTTAGATCGAAGGAAGAAGCTTATAATGTTGCCAAAAAGAGCAGTAAGCCTGGGGATTGGGACCATTTTAGAATTCGGCAAAGGAGGACCAAGAAAGGGAAAATAGAAAATGAGAGTAAACTAGCGAGAGACACAAAAACAGACTGTAAAAGCTTCTGTAGGTATGTTAAGAAGGAAAAATTAGCAAAAGTAAATGTGGGTCCCCTACAGGCTGAGAAATTATAATGGGGAATAAGGAAATGGCAGAGAAATTAAACCAATACTTTGGGTGGAAAATTGTGGTTGTAAGCTTCTTTTGGGTGAACACATCCGACATGAATTTTAAAAAAAATTGCCTGGTGGTCTCAGAGGAACATAGGATTGTGGTCGGAGTCCGAGTTTCATAGTGCAGTGTACAGGACCATGTCTTCCAGGTATGTATTCGTATCCTGGGATCACGTGGGCCTGAACCACCAATGAACATCATTGATAATAATGGGAGCTCCGGTTGTATGAGCTCCCATTGCTTTCAGCAACAACTTTATTTATATACCGCTTTTAACGTAGTAAAATGTCCCAAGGCACTTCAGTGTTATAAGACAAAGCAAATAAATTTGACACCGAGCCACATAAGAAATTACAACAGATGACCAAAGCTAGTCAAAGAGTAGCTTTAAGGGGCATCTTAAAGGGGGAAAGAAATGTCCTTAGGGAGGGAGTCCAGAGCTTCGGGCCCAGGCAGCTGAAGGCACGGCCACCGATGTTGAACAGTTCTAATCAGGAATGCTTAAGAGGGCCAATTTTGAGGAACGCAGACATCACGTGGTATTGTGAGGCTGAAAGAGATTACAGAGATAGGGAGGGGCAAGGCCATGGAGGGATTTGTAAACAAGCATGAGAATTTTGAAATCGAGGCGTTGCTTAACTGGGAGCCAATGTAGGTCAGCGAGCACAGGGGTGATGGGTGATCAGGACTTGGTGCAAGTTAGGACATGGGCTGCCGAGTTTTGAATGACCTCAAATTTACATAAGAACATAAGAAATAGGAGCAAAAGTATGGCCATAGGGCCCCTCGAGCCTGCTCTGCCGTTTAATACGATGATGGACTGAAGTCCACTTCCCTGCCCGCTCCCCATAACCCCCTATTCCATTCTCGGTTAAGAAACTGTCTATCTCTTTTTTAAATTTATTCAATGTCCCAGCTTTCACAGTTGTCTGAGGCAGCGAATTCCACAGATTTACAACCGTCTGAGAGAAGAAATTTCTCCTCATCTCAGTTTTAAATGGGTGGCCCCTTATTCTAAGATTATGCCCCCTAGTTCTAGTCTCCCCCATCAGTGGAAACATTCTCGCTGCATCCTTCTTGTCAAGCCCCCTCATAATCTTACACGTTTCGATAAGATCACCTCTCAATCTTCTGAATTCCAGTGAGTCGAGGCTCAACCTACTCATCATTTCCTCATAAGTCAACCCCCTCATCTCTGGAATCAACCTCGCGAACCTTCTCTGAACAGCCTCCAAAGCAAGTATATCCTTTCATAAATAAGGAAACCAAAACTGTACGCAGTATTCCAGGTGTGGCCTCACCGATACCCTGTATAACTGTAGCAAGACTTCCCTGCTTTTATACTCCATCCCCTTTGCAATAAAGGCCAAGATTCCATTGGCCTTCCTGATTACTTTTGTATTTCATGCACAAGTACCCCCAGGTCTTGCTGTACTGCAGCACTTTGCAATTTTTCTCCATTTATAAAATAACTTGCTCTTTGATTTTTCTTCTGACAAAGTGCATGACTTCACAATTTCCAACATTATACTCCATCTGCCAAATTTTTGCCCACTCACTTAGCCTGTCTATGTCCTTTTGCAGATTTTTTGTGTCTTCCTCACACATTGCTTTTCCTCCCATCTTTGAATCATCAGCAAACTTGGCTACGTTACACTTGGTCCTTTCTTCCAAGTTAATATAGATTGTAAATAGTTGGGGTCCCAGCACTGATCCCTGCGGCACGCCACTGGTTACTGATTGCCAACCAGAGCATTTATCCCGACTCTCTGTTTTCTGTTAGTTAGCCAAGCCTCTATCCATGCTAATATATTACCCCAACCCTGTGAACTTTTATCTTGTGCAGTAATGTTTTATGTGGCACGTTGTCAAATGCCTTCTGGAAGTCCAAATACATCACATCCACTGGTTCCCCTTAATCCACCCTTCTCGTTACATCCTCAAAGAATTTGACAAAGCAAATTTGTCAAACATTACTTCCCCTTCATACATGCAAATATGTTTGATTAACATGAAAATATAAATTGTGTTCACCACCCCACCAGCCTCGCTTTGTCTGTCTGTCTCTCTCTGTCCTCCTAAACTGAGGGACATTTAACAGTGATCTATCCATCCCGTCCTCATCACCCAGAGATGGCTATCGGAGTGAGCGGTGAGAGACAGGCATAGTATCAGTCTTAAACACCCGAACTGTGTCTGCATATTAGGCTCAATACTAGTATCACACATTCATGTATAACATCAGTGGGGAGAGAGAGACACACACATTATCAGTCTTACACTTGGCATCAGTGTCTCCATATTAAGCTCAGTAACATTGCCACACTGTCATGTATAGCACCAGAGAGAGAAACAGTGTCTGACATATCAAGAAAGACTGGATCAACTGAGCTTGTATTCACTGGAGTTCAGAAGAATGAGAGGGGATCTCATAGAAACATTTAAAATTCTGACGGGTTTAGACAGGTGAGATGCAGGAAGAATGTTCCCAATGTTGGGCAAGTCCAGAACCAGGGGTCACAGTCTAAGGATAAGGGTAAGCCATTTAGGACCGAGATGAGGAGAAACTTCTTCACCCAGAGAGTGGTGAACCTGTGGAATTCTCTACCACAGAAAGTTGTTGAGGCCAATTCACTAAATATATTCAAAAAGTAGTTAGATGTAGTCCTTACTACTGGAGGGATCAAGGGGTATGGCGAGAAAGCAGGAATGGGGTACTGAAGTTGCATGTTCATGAACTCATTGAATGGCGGTGCAGGCTCGAAGGGCCAAATGGCCTACTCCTGCACCTATTTTCTATGTTTCTATGTGTTAGTGTTGTACTCAAGTGTGTCCACATCACATGAAATAGCAGGATCCCGCCTTCACAAACAGTACAAGAAAAAGGGGACAGCAACTGAGAGAGGGAGCTGAGAGAGACAGGAGAGATCGAGGCAGGACGGTGAGACACAGAAACATGCACAGTATCAGTTCCAGACTGACCTGTGAAGTCTGCTTTTATCCTGAAAGTCCCCATTGGAGGGACAGAAGTTAAAGTCTCTCACTGATATTGTACTACAGATAGACACATTATTAATCCCACACTGCGGGACAGTGTCAGAGAGAGAGAGAAACAAGGTCCCACATTTAACCCTCGCTTGCCTGTTGTACTCTCTCTAATCTTGCAGCTCAGGGCCGTTCGGTATTACTCTCAGTGACCGAGTGTTTCACTCTGATTAAATTAATCTGGGACTGTTTCTGTCAGATATTAACTCCTGCACAGTCCCAGAAAACACTCCTGCTCTCTCGTCCCTCGGATGTTTCTGCAGGATTGCTTTGTGAGGACAGGCTCATGAATAGAAATACAATGTGCATGGAATGATCCCAAATTGAGCATCTCAAAGGGACTTTAAACATTCTCTGTCCTTTCCCCCCCAGGCCCAGTTCCTTTGCTCATACTCTGATTAAAGTGAATTGGGAAAGTTCACTTTGCTGATTATAGACTGCGCATGCGCGGTTAAGCCCCGCCCACCGTGTCGATTTCCAGTGAGCAGAAGAGCACATGTGCCCTTCCCTCCCCCAGCCCTGCCTGTGAGCACCATTCACTCAGTGAGCGGAAGAAGATGGTTTAAACAGCCGGGAATGGAGACACCGCGGCCCCGGGGTAAGGCAGCGAGCAGCAGCCTCCTTACAGCAGCACATCGCTATAGAAACATAGAAAATAGGTGCAGGAGTAGGCCATTCGGCCCTTCTAGCCTGCACCGCCATTCAATGAGTTCATGGCTGAACATTCAACTTCAGTACCCCATTCCTGCTTTCTCGCCATACCCCTTGATCCCCCCAGTAGTAAGGACCTCATCTAACTCCTTTTTGAATATATTTAGTGAATTGGCCTCAACAACTTTCTGTGGTAGAGAATTCCACAGGTTCACCACTCTCTGGGTGAAGAAGTTCCTCCGCATCTCGGTCCTAAATGGCTTACCCCTTATCCTTAGACTGTGACCTCTGGTTCTGGCCTTCCCCAACATTGGGAACATTCTTCCTGCATCT
Organism: Pristiophorus japonicus; assembly: GCF_044704955.1. Taxonomy (NCBI): domain Eukaryota; kingdom Metazoa; phylum Chordata; class Chondrichthyes; family Pristiophoridae; genus Pristiophorus; species Pristiophorus japonicus. The sequence goes on along the minus strand of NW_027254146.1, from coordinate 145,146 downwards.
AACCTGTCGAACCCCGTCAGAATTTTAAATATTTCTATGAGGTCCCCTCTCATTTTTCTGAACTCCAGTGAATACAAGCCCAGTTGATCCAGTCTTTCTTGATAGGTCAGTCCCGCCATCCTGGGAATCAGTCTGGTGAACCTTCGCTGCACTCCCTCAATAGCAAGAATGTCCTTCCTCAGGTTAGGAGACCAAAACTGTACACAATACTCCAGGTGTGGCCTCACCAATGCCCTGTACAACTGTAGCAACACCTCCCTGCCCCTGTACTCAAATCCCCTTGCTATGAAGGCCAACATGCCATTTGCTTTCTTAACCGCCTGCTGCACCTGCATGCCAACCTTCAATGACTGATGCACCATGACACCCAGGTCTCTTTGCACCTCCCCTTTTCCTAATCTGTCACCATTCAGATAATAGTCTGTCTCTCTGTTTTTACCACCAAAGTGGATAACCTCACATTTATCCACATTATACTTCATCTGCCATGCATTTGCCCACTCACCTAACCTATCCAAGTCGCTCTGCAGCCTCACAGCATCCTCCTCGCAGCTCACACTGCCACCCAACTTAGTGTCATCCGCAAATTTAGAGATACTACATTTAATCCCCTCATCTAAATCATTAATGTACAGTGTAAACATCTGGGGCCCCAGCACAGAACCTTGAGGTACCCCACTAGTCAATGCCTGCCATTCTGAAAAGTACCCATTTACTCCTACTCTTTGCTTCCTGTCTGACAACCAGTTCTCAATCCATGTCAGTACACTACCCCCCCCATGTGCTCTAACTTTGCACATCAATCTCTTGTGTGGGACCTTGTCGAACGCCTTCTGAAAGTCCAAATATACCACATCAACTGGTTCTCCCTTATCCACTCTACTGGAAACATCCTCAAAAAATTCCAGAAGATTTGTCAAGCATGATTTCCCTTTCACAAATCCATGCTGACTTGGACCTATCATGTCACCTCTTTCCAAATGCACTGCTATGACATCCTTAATAATTGATTCCATCATTTTACCCACTACCGATGTCAGGCTGACCGGTCTATAATTCCCTGTTTTCTCTCTCCCTCCTTTTTTAAAAAGTGGGGTTACATTGGCTACCCTCCACTCCATAGGAACTGATCCAGAGTCAATGGAATGTTGGAAAATGACTGTCAACGCATCCACTATTTCCAAGGCCACCTCTTAAGTACTCTGGGATGCAGTCCATCAGGCCCTGGGGATTTATCGGCCTTCAATCCCATCAATTTCCCCAACACAATTTCCCGGCTAATAAGGATTTCCCTCAGTTCCTCCTCCTTACTAGACCCCCCGACCCCTTTTATAACCGGAAGGTTGTTCGTGTCCTCCTTCGTGAATACCGAACCAAAGTACTTGTTCAATTGGTCCGCCATTTCTTTGTTCCCCGTTATGACTTCCCCTGATTCTGACTGCAGGGGACCTACGTTTGTCTTTACTAACCTTTTTCTCTTTACATATCTATAGAAACTTTTGCAATCCGTCTTAATGTTCCCTTTGGGAGCGTGTCCGCAGATGGGCTCCGAGATCGGCACTGAGTCCGGGGGAAGTTCAGGGGGAGTCGGGGTCTGTGTGTAACAGGCAGAGTGGAGCAAGAATTGGTCTCAGTGCGTGGAGTGAGTGGAGGAAGGGAGAGGCCATTCTCGGGCTGTGTGTGGACAGCGTGTGTCCCGGAAAAGGGAGACAGAATGGGAAGGATCTGCTGTTGACAATCATTGCATTTTTCTCCCTCCAAACCAGTAGTGAACGTTCCTGCTTTAGTTCCAGTCTCACCATGTTTGTTGTTCGAGACTCCCAAAGCAAGTGCTCTACTCGGAACTCCTTCACGGCAATCGAACCAAAGGTGGGCAGCGGAGACATTACAAGGACACCCTCAAAGCCTCCCTGTTAAAGTGCGACATCCCCACTGACACTTGGGAGGCCCTGGCCCAAGACTGCCCTAAGTGGTGGAAGTGCATCCGGGAGGGCGCTGAGCACCACGAGTCTCATCGCCGAGAGCATTCAGAAATCAAGCGCAGGCAGCGGAAAGAGCGTGCGGCAACGAGTTCCCCCCACCCCCCCCCCCCCCCAAACTCCACTTCCCTCAATGACTATCTGCCCCATCTGTGACAGGGACTCTGGCTCTCGTATTGGACTGTTCAGCAACCAAAGAACTCACTTCAGGAGTGGAAGCAAGTCTTCCTCGATTCCGAGGGACCGCCTGTGATGATCATTGGGCAGTGGAAGCAGAGCCGGACACTGAGGATTTATACAAGGAGCATCTGTTGCAGGCACTGGGTGAGAAATGTGAAGGACACGTTTTAAACAGCGGCTCTTTGTTTTTGGTTGAACGGTTAGTGCCCTGGGAGAGGGGAGTAGCAATCTGAGCTGTGTAAAAGTCCGTGCTCCATTGGGTCGTCCCATTCCTGAAGCGCGGCAGGGGTTGGGTTGTGTCTGGATGTCAGTAAATTGCTGTAAATCTGCCCAACACACTTGGTGTGCGGAAGCTGAGTGCTGCAGTACTGCAGTGGAGTCAGACACTGACACTGTTTGTATCGCTGGCTTCCCTTTGTGAATGTTAATAATGAATATTAATTGAACGATTACATTCATCACTTTAGTCTTTTCTACCTCTCCTATTCTTGAATGATCAGATATTCCTTTTCTTCCTACAGGCAAGGAATTGAAGGAACCGGAACAAATGTGAGGTTTCCACCACCTGAGACATAAGGAACAGTGCAACCAGCTCCTTCTCACACAGTAGGTACGGTACCAATCAGTGTGCGGATACACAGACAGGTTATCCGAAATAAATATGTTTGTGGTGCTGAATGGCTTCCTCCTATTCCTGTGTAACAGGCCTGAGGGGGCTGATGGCCACCTTCTGTTGTTAGTGTAACAGACTGGAGATACTGAGTAACCTTCTCGTGTTCTTAATGTAATAAACACGAAGTTCTTAAAGGCTTGCTCCTATTCATATGTAACAAGCTCTCGGGGCAGAATGACCTTCCCCTGTACCTATGTATCAGGCTAGAATGGAATGGAATAGAATAGCCTCCTTTAGTTCTTATGTAACAGGTTCCAGGGTCTGAATAGCCACTTCTATTCCTGTGTCACAGACTCCAGGGGCTGAATGGCCTCCTCCAGTTCCAATGTAACAAGCTCGAAGGGCTGAATGCCCTTCTCCTGTTCCCATGAAACAGTCCCAAGGGGATGAATGCCCTTGTCCTATTCCTAATGTAACAGACCTGAGGGGCAGAATTGCTTCCTCCGATTGCTTTCCAACTCCAATGGCTGAATGGCCCTCTCCAGTTCCTAATGTAACAGGCTCAAGGAGCAGAATGGCCCTCTCCAGTTCCTATAACATTCTCGGGGGGGTGAATAGCCTCCTCCAGTTCCAACATAACATGCTTGAGGGTCTGAATGGCCTACTCCTGTTCCGATGTGAAAGACTCGAGGTGGCTGAATGGCCTCCTCCTGTTCGAAAGTAAAAGGCTCCAGATGATGAATGGCCTCCTCTATTCATGTGTAACAGTATCCAGTCGATGCATTGCCACCACTAATTCCTTTTCGCAAGGCTGAGGTGCTGAATGCTCACCTCCTGTTTCTATGCAACAAATACAAGGGTCTGAAGGGCATCCTATTCATTTGTAACAGGTTTAAGGGGCTGAATGATGTCCATTTATTCCTGTAAAGCAGACTCCAGGGCTGAATGGCCCACTCCAGTTCCTAATGTAACAGAGTCGAGGGGCAGAATGGCCGACTGTTCCTATGTAATAGGATCCAGGGACTGAATGGACCTCCTCCAGTTCCAGTGTAACACGCTCGAGGGACTAAATGGCCTCCCCCTGTTCCAAATGTAACAGACTCGAGGAACTGAATGGCTTCCTCCTGTTCTGTATGTAACAGGCTCGAAGGAATGATTTGCCTTTTTTTAATTTGTTCACTGGATGTCGGTGTTGCTGGCAAGGCCAGCATTTATTGCCCATCCCTAATTGCCCTGGAGAAGATGGTGGTGAACCACCTTCATCAACGGCTGCAGTCCGTGTGATGATGGTACTCCCACAGTGCTGTTAGGGAGGGAGTTCTGTTCCTCTAACAGGTTCCATGTGCTGAAAGGCCTCCTCAAGTTCCCAGATCCAGGGACTGTTCTTCCCCATTGTTTTTGAAATAGCATCGGGCAGTAAACAGGAGCTCAATGCTTCTTGCCTGCCAGCTCTCTGATCATCGCTCCTTGCGCTGATTATGTTTTATCATCTCGCTCAAACGTCCCAAAATGTTGCTTTCTTTTCCATCACCTCTAGGGTTATTAGCCAAGTTTGCATCAAGCAAATCGTGATCTCACCAGTAACAGCACTTTCCCGACAGTTATCCACGAGGCTGCTTCTGACATTTTCTTCTGTGTAAATGTTAACCACGTAAGTAACTGAAAATCTTAATTTCTACAGCAACAACAAACACTTGCATTTATGACAGATACAGAGTGAATCCCACACTCACTCACTGTACCACTGACTGTCAGATACAGTATGAATCCCACACTCACTGTACCACTGACAGATATGGTTTATATAATGTACTAATAGCTCGTCTCTACTCAAATATTTCTGAATCGCATTCGTCCAATATAATGTGCAAAACTATTTTCTGTTAGAGTCATCTCTGATCTGTAAATTTCACAAATATAGAATAAAACCCACTCTCTCATACCAGAAACTAACAGGTACAGAGGAAACACACACTCGCTTACCCCAGAATGAGAGATGCAGAATGAATCCCACATTCACATTGCACAAACTGACATATAAAGGTTAAAAATCCACACTCAGATATCAGAAACTGACACCCCACACATCTACCACAAACTGACGGTACAGAAAAAAAAACACAATCACATCCCAGAAACTGACAGGTACATATTAATTCCTACACTCACACAGCAGAAACTGACAAGTACAGAATAAAACCCACATTCACAAAGCAGAAACTGACAGGTACAGAATACAATCAACACCCAGATTCCAGAAACTGACAGGTACAGAATTAATCCACACTGAGATACCAGAAAGTGACTGGTACAGATTAAAATTACAGTCACATATCAAAAACTGACAGGTACCGATTCAACCTCATACTCTCATACCGGAATCTGACAGGTACTGAATAAAATCCATACTCCAATCCGAAAAACTGACATACTGGTCAATATCCACTCACATACCAGAAGCTGATGATATAGGTTAAAGTACACACTCACATAACAGAAACTGACAGGTACAGATAAAGATTCGCTTAGATACCAGAAACTGACAGATACAGAATAAAACCTACACTCACATCAAAACTTGACAGGTACAGAATAAATCCCACATTCACAAAGCAGAAACTGACAGGTACTGTATGAAACCCACACCCACGTATCTGAGCAATAATATGCAAGTAAAACCCATACTCGCCAATTGGAAACTGACAGGGAAACACACACACACACAAACCAGAGACTGATGGAACGAGTAGAACAGTTTAGGCACCCTTTCTCCAGTATCAGGCTCACACAATCGTTTTTTCAATGTGGCCCATTTAATTCGTGATAAAAGCAACTTGTGAAACAATCCCATTTTTGCTAATTTAATTTGTGACAAAAAGATGGTCTGAGCATGCACTAAATGCATGCTGCTCCTCCCCTCCACACACAGTGTTTAAACTGACAGGAAGGGCCCATGCGAGCTCCCCTCCTCCAGCTCTGTCGGTGGCTGCTGTTTCCTCTGTGCTGGGCTGATGATCGTTGAACACATCAGGGAGCGGAGATATCCCGGGCCCGAGCAAGGGAGCAAACAGCAGCCTCCTTACAGCAGCTCATCACATTGGGGCTGTGTCCGCAGACGGGCTTTGAGTCGGGGTAAGTTCAGCGGCAGTCGGGGGCTGTCTGTAAGAGGCAGAGTGGAGTAGGAACTAGTTCTGGAACATGGAGTGAGTGGGGGAAGGGAGAGCCCATTCTCGGGCTGTGTGTGTACGGTGTAAGGTAACAGAGAAAGTAAATCACCTCGCTCTTTCAAATCAGTGCTGCTTTCTTTCCCCAAATCAGTAGTGAATGTTCCTGATTCAGTTCCAATCTCACAGTGTCTGTTGTTCTTGGACATTGAACAGTGGAAACACAGTCTGAGAGTGAGGATGTGAGGAGTGTCACAAAGTGCATCTATTGCAGGCACCAGAAGAGGACTGTGATGGGAGACATTTCAAAAATGGGTTATTTTGTTTCGGTGCGTTGAATTCTTCAGAACCATGTTGCTGGTGATCGAGCGATACATTGTCGCCCCCTCAGATACATCAGCATTTGGTAACTGTGACATTCTGTTAATGATACAGGCTGTTAACTCTGTTTCAGTAGACTGAGAACAATTGTTGTATAGCCCAGGTACCTGTGGTTATATTCCAGGAAGAAATTCAGAATTTTACAGGTAGTCCCATGGAAGCAGGAGATATCAACCTGAACTGTGCCAATCGGGTGATCCCATTCATGGACCAGTGCTGGGTTTGGGTTGTGTCTGGATGCTGATAACTTACTTTAGAACCGTCCTATACACCTGGTGTGGTGAATCTGAGTGTCGCTGTACTGCAGTGAGATCAGACAAGGACACTATTTGTATCGCAGATTCCTCTCTCCAGATACTTTACTTTATTAAACACAAACACATGAATTATAACTTTATTTTTATAACTCTCCATTGGCTGTCCATATCATAACTAATAGTGTTTTCCTATTATTATTCTCAGAGCAAAATACTTCACCAAGCCAGAATAAATTTGATCTTTCCTCAACCCGGAACACAAGGAACAGTGCAGGCAGCTCCTTCTCACACACAGTAAGTACATTATCACTCAGAGCGCAGAGACACAGAACTGACCTCAATCATATTGTCATAGGTAGCAGAAGCTGTCAGTCCCACAGTGATCCAAATTTCCAGAATTATATTATGAATCCCACAGTCACTTGGAGCAGTACAATAATGTGTTGTTTCAAAGTCCAATCATATCTCATTGAAAGGCAGATCCAATTTCACTCCCTTACTCACACACACGAACAGATAGACACTGACAGTGTCAATTCACACTCGTGTCTGTACAATGACTCTCAAACCCAACAGCTAACATACAAGAGCAGAGAAACTGAGGTAATGGACTGAATCAAACCTCCTCCTGAGACAGTCATCGATAATCGCAAACTATCATCCGCCTACAGCAGGTGAGACGGAACCAAATCCAACACTCACACAGAGCAAGAATAGCTCAGTACAAGATACTGTCAATTACATAATCAATCCCACACTCTCACACACCACCAGTCTAACAGATACATAATCAATCCCACAGTCACACATCACCAGTCTAACAGATACATAATCAGTCCCACACTCTCACACACCACCAGTCTAACAGATACATAATCAATCCCACACTCTCACACATCACCAGTCTAACAGATACATAATCAGTCCCACACTCTCACACATCACCAGTCTAACAGATACATAATCAATCCCTCACTCTCACACATCACCAGTCTAACAGATACATAATCAATCCCTCACTCTCAAACAGTACCAGAGACTGAGAGAAACAATGATTCATACACTCAGACACATTGAAAAAAAATCACAATCTGTCATTCAATCATTTCCAGTACCTGAGATTGACTGACTGACTGACAGTGAAACCCACACTCCCGTACCAGGCACTTACAGCTACAGACAAATACACACACTCACATACCAGAGACAGATAGTTAGAGAGTGAACTCCACAGTCACGCACCAGAAACTGACAGGTACAGAAAAAAAACACTTTTGCATTCCAGAGACTGATAGATAGAGTAATACCCACACTCACATTCCAGAGACTGATAGATACAGAGTAATACCCACACTCACATTCCAGAGACTGACAAATACAGACTAAAAACCACACTCCTGTAACAGAATCTTACAGGTACTGATTAAAACCCTTACTCAAATATCAGAAACCGATAGATACAGAATGAAACCCACACTCACTTCTCAGAGACGGACAGATACAGAATAAAACACATATCAGAGAGTGACAGAGCAAAATCAACACTCACCTGAAAGTGACTGACTGATTCAATGTCAAACCCACAATACCACAGCTGTACCAGACACTTAAAGGCACAGAATGAAATCAACATTCATATAATAGCAACTGACGGGTACAGAAAACATACACACATTAACATACCAGTGACAGACAAGTAGAATGTCATAACAGAAACTGTGACATATAGAACATAATCCCACTCATAACAGAAACAGACAGGTACAGCTAAAAAGTGCCACACTCACACACAAGAGACTGACAGGTACAGAGTGAAATCCACATTCACACACTTGAATAAAACACACGTTTGCATAACAGAAACTGACAGGAGGAAAACCCACATACACATACCATAGACTGACATTCACAGAATAATACCCACACTCAGATACCATAGACTGATGGATACAGAGTAAACCCCATACTCACACCAAAGACTAATAGATAGAGTGAAGATCACACTCTCATCCCAGAGAATGACCACTGTAGAGTAAAATCCACACACACAAAAAAGTGAGTGACAGATCAAGAATAAAACCTGCACTCACATCCCAGAGAGTAAAAGATAGACAAAAATACACAATCATGTTACCGAGATTGATACATACAGATAATACCCAAATACATATACCAGAAAATGACAGATACAGAGAAAAACCACACTCAAATCTCAGAGACTGACAGATAAAGAATAAAACTCACACACACATCCTCGAGAGTGATAGATACAGACTTAAATATGCACTCCCTTACCAGAAACTGGGAGTTATTGCACTGATTGAACACTTACTCATGTAACACAAGCTGACAGGTACAGTGAAAAACCCCACACTCCCATTCCTGAAACTGACAGGTACAGCGCTAAAACCCACATTCACATCAGAGAAACTGAAAGTTGCAGAATGAAGCCCCACTCAAATACCAGAAACAGACAGATACAGACAAAAGCCCACATTACCTGAAACTGACCGAGTGTAAAACCCACACTCACCTACCAGAGATTGAAATTTACAGATACAATCCACACATACCAGAGACTAAAAGGTAGAGAGTGAAAGCCACACACACACACCAGCAACTGACGGATACAGATCACAACCCACACTCACATATCAAACACTGACAAATAAAGAGTAAAACCGCACTCACAAAGAAAATCAACACTCAAATACCAAAAATTGAAAGTGCCGGAGGAAAACCCACAATCACAGAGTAGAAACAGACATGAACAGAGTAAAATGCACACTCACATTTCAGAAACCGATGGGTACAGAATACAGCTCGCATTCACATAACAGAAACTGACTGGAATAGAGGAATCGCAAACTAACATACCAGAGACTGACGAGTAGAGTGAAATCCACACACACACACCAAAAACTGTTACATACAGAGTAAAATTCACACTCATATACCAGAGAATGAAAGATACAGAATGAAACCCACACTCACTTACCAGTAATTGACAGGTACAGAGTGAAAACCTCTCTTCCAGACCATAAACTTACAGGTATAAAGGAAAAGCCACACTCGCTAACCGGAGACTAACAGATACAGAATAAATACTACACTCACTGGTGGGCGTAGTCTATAGGCCCCCTAACAGTAGCTACACTATTGGATGGAGTATAAATTAAGAAATAATGGAGGCTTGTAAAAAAGGAACAGGAATAATCATGGGCAATTTTAATCTTCATATTGTTTGAACAAATCAAATTGGCCAAGGTAGCCTTGAGGAAGAATTCATAGTGTGTATCCGGGATAATTTCCTTGAACAGTACTTTGCGGAACCAACCAGGGAGCAGGCTATCTTAGATCTGGTACTGTGTAATGAGAACATAAGAAATAGGAGCACTCCATTTGGCCCCTCGAGCCTGCTCTGCCATTTAGTAAGAACGTGGCTGGTCCGATCATGGACTCACCTCCACTTCCCTGTCCACTCCCCATAATCCTTTATTCCCTTAACGCTCAAAAGTCTGTCTATTTTCACCTTAAGTATATTTAATGGCCCAGCCGCCACTGCTCTCTGGGACAGAGAATTCCACAGATTTACAACCACCTGAGAGAATAAATTTCTCTCATCTCAGTTTTAAATGGGTGACCCCTTATTCTGAAACTACATCCCCTAGTTCTAGTTTCCCCCTATGAGTGGAAATATCCTCATTGCATCTACCTTGTCGAGCCCCCTCATTATCTTTTATGTTTCAATAAGACCGCCTCTCATTCTTCTGAATTCCAATGAGTATAGGCCCAACCTACTCAACCTATCTTCATAATCAACCCCCTCATCTCCGGAATCAACCTAGTGAACCTGCTCTGAACTGCCTCCAATGCAAGTATATCCTTCCTTAAATACAGAGGTTAAAACTGTATGCAATACTCTAGGTGTGACCTCACCAATACCCTGTACAGTTGTAGCAGGACTTCTCTGCTTTTATACTTCAACCCCCTTGCAATAAAGGTCAACATTCCATTTGCCTTCCTGATTACTTGCTGTACCTGCATACTAACTTTTTGTGTTTCATGCACAAGTACCCCCAGGTCCCTCTACACTGCAGCACTTTGCAATTTTTCTCCATTTAAATAATAATTTGCTTTTTTATTTTTTCTGCCAAAGTTGACAACCTCACATTTTCCCATATTATATTCGGGACGGACTCCACTTGGAATGTACTGGAGCTAGGGTCCTGGCGAACCGAATAACTGAGGCTGCAGAGAGAGCTTTAACTAATCAGTCGGGGGGAGGGGGTGGGGGCAGGGCACGGCGGGGGCAGGGTTCAGGTGAGCAGAAACCTAAAAGCTTAAAGGACAAGGTGAAGGCAATAGAGCAGGCTAGCCTTGAGGGAAACGAGAACCAAAGCGTGACGGGAAGGGACAGAATCTATAAACATAAGAGTGTATCCGGAAACTGGAGCCGTAGCAGGAGCAAAACCATGCTGACTCTGCTTGACTGAATTATGCTTTTCCAAATGTCCTGCAACAGATGTTAGGCGAACTGGTCTTGTGACACTGTTGTGAAGCGCCTTGGGACATTGTACTATATTAAAGCTGCTAAATAAATAAAAATTATTATTAACAAAAGGAAAGCTGCAGGTTTGTGCGTCACCATCACGATTCATCGAGGCGTAGAGTGCATGGATGGCCATCTTTGCAGAGCAACAAAGTGTGGGCGTGGCTACAGGGTCCTACTGAACCCAGCCAGAGTCAGCACCTTCAAGGGAGGAGAGGGGAACCAGTGAGTGTAGAACTAAACCCAGCCAGAGTCCGTACCTTCAGGGGAAGTTAGGGGAACCAGTGAGTGTAGAACTGAACCTAGACAAAGTAGATGGTGAAAACTGGGAGCGGAGGACATGTTGTTTCAGACGTGCGATGTGTTTGAATTTCAGGACAGGGAGGACAGACAGTGTATGGGACAGGGATTTACAGCTTTGGAGGAACGAGAGAGGAAAGAATGTTCCATGGAATCTAGAATTGTCTGTTCTGAGTTTGTGTCTGGTACTTGCAGTCATGATTTTTGTAAACTCCTTTTGCAGGGTATAAGAAGGGCAGGATTTGCAGATGGGAAAATCAAACCAAACAGCACGTCAAGATCTGACAGAATAACACGATTCCTCCGGACCTGAATGTCATCGGCCTTTGACTGTGGAAGGAGAAATGTTTGCCTGTTCTGTCTGTGGGAAAAGATTTCAAACATCACTGTGAGTGGAAAAGCACCGAGACACACACACACCTGAGTGAGAGTGTTCCAGTGCAATGCCTGTTGAAAGAGTTTTAACCAGTTACACAGCCTGAAAAAACATCACACCATTCACAGCGGGGAGAAACTGTACACGTGTTGTGTGTGGACGAGGCTTCAACTGATCATCCAACCTGCAGAGACACATGGACACCCGCACCATGGAGAAACTGTGGGAATGTGGGGACTGTGGGAAGAGATTTAATTACCCATCAGAGCTGGAAAAACATCGGCGCAGTCACACTGCGAAGAGGCTGTTCATCTGCTCCGTGTGTGGGGATCGATTCACTCAGTCAAGCCACCTGATGGGACACCAGCGAATTCACACCGGGGAGAGGCCGTACACTTGCACCGTGTGTGGGGAGGGATTCACTTGTTATTCCAACCTTCTAACTCGCCAGCGAGTTCACACTGGGAACAGGCTGTTCACCTGCTCTGAATGTGGGGAGGAATTCACTTGTTCATCCAATCTTCTAACTCACCAGCGAGTTCACTCTGGGAAAAGGCCGGTCACCTGCTCCGTGTGTGGGGAGGGATTCGCTCGGTCATCCCATCTGCTGACACACCAGCGAGTTCACACTAGGGAGAAGCCGTTCACCTGCTCTGAGTGTGGGAAGGGATTCACTGAGTCATCCCAGCTGCTGATACACCAGCGAGTTCACACTGGGGAAAGGCCGTTCACCTGCTCCATGTGTGGGAAGGGATACGTTCGGTCATCCAACCTGGTAAGACATCAGCGAGTTCACAAGTGACTGCAGGGTTTGGATTCTGCTGTTACCCCAGACTGAATCGTGTCCATTCTGACAGTTGGGGTTTCTTTCTGCTGATAGTGATTTCCCCCTCTAACTGGACTGGAGTTTAATATTCTGGATATTTGACCAATTAATCAACGGGAAAAGGTTCAGATAAAAATAATTCTAATTTGTGTTTACATCCATACATAACTCTTTAAAGGGATTCTTCAAATACTGAAAGCTGCATCAAATGGAGCTAAATGTTGTTAACAATTGATAATAAAATGAATTGAATCTGCAGGTTGATTTTGGATTTCTCTGGGAGGGAGCCGGACGTGATGTGCCTTGAAATACCGCCGGTATCCAGTAGATGATGCGGTCCCTCCTATTAACTCCAACTGAGAGGAGCGTGACTGCCCCCTAGAGCAGGAGGAATAAGGGCAGCTCAGGGTCAGGCACTAAAAATACTGCACCCCACAGGGACATCACTCAGTGCCCCCTCCCTGGGGCAGCTCAGGGTCAGACACTGAAAATACTGCACCCCACAGGAACATCACTCAGTGCCCCCTCCCTGGGGCAGCTCAGGGTCAGACACTGAAAATACTGCATCCCACAGGGACATCACACACTGTCCCCAGCCTGAAGCAGCTCGGGGTCACACACTGAAAATACTGCATCTCACAGGGACATCACACACTGCCCCCTCCCTGGGGCAGATCAGAGGCAGAACATGGAATGGAAAGGGGAGGTTCCAGTTGTTGTGGACCATGTAGGAACCAATGACCTAGGTAGTACTAGGAATGAGGTTCTGCTGAAAGAGATGGAGGTATTGGGATTCAAATGAAAAAGCTGAACCTCAAAGGTAATAATCTCTGGATTGTTACCTGAGCCCCACACCAATTGTTACAGGGATAAGCAGATTAGAACAGTAAATGCATGGCTCAAAGAGTGGTGTGGGAGGCAGGGGTTTTTCTTTACAGGCACTGGCACCAGCACTGGGCAAAGAGGGAGCTGTTCCCTTGCCATGGGTTCCACTTGAGCTGGGCAGGAACCAGTGTCCTGGCGAATCGAATAACTAGGGCAGTAAACAGGGCTTTAAACTATTGAAGGCTGGGTGGCGAGATCCAGGAAAGTACAGCACGGTTTAGATAGAGAGAAAAAGCAACAAGAGACATGTCAAGGCTCTAGAGCAGAGTTTTGGGTAAAAATAAGCAGAGTGGGTGAGGAAGGGATAGAGAGAGTAACAAAGGTAATAGGGCATTACTGACTAAGGAAAAATAGAAAAAAGCCAAAGCTAAAGGCACTATATCTGAGCGCATGAAGTATTCGCAAGAAAATAGATGAATTAATAGCGCAGATAGAAATTAATAGGTTTAATCTGATAACCATTATGGAGCTGTGGTTGCAAAGTGACCACGGTTGAGAACTAAATATTCCGGGATACATAACTTTTAGAAGAGATAGCAAAATTGAAAAGGAGAAGTGGTAGCCCTAATAATAAAGGATGGGATAAAGAATACTGTCTTAGCTCGGAAAATCAAGAAATAGGATCAGTTTGGGTGTGGCTTAGAAACAGCAAGGGCAGAAAACATTGGTGGGAGTTGTTTATAGGCCCCCAAACCATAGTGGTAATGTAAGGCACTGTATAAATCAGGAAATTAGAGGTGCATGAAACAAAGGTAATACAATAATTATGGGGGACTTTAATCTGCATATAGACTGGGCAAACCAAATTTGCAGTAATAGTGTGGAGGACGAATTAATGGAAGGTATACAAGATGGTTTTCTAGATCAGTATTTTGAGGAACCAATGAGGGAACAGGCTATTTTTGATCTAGTAGTGTGCAATAAGAAAGGGTTAATTAATAATGTAGGAAAGTGGCCCTTGGGGAAGAGTAGCCATAACATGATAACATTTTGCATTAAATTTGAAAGTGATTTAGTTAAACAAAGGAAACTGTGTAGGTATGAGGGGAGAGTTGGCTAAGTAGATTGGGAAACTATATCAAAAGGTATGATGGTAGAAAAGGAATGGCTAGCATTTAAAGAATTAAGTTATAATTTACAACAAACATACATTCATTTAAGGTACAAAAACCCCACAGGAATAGTTATCCAACCGTGGCCAACAAGAGAAGTTAAATATAGTATTAAATGAAAGTAAGATGCTTATAATGTTGCCAAAAAGAGCAGTAAGCCTGGGAAGATTTTAGAATTCAGCAAAGGAGGACCAAGAAATTGATAAAGAAACGGAAACTAGAATATGAGAGTAAACTATCGAGAGACAAAATAACAGACTGCAAAAGCTTCTATAAGTATGTGAAAAGGAAAATATTAGCAAAAGTAAATGTGGGTCCCCTACAGGCTGAGACAGGAGAAATTATAATGGGGAACAAGGAAATGGTAGAGAAATTAAATGCACACTTTGTGTCTGTCTTAATGGAAGAAAGCACAAAAAATTTGCCAGCACTACTGGAGAACCCAGGGTCCAGTGAGAATGAAGAACTGAAAGAAATTAGTATTAGTAAAGAAAAATGGTCTGGAGAAAATAATGAGACTGAAAGCCAATAAATCATTTGGACCTGATGGCCCACATCCGAGGGTATTGAAAAAGTTAGCTATAGAAATAGTGGATGCATTGGTTATCACCTTCCAAAATTCCATAGATTCTACAATGGTTCCCGTGGTTTGGAAGGTGGCAAATGTAACTGGACTATTTAAGAAAGGAGGGAGAAAGAAAACAGGGAACTACAAAGCAGTTAGCCTGACTTCAGTAGTAGGGAAAATGCTCAATTCTATTATAAGGATGTGGTAACAGGCACTCAGAGAAAAATAATAAGATTGGGCAGAGTCAACACTGCTTTATGAAAGGGAAATTATGTTTGACAAATCTGTTGAGACTTTTTTGAGGTTGTAACTAGCAGAATATTTAAGGAGGAATCAGTGGATGTGGTGTATTTAGATTTTCAGAAGGCATTCGATAAGGTGTCACACGAGGTTATTGAACAAAATTAGGACTCAAGGGATTGGGGGTTAATATACTAGCATGGATTGAGGATTGGTTAATGGACAGAAAACAGAGTAGGAATAAACGGTTAATTTTCAGGTTGGCAGGCTGTAACTGGTCGGGTACTCCAAGGATGGTGCTTGGGCCTCAGCTATTCACAATATATATCAGTGATTTGGATGAGGGGGCCAAATGTTATACAGTTGGACGTCTCTGGTCCGGCATCCTTGGGACCTGACCGGTGCCGGATCAGAGCATTTTCCGGTACTCGGGAGGTCAGCTGCTGACAGCGACCCGGACATGTTCTGTGCATGCATGGGGAGAGAAATGGCGGGGAGGGGAGAGAAGCTGCGAGACAGGGAGAGAGCTCAGCCACGGAGCCGAGAGAGAGACAGAACCACCACCCACGCCGGGACTGATGCTGGACCAAGGATGTTTCCAGACGAAAGAGACCCAGACTGGAGAGTACAACCTGTATATCTACATTTGCTAATGATACAAAGCTAGGTGGGAATACAATTTGTGAGGAGGGTACAAAGAGGCTTCAAGGGGATGTCGACAGGCTAAGTTAGTGGGCAAGAACATGACAAATGGAATATAGTGGAGAAATATGAAGATATCCAGTTTGGTAGGAAAAATAGAAAAGCAGAGTATTTTTTAAAAGGAGAGGGACCTGGGTACAAAAATCACAAATTTAACATCAATTAACAAGCAATCAATTAACAAGCAATCAATTAAGAGAGCAAATTGTATGTTGGCTTTTATTACAAGATGATTAAAGTATAAGAGGAAAGGCTTCTTACTGCAGTTATATAGGGCCCTGGTGAGACCACACCTGGAGTATTGTGTACAGTTTTGATCTCTTTACCTAAAGACGGATATACTTACCATAGAAGGGGTGCAATGAAGGTTCATCAGACTGTTTCTGGGATGGGAGTGATTGTCCTATTAGAGATTGAGTAGACTAGGCCTACATTCTCTACAGTTTAGAAGAATGAGAGGTGATTGCATTGAAACCAGCAAAATTCTTACAGGGTTTGATAGGATAATTGCAGGAAGGATGTTTCCCCAGGCTAGGGAGTCTAGAACCAGGTGTCTTAGTCTCAGAACAAGGGGTCAGCAATTTAGGACTGAGGTGAGGAGAAATTTCTTTGCTCAGAAGGTGGTGAATCTTTGGAATATTCTCTCTGAGGGCTGTGGATGTTCAGAAGTTATGTATATTCAAGACAGACATCAATATATTTTTGGATATTAAGGGAATCGAGGGATATGGGGATAGTGCAGAAAAATGAAGTTGAGGTAGAAGATCAGCCATGATCTCATTGAAGGCTCAAGGGGTCAAAGGGCCTACTCCTGTTCCTATTTATTATCTTATGATGACAGTAAGTAACAGGATAGGTAAAGCCAAACTGCAGGTGTACAGATACAACCCAGGGGTCAGTCTGCCCAGTGGCCAGAGGACACAGCAGGTTTACAGGTACAAACCCAGGGTCAGTCCGCCCAGTGACCAGAGGACACAGCACGTGTATGGGTAAAAACCCAGGGTCAGTCCGCCCAGTGACCAGAGGACACAGCTGGACATCACGAATTATCCATTCTGCCATCGACATCAGCATTGTGTTGGATCAATTGCTAAAAATGGTTCCTCATTGGTTATCTGCCAGAAATGGAAAACAAAAGCTATACCTGGTTATGAAATAGTCTGTGACTGATTCTGTGGTGAAGTGCAGATCTCCACCCCCATTATATAAGGAGAGCTCGAAGTGATGTAACCGAGTACTTTGAACCTCATTGATGCCACAATAGAAACAGTCTAATTTATAGAGTGCCAAAATGTGCAAGGAATAAGATCTGGCTATTTCTGTTTCTGTGTTTTCCATCTCTCCTGTCACCTCTCCTCGACACCTCTGCCCCCTTCTCCCTCTCTATCTGTGTGTCTCTTCCTTTGTTTTTTGTTCCTTTTTCTGATCAGCCAGCTCTCTCTGACAGTCATCCACTTTCTAC
This sequence comes from Pristiophorus japonicus, assembly GCF_044704955.1. Taxonomy (NCBI): domain Eukaryota; kingdom Metazoa; phylum Chordata; class Chondrichthyes; family Pristiophoridae; genus Pristiophorus; species Pristiophorus japonicus. Next base: position 127,549 of record NW_027254146.1, on the reverse strand, counting down.
CCATCTGTCCCTCTCTACCTTTTCTCCTTTCTCTCTATGGTCTCTCCCTGGCACGTGGCCCCTATTTCTCTAACAGCCATACCAGGCCACAATCCCTCAAAAAGGCAATGTCAGGGTGGTGAGGGATCTTCCAAAAGAAACATAAGCAGGAGTAGGCCATTTGGCCCCTGGAGTCTGCTCCACCATTCAATATGATCATGGCTGATCTGATCTTGGGCTCAGCTCCACTTCCCTACCCGCCCCCCATAACCTTTTACTCCTTTATTGCTCAAAAATCTGTCTATCTCCACCTTAAATATATTCAATGACCCAGCCTCCATAGGTCTCTGGTTCAGAGAATTCCACAGATTTACAACCCTCAGAGAAGAAATTTCTCCACATCTCAGTTTTAAATGGGCAGCCCCTTATTCTCAGACTATGTCCCCTAGTTTTAGTTTCCTCTATAAATGTAAATATCCTCTCTGCATCCACCTTGTCAAGCCCCTCACTATCTTATAAGTTTCAATAAGATCACCTCTCATTCTTCTGAACTCCAATGTGTATAGGCCCAACCTACTCAACCTATCATCATAAGTCCGCCCCCTCATCTCTGGAATCGACCTAGTTAACCTTCTCTGAACAGCCTTCAATGCCAAGTATATCCTTCCTTAAATACGGAGACCAAAACTGTACAGAGTGCTCCAGGTGTGGCCTCACCAATACCCTGTATAGTTGTAGCATGACTTCTCTGCTTTTATACTCTATCCCTCTTGAAATAAAGGCCAACATTCCATTTGCCTTCCTGATTACTTGCTCTACCTGTATACTAACTTTTTGTGTTTCATGCACAAGGACTCCCAGGTCTCTGTACTGCAGCACTTTGCAATTTTTCTCAGTTTAAATTATAATTGCTTTTCTATTATTTCTGCCAAAGTGGATAACCTCACATTTTCCTACTTTATACTCCAGCTGCCAAATTTTTGCCCACTCACTTAGCCTGTCTATATCACTTTGCAGATTTTTTGTGTCCTCCTCACAATTTGCTTTCCCACCCATCTTTGTATCATCAGCAAACTTGGCTACATTACACTCTGTCCCTTCATCCAAGTCATTAATATAGATTGTAAATAGTTGAGGACCCAGCACCGATCCCTGCAGAACACCACGAGTCACTGTTTGCCAATCCTCTATCCATGCTAATTATATTACCCCCAACCCCGTGAGCTTTTATCTTGTGCAGTAACTTTTTATGTGGCACCTTATCGAATACCTTCTGGAAATCTAAATACACCACATCCACTGATTCTCCCTTATCCACCCTGCTCGTTACATCCTCAAAGAACTCCAGCAAATTTGTCAAACATGATTACCTTTGCCATGCTCCTCCTTTGCTGTATGGGAAATCGGGGATGCTTCCAGTGTCCCTGACTACGATGTGTGCAGGAAGTATGTCCAGCTGCAGCTCCTGACAGACCGCATTGCGGCACTGGAGCTGCGCATGGATTCACTCTGGAGCATCCGCGATGCTGAGGATGTCATGAATAGCATGTTGAGTGAGTTGGTCACACCGCAGGTAAATGTTACACAGGCAGATAGGAAATGGGTGACCAGCTGGAAGAGCAGTGGAAGGAAGGTAGGTAGTGCAGGGATCCCCTGCGGTCATCCCCCTCCAAAACAGATATACCGTTTTGGGTACTGTTGGGGGAGATGGGAGGCTCATCAGGGGAAGGCAGCAGCAGCCAAGTTCATGGCACCATGGGTGGCTATGCTGCACAGGAGGGCAAGAAAAAGAGTGGGAGAGCTATAGTGGTAGGGGAATAGATAGGTGTTTCTGCGGCCACAATCGAGACTCCAGGATGGTTTGTTGCCTCCTTGGTGCAAGGGTCAAAGATGTCTTGGAGCGGCTGCAGGGCATTCTGGAGGGGGAGGGTGAACAGCCAGTTGTCGTGGTGCATATAGGTACCAACGATATAGGTAAAAAACGGGATGAGGTCCTACAAGCTGAATTTAGGGAGCTAGGAGTTAAATTTTAAAAGTAGGACCTCGAAGGTAGTAATCTCAGGATTGCTACCGGTGCCACGTGCTAGTCAGAGTAGGAATTACAGGATAGTTAAGATGAATACGTGGCTTGAGAAATGGTGCAAGAGGGAGTGATTCAAATTCCTGGGACATTAGAACTGGTTCTGGGGGAGGTGGAACCAGTGCAAACCGGACGGTCTGCACCTGGGCAGGACCGGGACTAATGTCCTAGGGGGAGTGTTTGCTCGGGCTGTTGGGGAGGGTTTAAACTAATATGTTAGAGGGATGGCAATCTATGCAGGAAGACAGAGGGGAGTAAAATGGGGGCAGAACCAAAAGGTAGAAAGGAGATAAGGAAAAGTGGAGGGCAGAGAAATCAACGGCAAAAATCAAAAAGGGCCACATTACAACATAATTCTAAAAGGACAAAGAGTGTTTTTAAAAAAAACAAGCCTGAATGCTCTGTGTCTCAATGTGAGGAGCATTCGTAATAAGGTGGCTGAATTAACTGCGCAGATGGCTGTTAACGGACATGATGTAATTGGAATTACGGAGACGAGGCTCCAGGGTGACCAAGGCTGGGAACTCAACATCCAGGGGTATTCAATATTCAGGAAGGATAGACAGAAAGGAAAAGGAGGTGGGGTAGCGTTGCTGGTTAAAGAGGAGATTAACACAATAGTAAGGAAGGACATTAGCTTGGATGATGTGGAATCTGTATGGGTAGAGCTGTGGAACGCCAAAGGGCAGAAAACGCTAGTGGGAGTTGTGAACAGTCTACCAAACAGTAGTAATGAGGTTGGGGATGGCATCAAACAGGTAATTTGGGATGTGTGCAATAAAGCTACAGCAGTTATCATGGGTGGCTTTAATCTACATATAGATTGGGCTAACCAAACTGATAGCAATACGGTGGAGGAGGATTTCCTGGAGTGTATAAGGGATGGTTTTCTAGACGAATATGTCAAAGAAACAACTGGAGAGCTGGCCATCCTGGACTGGGTGTTGTGTAATGAGAGAGGATTAATTAGCAATCTTGTTGTGCAAGGTCCCTTGGGGAAGAGTCACCATAATATGGTAGAATTCTTCATTAAGATGGAGAGTGACACAGTTAATTCAGAGACTAGGATCCTGAAGTTAAGGAAAGGTAACTTCGATGGTATGAGACGTGAATTGGCTAGGATAGACTGGCGAATGATACTTAAAGGGTTAATGGCGGATGGCAGTGGCAGACATTTAAAGATCACATGGATGAACTTCAATAATTGTACATCTCTGTCTGGCGTAAAAATAAAACGGGGAAGGTGGTTCAACCGTGGCTAACAAGGGAAATTAGGGATAGTGTTAAATCCAAGGGATAGGCATATAAATTGGCCAGAAAAAGTAGCAATCCTGAGGACTGGGAGAAATTTAGAATTCATTATAGGCAGACAAAGGGTTTAATTAGGAGGGGGAAATTAGAGTATAGGAGTAAGCTTGCAGGGAACATAAAAACTGACTGCAAAAGCTTCCATAGATATTTGAAGAGAAAAAGATTAGCCCCTTGCAGTCAGAATCAGATAAATTTACAATGGGGAACAAAGAAATGGCAGACCAATTGAACAAATACTTTGGTTCTGTCTTCATTAACAAAGACACAAATAACCTTCCGGAAATACTAGGGGACCGAGGGTCTAGCGAGAAGGAGGAACTGAAGGAAATCTTTATTAGTCAGGAAATTGTGTTCGGAAAATTGATGGGATTGAAGGCTGATAAATCCTCTCGCTATGAAGGCCAACATACCATTTGCCTTCTTCACCGCCTGCTGAACCTGCATGCCTACTTTCAATAACTGATGAACCATGACACCCAGGTCTCATTGCACCTCCTCTTTTCCTAATCTGTCACCATTCAGATAATATTCTGCCTTCCTGTTTTTGCCACCAAAGTGGGTAACCTCACATTTATCCACATTATACTGTATCCGCCATGCATTTGCCCACTCACCTAACCTGTCCAAGTCACCCTGCAGCCTTTTAACATCCTCCTCACAGCTCACTCTGCCACCCAGCTTAGTGTCATCTGCAAACTTGGACATATTACACTCAATTCCTTCATTCAAATCATTAATGTATATTGTAAATAACTGGGATCCCAGCACTGAGCCCTGCGGCACCCCACTAGTCACTGCCTGCTATTCTGAAAAGGACCCGTTTATGCCGACTCTCTCTGCTTCCTGTCTGCCAACCAGTTCTCTATCCACGTCAGTACATTACCCCCAATACCATGTGCTTTAATTTTGCACGCCAACCTCTTGTGTGGAACTTTGTCAAAAGCCTTTTGAAAGTCCAAATACACCACACCCATTGGTTCTCCCTTGTCCACTCTACTATTACATCCTCAAAAAAATTCTAGAAGATTTGTCAAGCATGATTTCCCTTTCATAAATCCATGCTGACTTGGACCGATCCTGTCACTGCTTTCCAAATGCGCTGTTATTTCATCTTTAACAATTGATTCCAACATTTTCCCCACTCGTGATGTCAGGCGAACCAGTCTTTAATTCCCCGTTTTCTCCCTCCTTTTTTAAAAAGTGGTGTTACATTAGCTACCCTCCAGTCCATAGGAACTGATCCAGTGTCGATAGACTGTTGGAGAATGATCACCAATGCAACCACTATTTCTAGGGCCACTTCCCTAAGTACTCTGGGATGCAGACTATCAGACCCTGGGGAGTTATCGGCCTTCAATTTCCCTAACACAATTTCCTGACTAATAAGAATTTCCTTCAGTTCCTCCTTCTCGCTAGACCCTCAGTCCCTTAGTACTTCCAGAAGATTATTTGTGTCTACCTTAGTGAAGACAGAACCAAAGTATTTGTTCAACTGGTCTGCCATTTCTTTGTACCTCATTATAAATTCACCTGAATCTGACTGCAAGGGACCTATGTTTGTCTTTGCTAATCTTTTTCTCTTCACATATCTATAGAAACTTTTGCAGTCAGTTTTTATGTTCCCGGCAAGCTTCCTCTCATATTTTATTATCCCCCTCCTAATTAAACCCTTTGTCCTCCTCTGCTGAATTCTAAATTTCTCGCAGTCCTCAGGTTTGCTGCTTTTAATTGCCAATTTATATACCTCTTCCTTGGATTTAACACTATCCTTAATTTCCCCTGTTAGCCGAGGTTGAGCCACCTTCCCCGTTTTATTTTTACTCCAGACAGGATGTACAATTTTTGAAGTTCATCATGTGATATTTAAATGTTTGCCATTGCCTATCCACCGTCAACACTTTAAGTATCATTTGCCAGTCTATTCTAGCCAATTCACGTCTCATACCATCGAAATTATCTTTCCTTAAGTTCGAGATCCTAGTCTCTGAATTAACTGTCACTCTCCATCTTAATAAAAAATTCTACCATATTATGATCACTCTTCCCCAAGAAGCCTCGCACAGCAAGATTGCTAATTAGTCCTCTCTCATTACACAACACCCAGTCTAGGATGGCTAGCCCTCTAGTTAGTTCCTTGACATATTGATCCAGAAAACCATCCCTAATACACTCCAGGAAATCCTCCTCCATCGTATTGCGACCAGTTTGGTGAGCCCAATCTATATGTAGATTAATGTGTCCATGATAACTGCTGTACCTTTATTGCACGCATCCCTAATTTCTTGTTGGATGCTGTCCCCAACCTCACTACTACTGTTTGGTGGTCTGTACACAACTCCCGCTAGTGTTTTCTGCCCTTTGGTATTCCGCAGCTCCATTCTTTGCCCTCCACTTTTACTTTTCTTCTTTCTATCTTTTGCTTCTGCCCCCATTCTACTTTCCTCTCTCTCTCTGCAGAGGTTCCCATCCACCTGCCATATTTGTTTAACCCCTCCCCAACTTCATTAGTACCTATAGCCCCTTGATTATCCACTATTGGGATGTTCTTCGAGTCTTCTACCATGAAGACCGATACAAAATATTTGTTCAACATCATTTCCCTGTTCTCCATTATTAATTCCCCAATCTTATTCATTTATGGAATGAGGACATTGCTGCAAGGCCAGCATTTATTGGCCATCCCTCATTGCCTGTTGTTGTGTATAGAAGAACTCCATGAGGCTGAGTACTGTGAGCTAAACTTAGCGTGGCCTTAGTCTTTATTACAACTTCAGAGTGCTTAAACAGTATGGCAGCCAAGCCTTTATACTGGCCCTGCACGTATGTGCAGGTGACCATTAGAACTCCAACAGTCGCACCCTCCGATGGCAAGTATTACATTTACATACATGACATCACTTCCCTCCCCCCCAATAGTCTTCGGTCAAGTTATATATACGAGTTGAGGCGATCCTGAGCTCTTCGCTCCCTGGTTAATCATCTAAGTTCAAACCCTGGCGTGTGTGAGTTGGTCGGACCATTAACGCACTGCACTGTAGCTGGTCTGACCGGAACGGTGGGTTCATCCTTGTGATTGGTCGATTGCTGGTTGGGTGTGTGTTAGTGGAACTTCGCTGGTGATGTCCTCTTCATGTCGTTCATGGTTGTCAGTAAATCGTAATTTGGTCTGATCTAAATGCTTTCTGCACATTTGGCCATTTAACAGTTTGATTATAAACACCCTATTCCCTTCCTTGGCCAAAACAGTGTAAGCAACCCACTTGGGACCATGACCGTAATTCAGGACAAACACAAGGTCGTTAACATCAATGTCACGTGAAACAGCCGCGCGATCGTGGTACATGTTCTGCCGGTGTCACTGGGTTTCCACCTGATCATTAAGATCGGGGAGAATGAGAGAGAGCCTGGTTTTGAGGGCTCTCTTCATTAACAATTCTGCCGGGGGAACCCCGGTAAGCAACTGATGTTGCGTCTGGTAACTGAGCAGAATGCGATACAAGCGGGTCTGCAGGGAACTGTCTATGTCACGCGTTTCATGCTATGCTTGATTGTTTGGACTGCCCGCTCCGCTTGACCATTAGACGCGGGCTTAAACGGAGCAGACCTGACATGGTTGATGCCATTGCGGGTCATAAACTCGTTGAATTCCAAGCTGGTGAAACATGGTCCATTGTCGCTGACAAGGATGTCGGACAAGCCATGGGTGGCGATCATGGCCCAGAGGCTGTCAATGGTGGCTGTGGACGTGCTGGGTGACATGAGATTACGCATTCAATCCATTTGGAGTAAGCGTACACTACTACTAAAAACATCTTTCCTTGAAAGGGGCCGGCAAAATCTATGTGGGTTCTGGACCACGGTTTGGAGGGCCATGATCACAGACTTAATGGAGCCTCCCTTGGTGCATTGCTCAGTTGCGAACAAGTGTTGCACTGATGCATGCATAACTCCAAGTCCAAGTCAATGCCGGGCTACCAAACATGCAACCTGGCAATTGCCTTCATCATGACAATGTCTGGGTGGGTACTGTGTAAGTTGTGTATAAACGTTTCTCTGCCTTTTTTTACAAAATCACACGATTACCCCATACGATACAATCCGACTGGCTTAATTTCATCTTGCATTTCCCTGGGAACGGCCGACCAGTTCCCATTTAGGATGCAACTCTTTACTAACGATAGCACAGGATCCTGGCTGGTCCAGGTCCTGACCTGGTGAGCCGTGACAGGTGACCCCTCGCTCTCAAAAGCATCCATGACCAGTAGTAAGTCTGTGGGCTGCGCCATTTCAACCCCAGTGGTGGGTAATGGTAGCCGGCTGAGAGCATCGGCACAGTTTTCAGTGCCTGGTCTGTGGCGGATAACATAGTCATAAGCAAATAATGTTAGTGCCCATCTTTGGATGCGGGACGAAGCATTGGTGTTTATACCTTTGCTCTCTGAAAACAGCGAAATGAGCAGCTTGTGGTCAGTTTCAAGCTCAAACCGAAGTCCAAGTAGGTATTGGTGCATTTTCTTAACCCCATATACACATGCTAACACCTCTTTCTTGACCTTACTATAGACGGAGTTCTAGACGTGTATACAACCGGTTGGAGGTTGCCTGATACATTGGCTTACTGTAACACACAGCCGACCCTGTACGATAAGGTGTCACATGCTAGCACTAAACGTTTACATGGCTCATAGTGTACAAGTAACTTATTTGAACATAGCAGGTTCCTGGCCTTCTCAAAAGCTGTGTCTTGATTTTTGCACCAAACCCAGTCATCACCCTTACATAGCAACATGTGCAAAGGTTCTAACAACGTGCTCAAGCCAGGTAGAAAGTTACTGAAATAGTTGAAGAGTCCCAGGAACGAACGCAGCTCCATCACATTCTGTGGTCTGAGTGCATTCTTGATGACCTCTATCTTTGAGTCTGTGGATCTGATGCCGTCTGCTGCAATCTTTCTCCCCAAAAATTCGACTTCTGGTGCTAGGAAAACAAACTTGGAGCGTTTCAGCCTGAGTCCCACTCTGTCTAGGCGACTTAGAACACCTTCCAGGTTGTAAAGGTGTTCGATGGTGTCACGACCGGTGATCAGGATTTCGTCTTGAAACACAACGGTGCGCGAAACAGATTTCAGCAAACTCTCCATGTTTCTCTGGAAAATGGCTGCAGCCGAGTGAATCCTGAAAGGGCACCTGTGCTATATACACAGCCCTTTGTGTGTGTTGATGCACGTCAGTCTTTTCGAAGATTTAGCCAGCTCCTGTGTCATGTCGGCGGAGGTTAGGTCCAACTTGATGAACGAATTCCCCCCCTCCCCCGCTTAAGTTGCAAACAGGTCATCCGCCTAGGGCAGCGGCTACTGGTCCTGGAGTGAGATTCAGTTAATCGTTACCTTGTAGTCTCCGCAGATTCTGACCGTGCCATCGCTTTTCAACACAGGATCAATTGGACTGGCTCACTCATTGAACTCGACTGGCGATATGATTCCATCGAGTTCGATCTCAACTTTTTCCCTCATCATGGACGGAACTGCCCGAGCCTTGTGATGGACGGGCTGTGCACCGGGGCCTAGATGGATCTGTACCTTGGAGCCTGTGAAGTTGCCGATGCCTGGTTCGAATAGCGAGGGAAACTTGCTCAGCACTTGAGCACATGAGGCGTCATCCACTCAAGATAGTGCTTTGATGTCGTTCCAATTCCATCTAATCTTTTCTAGCCAGCTTCTGCCATAGAGCGTTGGGCCATTGCTTGGAATAATCCACAGTGATACGTCATGCACAGCTCCATCATACGATACCTTCACTGCCGCACTTCCAATGACTGGTATGAGCTCTTTGGTGTAGGTACGCAGCTTTGCATTAATCAGGCTCAGTTTGGGCCTTTGTGCCTTATTGTTCCACAGTTTCTCGAAAGTCTACTGGCTCATTATTGATTGACTTGCACCCGTGTCCAACTCCATAGATACAGGAACGCCATTTAATTTGACTTCCAGCATTATAGGAGGGCTCTTGGTGGTGAAGGTATGTACTCCATACACTTATTCCTTGGGTTGAGTTGCCTGTGCTGCATGATCGGTGCTGGATCAATCATCATCTGCCACGTGGTGTGTCGCAGCACGTTTGTACATTTGCTGGAGGTGCCCCATTGTTGCGCAGCCTTTGCACACGTAGTGCTTGAATCGACATTGATGGGCCCGATGATTACCCCCGCAGCGCCAACACGGTGCTAATGGATTCACATTCACCCCCGATGGCAGACTCTGAGTCATCACGGGTGTTGCAGCCGCAGACGTATAGGCCCTGCCATATGCAGTTCAGCCTGCTGGCAACATCATTTTATGCACTTGTCGGTGAGCTTCGATGTTGAGAAGATATCTGTTTGGTGTTATCGTCCATGGCCATGCATGCCTGGGCGATCGCGAAGGCCCTGCTCAGGTCTAGGGTTTCGGCAGCCAGCAGCTTTCGGAGAATGACCTCGTGGCTGATGCCCAGCATGAAAAAGTCCCACAGCATTTCCCCCAACGCAGCTCCAAAATCGCAAGGTCCCGCGAGGCATCTCAGGTCGGCGACATAATCCACCACGTCCTGGCCCCCGGAGCGATGGTGCGTGTAAAAACGATACCTGGTCATGAGGATACTCTCCTTCGACTTGAGGTGGTCCCGAACTAGAGTGTACAACTCTGTATATTCCTTCTCTATGGGTTTTGTCCGTGCGAGCAGATTCTTGATGAGGCTGTATATTTTAGGCCCACAGCTGGTGAGGAGAACCGCCCTGCATTTGACCGCATTAGTGTCTCCTTCCAGCTCGTTGGCCATGAAGTATTGGTCGAGATGCTCGACGAGGGCTTCCCAATCATCACCCTCTACGAAGCTCTCTAATATTCCAACGGCAGCCATGGTTGCGTGAAGGTTCGTATTCTGTTACTTGTCGCCAATTATTGTGTAGAAGAACTCCACGAGGGTGAGTACTGTGAGCTAAACTTAGTGTGACCGTAGTCATCTTTATTACAACTCCAGAGTGCCTAAACAACATGGCAGCCAACCTTTTATACTGGCCCTGCTCATGTGTGCAGGTGACGATTCGGACTCCAACAGTCGCGCCCTCTGGTGGCAAGTATTACATAGTTACATACGTAACACCGGTGAGAAGATGGTGGTGAGCCACCTCCTTGAACAACTGCAGTCCGTTTAGTGAATATACATCAATGATTTGGATTAAGGAATTGAGTGTAATATCTCCAAGTTTGCAGATGACACTAAATGGGGTGGCGGTGTGAGCTGTGAGGGGGATGCTAAGAGGCTGCAGGGTGACTTGGACAGGTTCGGTGAGTGGGCAAATGCATGGCAGATGCAGTATAATGTGGATAAATGTGAGGTTATCCACTTTGGGGGCAAAAACGCAAAGACAGAATATTATCTGAGTGGTGGCAGATTAGGAAAAGTGGAGGTGCAATGAGACCTGGGTGTCATGGTTCATTAGTCATTGAAAGTTGGCATACAGGTGCAGCAGGCAGTAAAGAAGGCAAATGGTATGTTGGCCTTCATGACTAGGGATTTGAGTATAGGAGCAGGGAGGTCTTACTGCAGTTGTTTCGGGCCTTGGTGAGGCATCACCTGGAATATTGTGTTCAATTTTGGTCTCCTAATCTGAGGAAGGATGTTCTTGCTATTGAGGGAGTGCAGCGAAGGTTCACCAGACTGATTCTTGGGATGGCCGGACTGACATATGAGGGGAGACTGGATCAACTGGGCCTTTATACATTGGAGTTTAGAAGGATGAGAGGGGATCTCATAGAAACATACAAAATTCTGATGGGACGGGACAGGTTAGATGCGGGTAGATTGTTCCCGATGTTGGAAGTCCAGAACCAGGCGACACAGTCTTAGGATAAGGGGTAGGCCATTTAGGACTGAGATGAGGAGAAACTTTTTCACTCAGAGAGTTGTTAACCTGTAGAATTCGCCAGTTCATTGGATATATTCAAGAGGGAGTTCGATATGGCCCTTACAGCTATGGGGATCAACGAGTATGGAGAGAAAGCAGGAAAGGGGTACTGAGGGAATGATCAGCCATGATCTTATTGAATGGTGGTGGAGGCTCGAAGGGCCAAATGGCCTACTCCTGCACTTATTTTTTATGTTTCTATGAGGCGCCTTAGTTTGGTGACATAGCTCGCCACTTCCTGGCCCTCTGCTCATTAACACATGTAGAACTGATATATCGCCATCAAAACGCTTTCCTTAGGATTTAGGTGCTCCCAGACCACCATACACAATTTTTCATAGGATTTAGCTGTTGGTTTTGCCGGTGCTAGGAGATTCTTCATGAGGCCATAGGTTGTTGTCCCACAGCCAGTTAGGAGGATCGCCCTTCGTTTAGCAGCGTTCTCGTCTCCTTCCACCTCGTTGGCCACAAAGTATTGGTCGAGTCTCTCCACGAAGACCTCCCAATCGTCCCGTTCTGAGTACTTCTCCAGGATACCAGTTGTTCCTTGCATTTTCACGCTGTTGTTCATTACCTCGTTGCCAATTGATATGTTCATAATTAAAGGATGAAACTGAGTACTGTGTACAATGAGCAAGTGTGACCTTAGCTCCTTCAATAAGACTCCAGACTGCAGGTACTTCGTGAGTGGCCTGCTTATATACCGTGCTCCCAAGGGATCCCAGCATCCCTTGGGACTCCAACAGGTAGATCCTCGGGTGGTAGTGTAATACAGGTTACAAGGGGTTAAATACATAACAGTAATGTTTCACATTAAGAACACACAGGAGATAATAACAAGGCATTGTTGTGTGTATTGTACCACATTGTAATGCCAGAATCCCGGAGAGTTTGAAGGGAACTTGATGAATGGTCTGAGAATAATTGTGTTGTCGGCAGGAGGTTAAGAGTGACCAATGGCTATGCTCCCGGAAGTGCAAATACACCCCCCTAATACAGCTCTGCGGGACAGAGGGAACAGACAGAAGGGCAGACATAGATTGACAGACTTTCCAATCTGGTGCCCATTCCATTATAACCACATATCGCGACCACTACAGCAGACCCGGGATCCCAGGATGGAGAAAATAACAACCTTCACAAAGAAATGAAGGGACACCTGATCAGTGAACTCCTGGTAAACTAGGGGAAGGAGTAAGAGCTGGAACTCCAAATAGAGAAATGCCACTGACTTAAAAAGGATTACATTCCAGAACTTACTGTCCATAGAGTTAAACCTGTGGGCTGAGGACAAAGGAGTTAATCTATCAGTAAATCTTTGATGGTTGTGATGGCCCCCGTGAGACACCACAGTGGATCCCAGCAGAGGATCCGGCTGTCGATCCACACAGACCATGCAGGGAGTGCAAGGTACAGATGAATTCTTTCATGGCTCTTTAAAGAGAGGAAACATCCCCCTATCGCAGAGGACTTGTCGTGTTATAATTATCTTTTTCTGTTGCATAGTGTCAGAAACAGAAATCAACGGGAGATGATGCCCCACTCTGTAAATGAACTCTTTGACACATTGTCATGCATTTCCTTCCTTAATTTACAAAGATCACAACTCCATTAGTCAACAATCTGCCAGTTTTTAGTGAGACTTGAAAGGTTTTACTGTGAAGCTACACTTGCCCATCTCTCTGTGTGTCACTGTGTTTGGATTGTGTTAGACAACAGTCCTAATATCTCGCCGACATCCATTATAATTTTTGAAATGTTAGATTGTACTTGAAAAAAGTTGAGTTTGAATCTGACAATTCTGAATTTGGGAGCTGTTAAATGATTTTTGTTTTGCACATAACTCTATGGTGATGTGATCAGTCAAAGCAAATCAAAAGATGCTGCTATTTATTTAACACTAAATAATTCTACAAGGATGCTATCACAGTCTTCCTCATTATTAACTACACCACCCAATTTTGTGCTATCTGCAAATTTTGAAATTGTACCTCTGATTCTCAAGTCCAAATGAATTATGTAAATGGTGAACAGTGATCCTAGCAGCGATCCCTGTGGAACACCACTTCCCACCACCTGCCCATCTGAGTAAATATCTTTAACTCATCCCATTACTTCGACTGGACATGTCTTCATTCCCGTGCCAACAGGATTGCTGTACCAGACAGGAGGGGCAACACTTAAGGGTCTCTGATTCCCATTTCCCTTCTTTCTGGTGGATGATGGAGGTGCCACTGTGTGTAATGTGCATGTCAGTAAGAATTGTCTGCAAAGGATTAATCAGCACTTTCTCATTGGAGATGTTAATCAATGGAACCTTTTAGACACGGAATTATAGATTTTGTACCAAAGATCAATTTAGGATTGAAGTAAAAGGTCATAATTTTATTGTAAAATAATTCAGGGACTCTCATCAGAAATTACGGGGAAAGACCAGACAGTGGTTCTTAAAGGAACACAGCAGCCCGACAATTCAAACAGCTATTTATCCAGAATATTAAACTCCAACCCAGTTATAAGGTTATTAATATCAGCAAAAACAAAACCCAACTGTCATAATGAAGATGGTTCAGTCTTGGATGTGACTAAGAGCAGAATCCAACCCCTGCAGACACAGGTGAACTCGCTGGTGTGTCAACAGGTTATATAATCGATTAAATCCCTTTTCACACACGGAGCAGGTGAACGGCCTCTCCCCAGTGTGAATTCGATGGTGGGCCAGCAGGTTCGATGATCGATTAAATCCCTTTTCACACACGGAGCAGGTGAACGGCCTCTCCCCAGTGTGAATTCGCTGGTGTTTGAGAAGGTCGGATGTACGAGTGAATCCCTTTCCACACACGGAGCAGGTGAATGGCCTCTCCCCAGTGTGAACTCGATGGTGTGTCAGAAGGTTGGATGAATTAGTGAATCCCTTCTGACACACGGAGCAGGTGAATGGCCTCTCCCCGGTGTGAACTTGGTGGTGTGTCAGCAGGTGGGATGACCGAGTGAATCCCTTCCCACACACAGTGCAGGTGAATGGCCTCTCCCCAGTGTGAACTCGCTGGTGTAGAAAGAGGTTGGATGACTGCTTGAACCTCTTCTCACAGTGAGTGCAGCTGAATGGTCTCTCGTCAGTGTGAACTCGCTGATGTGTCTGGAGAATGGACGAGTGAGTGAATCCCTTCCCACACACGGAGCAGATGAATGGCCTCTCCCCGGTGTGACTGCGTTGATGATTTATCAGCTCAGATGAATAATTAAATGCATTTGCACAGTCCCCACATTTCCATGGTTTCTCCATGGTGCAGGTGTTCTTGTGTCTCTCCAGGTTGTACGATCAGTTGAAGCCTCGTCCACACACAGAACACGTGTACGGTTTCTCCCCGCTGTGAATGGTGCGATGTTTTTTCAGGCTGTGTAACTGGTTAAAGCTCTTTCCACAGTCAGTGCACTGGAACACTCTCACTCGGGTGTGGTGTGTGTCTCGGTGCTTTACCAGTCACACTGATGTTTGAAATCTTTTCCCACAGACAGAACAGACAAACATTTCTCCTTCTACATTGAAAGGCCGATGATATTGGGTCCCTGATGAATGGAGTGAGTGTGTCAGACCTGGATGTGATGTTGGGTGTGAGTTTGCGGCCTGTAAATGCTGCTCCCCTTCTCTCACAGCCTGGAACAGCAGTTTACAAAAGCTTTGACTGTGAGTCCAGGATAGAAATTCACAACATTCTCTCCTCCTGGTTCCTGGCCCAGGGAAAGGCCGCGCATGCGCCCTGCTGTCCCCTCAGTCTCCCAAGATGGCGGACGTCCCCCGGGCCTGTCACCGGGAGAAAGCCCCGCAGTTGCCCCCGCCTTGCCCGGGTGCCCCGCTCGGAGAAAGGCCGGAGCCGCAGGTTCTTGTTCGGGGCCTAGGCCCGCACCGCCCGCGCATGCTCAGCTCACACTGCCAGGGTGATTGACGGCAGCTCCCAACCAATAGGAAGAGCGGGGGCGGAACTGGAGGACCGAGCGGGCGGTGGGACCTCCAACCAATCAGAGTGTGCGTGGGGCGGGGCTTGCGCCCCCCCCCCCCCCAGTGGGCGGGGCTGAGCCCGGGTCTCCCTCACTGAGCATGCGCGGGCGGTGAAGACGGAGCTGTGTCGGATATATGCTTCCGGAAGGCGGTAGGATATTGTGGGCGCTGCGGGGAGATATGGACCCGGGGGTAGGCTGGGAATCTTCATAAACACCCGGTGTCGGCCTCACGCATAGAATCAGAGCCCGCAGGCCCCCTGTTTGTCCCGCAGTGACAGGCCCGGGTCAGCGGGGTCACTGGCCGCCATCTTCCACAGGCGGAGTCACGGCGCATGCGCGGCCCTTGGCCAGGAACAATGAGTGGGCGGGGCTTCACGGTTCCAATCACGTCACAGACAGACCCTCGGAGCGAGGGAGACTTGGTCCACTCAGTGTGTTCTCAGGTGACTGAACAGTCCAATCGGGGAATTACAGTCTCTGTCACAGGTGGGACAGACAGTGGGTGGGGAGTCTGGTTTGCCACATACTGGTTCCGCTTGATTTCTGCATGCTCTCGGCGACGAGACTCGAGGTGCTCAGCGTCCTCCCAGATGCATAGAAAATAGGGTGCAGGAGTAGGTCATTTGGCCCTTCGAGCCTGCATCACCATTCAATGTGATCATTCACCTCAGTACCCTTTTCCTGCTTTCACTCCATACCCCTTGATCCCTTTAGCAGTCGGGGCCACATCTAACTCCCTCTTGAATATATCCAATGAACTGGCATCAACAACTCTCTGCAGTAGAGAATTCCACAGGTTAACAACTCTCTGAGTGAAGAAGTTTCTCCTCATCTCACCCCTTATCCTTAGACTGTGTCCCCTGGTTCTGGACTTCCCCAACATCGGGAACATTCTTCCTGCATCTAACCTGTCCCGTCCCATCAGAATTTTACCTGTTTCTATGAGATCCTCTCTCATCCTTCTACACTCCAGTGAATACAGGCCCAGTCGATCCAGTCTCTCTTCATATGTCAGTCCTGTCATCCCGGGAATCAGTCTGATGAACATTCGCTGCACTCCCTGAATAGCAAGAACGTCCTTCCTCAGATTAGGAGACCAAAACTGAACACAATATTCCAGTTGAGGCCTCACCAAGGCAATGTACAACTGCAGGAGGACCTCCTTGTTCCTATACACAAATTCTGTAGCTATAAAGGCCACCATGCCATTTGCCTTCTTCACCGCCTGCTGTACTTGCATGCCAAATTTCAATGACTGATGTACCATGTCACCCAGGTCTCGTACCTCCCCCTTTCCTAATCTGCCGCCATTCAGGTAATATTCTGCCTTTGTGTTTTTGCCAGCAAAGTGGATAACCTCACATTTATCCACATTATACTGCATCTGCCATGCATTTGCCCACTCACCTAACCTGTCCAAGTCACTCTGCAGCTTCTTAGCATCCACCCCACAGCTCACACCGTCACTCACTTAGGGTGGTCTTTGGCCAGGGACTCCCAGGTGTCGGTGGGGATGTTGCACTTTATCAGGGAGACTTTGAGGGTGTCCTTGAAACATTTCATCTGCCCACCTGGGGCTCGCTTGCTGTGTCGGAGTTCCGAGTAGAGCGCTTGCTTTGGAAGTGTTGTGTCAGGCATGCGAACAATGTGGCCTGCCCAAAGGAGCTGGTCGAGTGTGGTCATTGCTTCAATGCTGGGGATGTTGGCTTGATGGAGAACACTGACATTGGTACGTCAGAAGGAAGCCAGCATCGCGAGACCTGAGCGAGTGCGGGAGCACAAAGGGCAGCGGCAGCTTGGAGCAGCGGCCAGCTGCAGCAGGGGCAGAAAGTAATAAAAGAAGTAAAAATAAATCGAAGTGTGACATCACAGCCAAGCGCGTAAGTGATTGGTGATTGGCTGGTGGATTGGTGGGTAATTTATCGCTTTCTTTTCTTAAAAGTAGGTAACCTTTGGCATTGTTGCCAAATTAAGTTAATTTAAGGATTAAGGCATGGCAGGAGAGCCCAGACCCATGTCATGCTCCTCCTGTGCTATGTGGGAAATCAGGGACACTGGAAGTGTTCCCTGACTATGTGTGCGGGATGTGTATCCAGCTGAAGCTCCTATCAGACCGCATTGTGGCACTGGAGCTGCGTATGGATTCACTCTGGAGCATCTGCGATGCTGAGGATATCGTGAATAGCACGTTTAGTGAGTTGGTCACATCACAGGTAAAGGTTACAAAGGCAGATAGGAAATGGGTGACCATCAGGCAGAGCAGGAGTAGGAAGATAGTACAGGGGTTCCCTGTGGTCATCTCCCTCCAAAACAGTACCACTTTGGATACTGATGGGGGAGATGGCTCATCGGGGGAAGGCAGCAGCAGCCAAGTTCATGGCACCATGGGTGGCTCTGCTGCACAGGAGGGCAGGAAAAAGAGTGGGAGAGCTATAGTGGTAGGGGATACTATTGTAAGTGGAATAGATGGTCGTTTCTGCGGCCGCAATTGAGACTCCAGGATGGTATGTTGCCTCCCTGGTGCAAGAGTCAAGGATGTCTCGGAGCGACTGCAGGGCATGCTGGAGGCGGAGGGTGAACAGCCAATTGTCGTGATGCATATAGGTACCAATGATATGGGTAAAAAAAACGGGACGAGGTCCTACAAGCTGAATTTAGGGAGCTAGGAGTTAAAATAAAAAGTAGGACCTCAACGGTAATAATCTCAGGATTGCTACCAGTACCACGTGCTAGTCAGAGTAGAAATAGCAGGATAGTTAAAATGAATACGTGGCTTGAGGAATGGTGTAAGAGGGAGGGATTCAAATTCCTACGACAGCGACACTGAAACCGGTTCTGAGGGAGCTGGGACCAGTACAAACCAGACAGTCCGCATCTGGGCAGGACTGGAACCGATGTTTGCTAGTGCTGTTGGGGAGGGCTTAAACTAATATGGCAGGGGGATGGGAATCTATGCAGGGAAACAGAGGGAAGTAAAATGGGGGCAGAAGCAAAAGGTCGAAAGAAGATAAGGAAAAGTGGAAGGCAGAGAAATCAAAGGCAAAAATCAAAAAGGGTCACAGTACAACATAATTCTAAAAAGGACAAAGTGTGTAAAAGAAAAAAACAAGCCTGAAGGCTCTGTGTCTCAATGCGAGGAGCATTTGTAATAAGGTAGATGAATTAATTGCACAGATAGCTGTTAACGGATATGATGTAATTGGGATTACGGAGACATGGCTCCAGGGTGACCAAGGCTGGGAACTCAACAACCAGGGATATTCAATATTCAGGAAGGATAGACAGAAAGGAAAAGGAGGTAGAAACATAGAAACATAGAAAATAGGTGCAGGAGTAGGCCAATCGGCCCTTCTAGCCTGCACCGCCATTCAATGAGTTCATGGCTGAACATGCAACTTCAGTACCCCATTCCTGCTTTCTCACCATACCCCTTGATCCCCTTAGTAGTAAGGACTACATCTAACTCTTTTTTGAATATATTTAGTGAATTGGCCTCAACAACTTTCTGTGGAAGAGAATTCCACAGGTTCACCACTCTCTGAGTGAAGAAGTTCCTCCTCATCTCGATCCTAAATGCTTTACCCCTTCTCCTTAGACTGTGACCCCTGGTTCTGGACTTCCCCAACATTGGGAACATTTTTCCTGCATCTAACCTGTCTAAACCCATCAGAATTTTAAACGTTTCTATGAGGTCCCCTCTCATTCTTCTGAACTCCAGTGAATACAAGCCCAGTTGATCCAGTCTTTCTTGATAGGTCAGTCCCGCCATCCCGGGAATCAGTCTGATGAACCTTCGCTGCACTCCCTCAATAGCAAGAATGTCCTTCCTCAGGTTAGGAGACCAAAATTGTACACAATATTCCAGGTGTGGCCTCACCAATGCCCTGTAGCAACACCTCCCTGCCCCTGTACTCAAATCCCCTCGCTATGAAGGCCATTTGCTTTCTTAACTGCCTGCTGTACCTGCATGCCAACCTTCAATGACTGATGTACCATGACACGCAGGTCTTGTTGCACCTCCCCTTTTCCTAATCTGTCACCATTCAGATAATAGTCTGTCTCTCTGTTTTTACCACCAAAGTGGATAACCTCACATTTATCCACATTATACTTCATCTGCCATGCATTTGCCCACTCACCTAACCTATCCAAGTCGCTCTGCAGCCTCATAGCATCCTCCTCGCAGCTCACACTGCCACCCAACTTAGTGTCATCCGCAAATTTGGAGCTCCTACATTTAATCCCCTCGTTTAAATCATTAATGTACAGTGTAAACAGCTGGGGTCCCAGCACAGAACCTTGCGGTACCCCACTAGTCACCGCCTGCCATTCTGAAAAGTACCCATTTACTCCTACTCTTTGCTTCCTGTCTGACAACCAGTTCTCAATCCATGTCAGCACACTACCCCCAATCCCATGTGCTTTAACTTTGCACATTAATCTTTTGTGTGGGACCTTGTCGAAAGCCTTCTGAAAGTCAAAATATACCACATCAACTGGTTCTCCCTTGTCCTCAAAAAATTCTAGAAGATTTGTCAAGCATGATTTCCCTTTCACAAATCCATGTTGACTTGGACCTATCATGTCACCTCTTTCCAAATGCGCTGCTATGACATCCTTAATAATTGATTCCATCATCTTACCCACTACCGATGTCAGGCTTACCGGTCTATAATTCCCTGTTTCCTCTCTCCCTCCTTTTTTAAAAAGTAGGGTTACATTGGCTACCCTCCACTCGATAGGAACTGATCCAGAGTCAATGGAATGTTGGAAAATGACTGTCAATGCATCCGCTATTTCCAAGGCCACCTCCTTAAATACTCTGGGATGCAGTCCATCAGGCCCTGGGGATTTATCGGCCTTCAATCTCATTAATTTGCCCAACACAATTTCCCGACTAATAAGGATTTCCCTCAGTTCCTCCTCCTTACTAGACCCTCTGACCCCTCTTATATCCGGAAGGTTGTTCGTGTCCTCCTTCGTGAATACCGAACCAAAGTACTTGTTCAATTGGTCTGCCATTTCTTTGTTCCCCGTTATGACTTCCCCTGATTCCGACTGCAGGGGACCTTTTTCTCTTTACTAACCTTTTTCTCTTTACATATCTATAGAAACTTTTGCAATCCGTCTTAATGTTCCCTGCAAGCTTCTTCTCGTACTCCATTTTCCCTGCCCTAATCAAACCCTTTGTCTTCCTCTGCTGAGTTCTAAATTTCTCCCAGTCTCCGGGTTCACTGCTATTTCTGGCCAATTTGTATGCCACTTCCTTGGCTTTAATACTATCCCTGATTTCCCTTGATAGCCACGGTTGATCCACCTTCCCTTTTTTATTTTTACGACAGACAGGAATGTACAATTGTTGTAGTTCATCCATGCGGTCTCTAAATGTCTGCCATTGCCCATCCACAGTCAACCCCTTAAGTATCATTCGCCAATCAATCCTTGCTAATTCACACCTCATACCTTCAAAGTTACCCTTCTTTAAGTTCTGGACCATGGTCTCTGAATTAACTGTTTCAATCTCCATCCTAATGCAGAATTCCACCATATTATGGTCACTCTTTCCCAAGGGGCCTCGCACAATGAGATTGCTAATTAATCATCTCATTACACAACACCCAGTCTAAGATGGCCTCCCCTCTAGTTGGTTCCTCGACATATTGGTCTAGAAAACCATCCCTTATGCACTCCAGGAAATCCTCCTCCACCGTATTGCTTCCAGTTTGGTTAGCCCAATCTATGTGCATATTAAAGTCACCCATTATAACTGCTGCACCCTTATTGCATGCACCCCTAATTTCCTGTTTGATGCCCTCCCCAACATTACTACTACTGTTTGGAGGTCTGTACACAACTCCCACTAACATTTTTTTGCCCTTTGGTGTTCTGCAGTTCTACCCATATAGATTCCACATCATCCAAGCTAATGTCCATTCTAACTATTGCATTAATCTCTTCTTTAACCAGCAATGCTACCCCACCTCCTTTTCCTTTTATTCTACCCTTCCTGAATGTTGAATACCCCTGGATGTTGAGTTCCCAGCCCTGATCATCCTGGAGCCACGTCTCCGTAATCCCAATCACATCATATTTGTTAACATCTATTTGCACAGTTAATTCATCCAGCTTATTACGGATACTCCTTGCATTAAGACACAAAGCCTTCAGGCTTGTTTTTTTAACACCCTTTTTCCTTTTAGAATTTTGCTGTACAGTGGCCCTTTTTGTTTTTTTCTTGGGTTTCTCTGCCCTCCACTTTTCCTCATCTCCTTTCTGTCTTTTGCTTTTGTCTTCTTTTTGTTTCCCTCTGTCTCCCTGCATTGATTCCCATCCCCCTGCCATATTAGTTTAACTCCTCCCCAACAGCACTAGCAAACACTCCCCCTAGGACATTGGTTCCGGTCCTGCCCAGGTGCAGACCGTCCGCTTT
The DNA here is from genome assembly GCF_044704955.1 of Pristiophorus japonicus. Taxonomy (NCBI): domain Eukaryota; kingdom Metazoa; phylum Chordata; class Chondrichthyes; family Pristiophoridae; genus Pristiophorus; species Pristiophorus japonicus. The sequence continues at coordinate 105,809 of NW_027254146.1, read as the reverse complement.
GTACTGGTCCCACCTCCCCCAGAACCGGTTCCAATGCCCCAGGAATTTGAATCCCTCCCTGCAGCACCACTGCTCAAGCCATGTATTCATCTGCGCTATCCTGCAATTCCTACTCTGACTAGCACGTGGCACTGGTAGCAATCCCGAGATTACTACTTTTGAGGTCCTACTTTTTAATTTAGCTCCTAGCTCCTTAAATGCGTTTCGTAGGACCTCATCCCTTTTTTTTTTTACCTATGTCGTTGGTACCAATGTGCACCATGACAACTGGCTGTTCTCCCTCCTTTTTTAGAATGTCCTGCACCCGCTCAGAGACATCCTTGACCCTTGCACCAGGGAGGCAACATACCATCCTGGAGTCTCGGTTGCGGCCGCAGAAACGCCTATCTATTCCCCTTACAATTGAATCCCCTATCACTATCGCTCTCCCACTCTTCTTCCTCCCCTCCTGTTCAACAGAGCCAGCCACGGTGCCATGAACTTGGCTGCTGCTGCCCTCCCCTGATGAGTCATCCCCCTCAACAGTACTCAAAGCAGTGTATCTGTTTTGCAGGGGGATGACCACAGGGGACCCTTGCACTACCTTCCTTGCACTGTTCTTCCTGCTGGTCTTCCATTCCCTATCTGGCTGTGGACCCTCCACCTGCGGTAAGACCAACTCGCTACACGTGCTACTCACGTCATTCTCAGCATCGTGGATGCTCCAGAGTGAATCCACCCTCAGCTCCAACTCCGCAATGCGGTCCGTCAGGAGCTGGAGGCGAACACACTTCCCGCACACGTCGTCGTCAGGAACACTGGAGTCGTCCCTGAGTTCCCACATGGTACAGGAGGAGCATAACACACGACCGAGCTGTCCTGTCATGATTTAACCCTTAGATAGGCAACAATAATGCTAAAGTTATAGAAGAGAAGAAAGAAAAACTACTCACCAATCACCAGCCAATCACTTACCCCCTTGGCTGTGACATCACCTTTCTGTTTCTTTCTACTTCTTTTTTGCCTTCTCCCTGTAGCTGCACAAGTACGCCTCTCGCTGCCGCTGGGCCTCTTATAGGCCTCCGACCCCGGACTCGCGCCTCACCAACTGCCGCCGAATCTCGTGGGGTAGCGTTGCTGGTTAAAGAGTAGATTAATGCAATAGAGTAAGGAAAGACATTAGCTTGGATGATTTGGAATCTATAATGGGTAGAGCTGTGGAACACCAAAGGGCAGAAAACGCTAGTGGGAGTTGTGTATGGACCACCAAACGTAATAGTGAGGTTGGGGATGGCATCAAACAGGAAATTAGGGATGTGTGCAATAAAGGTACAGCAGTTATCATGGGTGACTTTAATCTACATATAGATTGGGCTAACCAAACTGGTAGCAATATGGTGGAGGAGTGTATAAGGGATGGTTTTCTAGACCAATATATCAAGAGCCAACTAGAGAGCTGGCCATCCTGGACTGGGTGATGTGTAATGTGTAAAGGGACGGTCTGTGTATGGAGATGTAAAACAAGGAAACGGTGTCTGTGTGTGATAGAGACACAGCCATGTGGTCACAGTCAGAACAATGCACAGATATCCTGGTTATGGTTTGAGCAGGGTCAGATCATGAATGTAGTAAACATAAATATCATCAGTGTAGCCGCAGCTTGTTAGAACAGACCTGGGGAGCAGAGAGCTCTGAATCCACTGTATTATCCCCGTTCTCCGGATCAGGTAACTATACTGTCTGTATTTTGCAGTGCTGTTAATAACATCAGTAAAAGACAATCTATTATGAGCTTGATTATCTTGTGTCTGAAACCACAAGATTAAATATTTAGAGACAATAAGATGAACAAGTAAACACATCATGGCCCAATACTCCAGCTTTTTATTCACAGGAGAAAATTGTTTATCTAACTCCTCGAGTGGACAGAATAAAGAAAGATCCAAACTCTAAAAGCCCCTCGATGCATTTGTAAATATCTTTCAAATTCTGACAGATATCAATTGTCAGTATACGATCCATTCAAGTCAATGGAAGACGAGAGAGGAGTTGGGGTGAGGAGGTTGGAGAGTAGGAGTGAATGAGGAGTTGGGGTGAGGGGGGGTTGGAGAGTAGGGGTGAATGAGGAGTTGGGGTGAAGGGTTCACTGCTCATGAATGGACTGTTGAACTATAATGGGGTTTGTTTTCTCTTTACAATGTTTTGAGTTGTGTGTTTAACTGAAGTCAGACACAGAGCTGCAGTTACTCGCGGGCACTGGGCTGTTTCTAGTGAATGAATGTGGAAAGCGTTAGTGGGGAATAGATTTGTGTGGGATCATTCTGTGCTGAACACATTGCTGGGCTGCGAGTTTTTTATTCGATCATGGGATGTGGGTGTCACTGGCAAGGCCAGCATTTATTGCCCATTACTAATTGCCCTTGAGAAGATGGTGGTAAGCCACCTTCATGAACCGCTGCAGTCCGTGTGGTGAAGGTACTCCCACAGTGCTGTTAGGGAGGGAGTTCCAGGAATTTGACCCAGCGACAATCAAGGAATGGCAATATACTTCCAAATCAGGATGGTGTATGACTTGGAGGGGAACGTGGAGGTGGTGGTGTTCCCACGTGCTTGCTACCCTTGTCCTTCTAGGTGGTAGAGTTCGCGGGTTTGGGAGGTGCTGCTGAAGAAGCCTTGGCGAGTTGCTGCAGTGTATCTTGTAGATGGTACACACTGCAGCCACGTTGTGCCGGTGGTGGAGGGAGTGGATGTTTAAAGTGGTGGATGGGGTGTCAATCAAGCGGGCTGCTTTGTCCTGGATGGTGTTGAGCTTCATTCATCCAGGCAAGTGGAGAGAATTCCATCACACTCCTGACTTATGCCTTGTAGATGATGGAGAGGCTTTGGGGAGTCAGGAGGTGAGACACTCACTGCAGAATACTCAGCCTCTGACCTGCTCTTGTTGTCACAGTATTTATGTGGCTGATCCAGTTAAGTTTCTGGTCAATGGTGACCCCCAGGATGTTAATGGTAGAGGATTCGGCGAGGATAATGCCATTGAATGTTAAGGGGCGGTGGTTAGACTCTCGCTTGTTGGAGATAGTCATTGCCTGGCACTTGTGTGGCACAAATTTTATTTGCCACATATCAGCCCAAGCCTGAATGTTGTCCAGGTCTTGCTGTATGCGGGCATGGACTGCTCCATTATCTGAGGAGTTGCGAATGGAACTGAACACTCTGCAGTGGTCATCAGCAAACATTCCCACTTCTGACCTTATGATGGAAGGAAGGTCATTGATGAAACAACTGATGATGGTTGGGCCTAGGACACTGCCCTGAGGAACTCCTGCAGCGATATCCTGGGGCTGTGATGATTGACCTCCAACCACCACAACCATCTTCCTTCGTACTAGGTATGACTCCAGCCAGTGGAAAATGTTTCCCCTGATTCCCATTGACTTCAGTTTTACTAGGGCTCCTTGATGCCACACTCGGTCAAATGCCTTGATGTCGAGGGCAGTCACTCTCACCTCACCTTTGGAATTCAGCTCTTTTGTCCATGTTTGGACCAAGGCTGTAATGAGGTCTGGAACTGAGTGGTCTTGGCAGAACCCAAACTGGGTATCAGTGAGCAGGTTGTTGCTGAGTAAGTGCTGCTTGATAGAACTGTTGACACCTTCCATCACTTTGCTGATGATTGAGAGTAGACTGATGGGGCGGTAATTGGCTGGATTGGATTTGTCCTTTTTGTGGACCAGACATACCTGAGCAGTTTTCTATATGTTGGGTAAATGCCAGTGTTGTAGCTGTACTGGAACAGCTTGGCTAGAGTTGCAGCTCGTTCTGGAGCACGTCTTCAACACAACAGCCGGGATGTTGTCGGGGCCCATAACCTTTGCTGTATCAGTGCATTCAGCCGTTTCTTGATATCGTGGTGAATCGAATTGGCTGAAGACTGGCTTCTGTGATGGTGGGGACCTCAGGAGGAAGCCGATATGGATCACTTGACACTTCTGGCTGAAGATGGTTGTAAACACTTCAGCCTTTTTTCTTTTGCACTTATTTGCTAGGCTCCGCCATCATTGAGGATGGGGATATTCATGGAGCCTCCTCCTCCCGTTAACTGTTTAATGGACCACCACCATTCACGACTGGATGTGGCAGGACTAGAGCTTTTATCTGATCCGATGGTTATGAGATTGCTTAGCCTTGTCTATAGTATGCTGCTTCTGCTTTTTAGCATGCATGTAGTCCTGTGTTGCAGCTTCCCCAGGTTGGCACCTTATTTTCAGGTGTGCCTGGTGCTGTTCCTGGCATGCTCTTCTACACTCTTCATTGAACCAGGGTTGGTCCCCAGGCTTTATAGTAATGGTAGAGTGAGGGATATGCCGGGCCTTGAGGTTACAGATTGTGATGGAATACAATTCTGCTGCTGCTGATGGCCCACAGCGCCTCATGGATGCCCAGTTTTGAACTGCTAGATATGCTTTGCATCTATCCCATTTAGCACGGTGGTAGTGCCACACAACACAATGGAGGGTGTCCTCCGTATCAAGACGGGACTTCATCTCCACAATGACTCTGCAGTGGTCGCTGCTACCAGTGCTGTCATGGACAGATGCATCTGCAACAAGTAGATTGGTAAGGACGACATCAAGTAGGTTTTTCCTCTCGAGTTGGTTCTCACCATCTGCTGCAGGCCCAGTCGAGCAGTTATGTCCTTCAGGACTCGGCCAGCAGTGGTGCTACCGAGCCACTCGATGATGGACATTGAAGTCCCCCACCCAGAGTACATTCTGTGTCCTTGCTGCTCTCAGTGCCTCTTCCACGTGGTGTTCAACATGGAGGAGTACTGATTCATCAGCTGAGGGAGGGCGGTAGGTGGTAATCAGCAGGATATTTCCTTATCCATGCTTGACCTGAAGCCATGAGACTTCATGGGGTCCGGAGTTTTACCTATTACTGATGTCAAACTGATGGGCCTATAGCTACCCGGGTCTGCATTGTCTCCTTTTTTAGAAATGGGGACTACATTAGTCTCCTTCCAATCTGTAGGAACCATTCCAGAGTGCAGTGAGCAATTAAAAATACAGGCAATTACTGATAATTAATCCCTGCCCGTCAGCTTGGTCCACTTGAACCCAGATCACTTCAGCTGTGCCTAATGAGGCAATATCAAATCTCTCAAGCTGTTCGATTCTCACTGATTGAAATAGCAACCCCAGCTCCCCTTTGACCTACACTATCCTTTCTCAAACCATTGTAGACCTTTAGGTGAATGTCTGCCATCATTGTCATCTAGTCATGTCTCAGAAATACACAATACGTCTAAATTCTCCAACACAGCACAGGATTACAATTCTAACAATTTGCTTCCAACACTCCTTGCATTTACATAAAGGCAATTTAAAAGTCTCCCATCTATTTCTTAGTTATTAATTCTTGTTTGCTTCCTAACTGGTTTAACTTCATGCTTTGCTTCTATGTAATTATCACGTGCAATAAGGCTAGCTTTGAACTTATCTACACTATCCCCTTGCTGAACTCTGGGATAATTCAGCACCCTCTGCCAACCTTTTAGCTCCCAAGAAGTTAAGATGGAGGTTGTCTCTCCTAAACAACTTACCTTGTCCAGCGAAAACCTCCCAATTATTGATGAAGTGAAGCTGCTTCTTTTTGCAGAGGTCCTGAAGCCAGATGTTGAATCCCAAGGTTTTGGCTATTTCTCTCCATCGATCGGGACATGACTGGTAACGTAGAAACATAGAAAATAAGTGCAGGAGTAGGCCATTCGGCCCTTCGAGCCTGCACCACCATTCAATAAGATCATGGCTGATCATTCACCTCAGTACCCCTTTCCCCCCTCAGCCCGGAGACTACTAACCTTGCATCCCTTTGCTGAAGGACATTTATGAGGCTTTTGTAGGAATCCTGTATCACAAATGGACTTCTATCCATGATACCATTAGTTCCAATATGTAAACCTACTAAATATCTTGACATTCCCCTTTCATTAGTTCTTCCACACAATGCTGAGATCAGTTACCTTGGTCTCTGGAAAACAGAAGACTGCTCTTGACAGAGCCTTACCTCTACATAGGCTGCTGCCTGTGTGCCTGATGGTGGAGTCCCCAATGAGGATTGCCCATTGCCTCTTGCTCTTGCTCTGGCTGTTCAAACAACGTCCTCTTGGACTTTTCAGCCTTCCTCTTACCTTTTCCAAGATGCTGATATAAGGATTGAGGTTTGGTATCACTGGTGCTGACCTCACTGCCTGTCGTGTTCTCCAAATCACAAAGCGGGGCATACCGGTTTGAAGTAATAAGAGAATCCAAAGAAACTGTCCCTTTAAATGGACACAGAGACTCTCTCCCTTTAAACAGGCACAGAGACTATGTGAAACTAAGAAAGAAGCATTATTGGCCAACTAAAAGTAAACCAGATGCTGGGGCCTGTAAGTAGCGCTCCACCAGCCGACATCCGACTGAAGCCCGACTGCTATCATCATCAGTGCCAGGCACAGGACCAGGGGGCGAGGGACAATTTTTGTTCCGGGGCACTGTGCATGGTGATGACGTCAGCCTCACTGAGCACAGCAGAGCGGGGTGCAACGTCTTACCGTCGCTGCAAAACTCCCGGCAAATTTAGCGGAAAGCGCTGTTCTCACTGCGCCCAGTCGCAAACTCATTTGCATCCCATTTCACCAGCTGGGAATGTTAATGGGAGATACAAAGTAGCAAAATTTCACCCCCTCTCCCTTTAAACAGGCACAGATTCACTGCAAATTTAAACAAACGCAGATACACTTCCCCTTTAAACATGTACAGAGCCACTGCCCATTTAAACAGGCACAGGGACACTGCACCTTTGTGAGTCTCAGAGACACTGCCCCTTTAAACCGTCCCAGGGACACCGCCTCTTTAAAAACAGGCAGTGACACCCTCAAAGCCTCATCAAGTGCATCATCATCATAGGCAGTCTCTCGAAATCGAGAAAGATTTGCTTCCACTCTAAAAGTGAGTTCTTAGATGACTGAACAGTCTAATATGGGTATTACAGTCTCTGTCACAGGTGGGACAGACAGTCGTTGAAGGAATGGGTGGGTGGGACTGGTTTGCCGCACGTTCTTTCCGCTGCCCGAGTTTGTTTTCTGCATGCTCTAGGCGACGAGACTCGAGGTGCTCAGCACCCTCCCGGATGCACTTCCTCCACTTAGGATGGTCTTTGGCCAGAGACTCCCAGGTGTTGGTGGGGATGTTCCATTTTATCACGGAGGCTTTGAGGGTGTTACTGAAATGCTTCCTCTGCCCACCTGAGGCTCGCTTTCCATGTAGGAGTTCTGAGTAGAGCGCTTGCTTTGGGAGTCTTGTGTCAGGCATGTGAACGATGTGGCCCACGCAGCAGAGCTGGTCGAGTGTGGTCAGTGCTTCGATGCTGGGGATGTTGGCCTGATCGAGGACGCTAACGTTGGTGTGTCGGTCCTTCCAGGGAATTTGTAGGATCTTGCGGAGACATCGTTGGTGGTAATTCTCCAGCGATTTGAGATGTCTACTGAATACGGTCCACTTCTCAGCCATACAGGAGGGCAGGTATCACTATGGCCCTGTAGATCATGATCTTGATGACAGATTTGAGGGCATGATCTTCGAACACTCTTTTCCTCAGGCGCTCGAAGGCTGCGCTGGCACACTGAAGGCGGTGTTGAATCACATTGTCGGTGTCTGCCCTTGCTTCTAATAGGCTCCCGAGGTATGGAAAGTAAGTGGTCCATGTTGACTGGGGGGGGCGGGGGGGGGCAGTGCTGTGTGGTGGGGTCACGTTGGTGGAGGACCTTTGTCTTACGGATGTTTCGTGTCAGGCCTATGCTTTCGTAGGCCTCAGTGAAGATGTTGACTATGACTTGGAGTTCAGTCTCTGAATGTGTGCCGACACAGAACAAGTGCAACATCCCCCACCGACACTTGGGAATCCCTGGCCCAAGACTGCCCTAAGTGGAGGAAAAGCATCCGGGAAGACGCTGAGCACCTCGAGTCTCTACGTCGGGAGCAAGCTGAAGCCAAGAGTCGACAGTGAGACCCGTTCCTTTAACCACCATCTGTTCCCACCTGTGACAGGGACTGTAAGTCCCGCATTGGATTCTTCAGTCACCTGAGAATGTGGAAGCAAGTCATCCTCGACTCTGAGGGACTGCCTCAGAAGAGAAGCCCCAGCCCCTTTAAACAGGCACAGTGACCCTGCCCCTTTAAACAGGCACAGTGACCCTGCCCCTTTAAACAGGTTCTGCTCACACAATCAGAGAATGGAAGAAGCCCATTTAGCCCGTCGAGCCCGTGCCGGCTCCCAGCTCGTCCCACACTCTCACCCTTTCCCCCGATCTTTGCAAATGTTTTTCTTTCAGATACTTATCCAATTCCCTTTTGGAAGTTGTGATTGAGTCTGCCTCCACCACCCTTTCAGGCCGTGCATTCCAGATCCTAACCACTCTCTGCGTACAAAAGTTTTTTCTTGCATCGCCTTTGGTTCATTTGCCACTAAGGGTGGGGGGTGGCGGTGTTTGGGGTGTGTTGTGGTCTCTATGAGGGGGTCAGGTTCCCTTCTGACCAACTTGAGCAGTTTCAAATCGCTCCCCCTCTCTTGGGTTCTGTACTCTGGATTTATTTGGGGGTGTGACAAAAGTGCAGGGGACACTGGTTTGATGCAAAGAATTTTGGTTTTATTACAGTCCAGGTAATACAGGCTTATTACTCTAGTAAGAAAATACACAGCCAAACTTACAATTACTCTAACAAAGAACAATACAAGGAAAGGTACAAGGTCAAACTTATAATCACTCTAATAAAGTACCTTACACTACACATTCAAAGGGGGCTGCAGTAAAATTATACCTCCCACCTCCCAATACCTAATTCTAGCTAGGTTAGACTCCAGGGCAGGGACTTATGCTTACCAATCCTTTTGATAGTTAATGGTAGATGGTGATGTTCTTCCTTCCTTCAGGACTTCAAGCCTTCGAGGCTGGAGAAGTTAGTTTTACAACTGTCACGTTGGTTTTGCTTCTTGTCTTGATGAGGTAGTAGCGAACACCCCTCTCCCCACCAACCTCTGTTGGAAACAGTGGCCAGTTATACGATTTCAGTGTTCTAATCTTGCCACCAAATCTCTTCACAATCCTTTGTATAATTTTGGCGGGCTTGGTTCTTCTTTGTAATATTTTGTCGGGCTTGTTAAAGTTGATATGTCTTGGGTGGGTTGATCTTCGAAAAACTGTTTCCTGATGGAAATATTAATTTGGTAATTGCAATGTCCTTTTGTGCTTAGTCTTTCGCATACAGGCTGGATTGGGCCTCTTTGTGATGTTTCTGCTGAAAATGGTTTGTCCAGACCCATGTTGATGGGGAGCTATCTCTGGGTGATACTGTGATGGTAATGTCTCTTGTGGAGGAAGATTTCCAAATACTCATTCATCCAGACAGGTTAACCCAGTCCTCACACCCAGACAGTCCCAATAATCAAGTGGGCTTCTTTAGTTCCCTAGGTCTGCCCACAGGCTTGAATTTGTCTTGTAAAAGTTCATAATTCTATTAAAGTTCGTAGTTTCTTCCATAAGCACTTTAGAATTCCAAACTTTTTGGCAGATAGTCCCAACTTAAATTTCCTTTCGAATGAGCCCAAACACAGGGAGGGAGGGGTTCTGGTGAATTTTGCTCTCTGCTGTCTCCTCAGTTTCTCTCTCTACCCTGTCCAGACCCCTCATGATTTTGAATACCTCAATCTAATCACCTCTTAACCTTTTCTGCTCCAAGGAGAACAACTCCAGTTTCTTTAGTCTACCCATGTAACTGAAATCCCTCATCTCGTGAATCATTCTTGTAAATCTTTTCCGCACCCTCTAAGGCCTTAACATCCTAATGTGCGATGCCCAGAATTGGACACAATACTCCAGTTGAGGCTGAACCAGTGTTTTATAAAGGTTCATCATAACCGCCTTGCTTTTGTACTCTATGATGCCCAGGATCCCGTAAGCTTTATTAACTGATTTCTCAACCAGTCCTGTCACCTTCAGAGATTTGTGCACATATACCCGCAAATCTCACTGTTCATGCACCCCCTTTTGGATTGTACTCTTTAGTTTATTTTGCCTCTCCTCGTTCATTTAATCATGCTTCTCCAATTTTATTTCTCAGATTCACGGCCTCATTTTATTTCTTCCTCTGAGCACTTAACTCAATCTGGCAGCATGATGTTGGCGAGTGGTGATTAATTGCCCTGGGAACCAACAGGAAGAGAGCTCAGAGGCCGGAGGGCCCAGGGAGCAGAATGTTCTGCAACCAATCGCGGTGCTTGAGGGTTGGATCCTGAGTCAGCCAGTCAGGTGAGTCAGTGTGAACCCCTGTTAAACTATTTATCTTTTAAAAGTTAGATCGCAATTTCTTTTCTCAACAAAACAGTTTAACATTTGTCAGTATTTTGGGTCCCTCGAGTTCCTATTATGAGTTTCAGGTACTTCAGTGCCAAGTGGACTAGGTGTTTAAAGGTCATTCAATTCCCTCTTTCCACTTTGCTGTTAGTTAAATGTACAGTGATTGATTTCTTCTCATTATGCATTTGTAGTAGTTAAGGTAACATCCTTCCTGTTGGCAGTGAGTCACATTCTGTGCTGGGCGAGATGGCTGGTGGCACCAGCCTTTAAAATTGTCATCCTCTTGTTCAAATCTCTCCAGGGTCTCGCCCCTCCCTATCTCTGCAACCTCCTCCTGCCCACCAACCTGCTTTGAAACAGAGGAGTATATGGGGAGAACTTAATGAGGTCTATAAAATTATGAGGGGCCTAGATAAAGCGGATAGGAAGGACCTGTTTCCCTCAGCACAGGGGTCAACAACGAGGGTGTATAGGGTTAAAGTAATTGGGGGGGAGGTTTAGAAGCGATTTGAGGGGAAATTTCTTCACCCAGAAGGTGGTGGGGGTCTGGAACTCACTGCCTGAAAGGGTGGTAGAAGCAAAAACCCTCACCACAGTGCGTCCGTGAGGCTGAGAACTTTGTGGATAGCATGTTTCGGGGGGTGTTCACCCTGCAGCTTAAGAGTGTGCAGGTATAGGAGGGAATGGGTGACCGCCAGACAGACAAGGAGGACCAGGCAGGTGGGGCAGGAGTCCCCTGACTCACTAACCGGTTTTCAGTTCTGGATACTGGTGAGCCCGATGTTTGCTCTGGGGAGTACAACCAATGCCAAGTCCACGGCACCGCGGGTTGCTCAGCTGCAGGCAGATTTTAGGGAGCTACGAAAGCGATTAAAAGCACGACCTCAAAGGTCATAATCTCTTGATTACTCCTGGTGCCACGTACTAGTGAGTACAGAAATAGGAAGATAGAACAGATGAATGCACAGCTGGAGAGATAGTGCAGGAGGGAAGTCTTTAGATTCCTGAGACTTTGGGACCATTTCTGGAGGAGATGGGACCTGTACGTGCCGGGCGGGTTGCCCCTCAACAGGACCGGGACTGATATCCTCACCGGGGATTTTGCTAATGTTTGGAAGGCAGAAGAAACAAAGGCTAGAAAATAGACAACAAGGGAGTTTGGCAGTGCTAAATGCCAGTGCCAGTATGTTTCAGTGAGATCGCCCCTCATTCTTCTAAACTCTAAAGTGTATAGGCCCATTCTACACACTCTCTAATCATAAGACAGCCCTCTTCAGAAACACTTCAATGCCAGTGCAAGGAGTCTAGGGAATGATGGCAGATGAGATAGGGCACTGATGGACATGTGTGAGTATGATATTGTAGCTATTAGTGAGACATGGCTAAAAGAACTACAGGAATGACAGCTCAACATTCCTGGTTACAGCGTTGCCAGTGACACACCCACATCCCATGAATGAATAATAACGATGAATTTGAAATATTAGATGAAATAAACAGGTCTAGTTGCACCTCCCCTTTTCCTAATCTGTCACCATTCAGATAATAGTCTGTCTCTCTGTTTTTACCACCAAAGTGGATAACCTCACATTTATCCACAAAGGGCCTCACACAACGAGATTGCTAATTAATCCTCTCTCATTACACAACACCCAGCCTAAGGTGGCCTCCCCACCCACCCCCCAGTTGGTTCCTCGACATATTGGTCTAGAAAACCATCCCTTACGCACTCCAGGAAATCCTCCTCCATCGTATTGCTTCCAGTTTGGTTAGCCCAATCGATATGCATGTTAAAGTCACCCATGATAACTGCTGCACCTTTATTGCACGCACCCCTAATTTCCTGTTTGATGCCCTCCCCAACATCACTACTACTGTTTGGAGGTCTGTACACAACTCCCACTAATGTTTTTTGCCCTTTGGTGTTCTGCAGCTCTACCCATATAGATTCCACATCATCCAAGCTAATGTCCTTCCTAACTATTGCATTAATCTCTTCTTTAACCAGCAATGCTATCCCACCTCCTTTTCCTTTTATTCTATCCTTCCTGAAGCAAGGCTTTTGATAAGGTCCTATTGGCAGACTGGTCACAAAAGTTAAAGCTCGTGGGATCCAGAACATAGTGACAAGTTGCATCCAAAATTGGCTAAGGCAGGAAGCAAAGTGTAATGGTCGATGGGTGTTTTTGTGACTGGGAGGATGTTTCCAGTGGGGTTTTACAGGGCTCTACTTTAGTCCCTTTCTTTTTGTGGTATATAATCAATGATTTGGACTTGAATGTAGGGGTTTTGATTAAGAAGCTTGCAGATGATATGAAAATTGGTCATGTGGTTGATAATGAAGAAGAAAGCTGTAGACTGCAGGAAGATATCAATGGACTGGTCAGGTGGGCACAACAGTGGCAAATGGAATTCAATCTGCAGAAATGTGAGGTAATGCATTTGTGAAGGGCTAACTAGACAAGTAAATACACAATAAATGGTAGGATACTGAGAAGTGTAGAGGAACAGAGGGACCTTGGAGTGCATGTCCATAGATCCCTGAAGGAACTAGGACGGGTAGATAAGGTGGTTATTAGCCGAGGCATAGAATATAAAAGCAGGGAGGTTATGCTTGAACTATATAAAATTCCAGTTACGCCACAGTTAGAGTACTGCGTGCAGTTAGAGTCACCACATTACAGGAAAGATGTGCAGTAAAGAGGGTACAGAGGAGATTTACGAGGATGCTGCCTCAACTGGAGAATTTTAACTGAGGAAAGATTGGATAGGCTGGGGTTGTTGTCTTTGGAATAGAGGAGGCTGAGGGGAGCCCTATTTGAGGTCTATAGAATTAAGAAGGGCCTAGATAGAGTGGATATGAAGGACCTATTTCCCTTAGCAGAGTGGTCAATAACCAGGGGGCATAGATTTAAAGTAATTAGTAGAAGGTTCAGATGGGATTTGAGGAGACAATTTTTCACACAGTGGGTGGTGGGGGTCTGGAACTCACGCCTGAAAGGGAGGCAGAAACATTCATCACATACTCAACGTACTTTGATGCGCACATAAAGTGCCGTAACCTATAAGGTTACGGACCAAGAACTGGAAAGTGGGATTAGGCGGACATGGCTTCCTTCTGTGCTGTAAATTTCTGTAATTCTATGATCCTGTACTTGCAGTGGTGACTTTTGTAAATTATGAGGACAGGTTGCACAGACTAGGCTTGTATTCCTTTGAATTTCGAAGATTAATGGTTGACCTAATTAAGATGTTTAAGATGATTAAAGGAAAAACTATTTCCTCTGGTGAGGGCGTCCACCGCAAGATGGTTCAGGGGTGATGTCAGGAAGCACTCCCTCACACAAATGCTGAGAGGCTGTTTCTCGTGGCTCGAGAGTCTAGAACTCGGGGTCAGAGGGGCCAATATTCCTCATTGCCTTTAATTCTTCCTGCATCTAACCTGTCCAATCCCGTCAGAATTTTATATGTTTCTATGAGATCCCCTCTCATCCTTATAAACTCCAGTGAATACAGTCGATCCAGTCTCTCCTCATGTGTCAGTCCTTCCATCCCGGAAATCAGTCTGGTGAACCTTCGCTGCACTCCCTCAAGAGCAAGAATGTCCTTCCTCAGATTAGGTGACCAAAACTGAACACAATATTCCAGGTGAGACCTCACCAAGGCCCTGTACAACTGCAGTAAGACCTCCCTGCTCCTATACTCAAATGCCCTAGCAATGAAGGCCAACATACCTTTGCCGCCTTCACCACCTACTGTACCTGCATGCCAACTTTCAATGACTGACGTACCATAACACCCAGGTCTCGTTGCACCTCCCCTTTTCCGAATCTGCCACCATTCAGATAATATTCTGCCTTCGTGTTATTGCCACCAAAGTGGATAACCTCACATTTATCCACATTATACTGCATCTGCCATGCATTTGCCCACTCACCTAGCCTGTCCAAGTCACCCTGCAGCCCCTTAGCGTCCTCCTCACAGCTCACACCGCCACCCAGCTTAATGTCATCTGCAAACTTGGAGATATTACACTCAATTCCCTTGTCCAAATCATTAATGTATATTGTAAATAGCTGGGGTCCCATCACTGAGCCCTTCGGAACCCCACTAGTCACTGCCTGCCATTCTGAAAAGCACCCATTTATCCCGACTCTCCGCTTCCTGTCTGCCAACCAGTTCTCTATCACGTCAGTACATTACCCCCCAATACAATGTGCTTTAATTTTGCACACCAATCTCTTGTGTGGGACCTTGTCAAAAGCCTTTTGAAAGTTCAAATACACCACATCCACTTGTTTACTCTACCAGTTACATCCTCAAAAAAATCTAGATTTGTCAAGCAGGATTTCCCTTTCATAAATCCATGCTGACTTGGACCGATCCCGTCACTGCTTTCCAAATGTGCTGCTATTTCATCTTCAATAATTGATTCCAACATTTTCCCCACTACTGATGTCAGGCTAACTGGTCTATAATTACCTGTTTTCTCTCTCCCTCATTTCTTAAAAAGCGGTGTTACATTAGCTACCTTCCAGTCCATAGGAACTGATCCAGAGTCGATAGACTGTTGGAAAATGATCATCAATGCATCCACTATTTCTAGGGCTACTTCCTTAAGTACTCTGGGATGCAGACCATCAGGCCCTGGGGACATATCGGCCTTCAATCCCATCAATTTCCCGTCTAATAAGAATTTCCTTCAGTTCCTCCTTCTCACTAGACCCTTGGTCCCCTAGTATTTCCAGAAGGTTATTTGTGTCTTCCTTCGTAAAGACAGAACCAAAGTATTTGTTTAACTGGTCCGCCATTTCTTTGTTCCCCATTATAAATTCACCTGAATCTGACTGCAAGGGACCTACATTTGTTTTCACTAATCTTTTTCTCTTCACATATCTGTAGAAGGTTTTGCAGTCACTTTTTATGTTCCCAGCAAGCTTCTCTCATACTCTATTTTCCCCCTTCTAATTAAACCCTTTGTCCTCCTCTGCTGTATTATAAAATTCTCCCAGTTCTCAGGTTTGCTGCTTTTTCTGGCCAATTTATATGCCTCTTCCTTGGATTTAACACAATCCTTAATTTCCTTTGTTAGCCACGGTTGAGCCACCTTCCCTGTTTTATTTTTGCCCCATACAGGGATGTACAATTGTTGAAGTTCATCCATGTGGTCTTTAAATATTTGCCATTGCCTGTCCACCGTCAACCCTTTTTAAGTATCACTCGCCAGTCTATTCTAGCCAATTCGAGTCTCATACCATCGAAGTTACCGTTCCTTAAGTTCAGGACCCTAGTCTCTGAATTAACTATCACTCTCCATCTTCATAAAGAATTCTACCATATTATGGTCACTCTTCCCCAAGGGGCCTCGCACAACAAGATTGCTAATTAGTCCTTTCTCATTACACATCACCCAGTCTAGGATGGCGAGCCCTCTAGTTGGTTCCTCAACATATTGGCCGAGAAAACCATCCCTAATACACTCCAGAAAATCCTTCTCCACCGCATTGCTACCAGTTTGGTTAGCCCAATCAATATGTAGGTTAAAGTCGCCCATGATGATTGCTGTACCTTTATTGCACACATCCCTAATTTCTTGTTTGATGCTGTCCCCAACCTCACTACTACTGTTTGGTGGTCTGTACACAACTCCCACTAGCGTCTTCTGCCCTTTGGTATTCCGTAGCTCCACCCATACCGATTCCATATCATCCAAGCTAATGTCCTTCCTTACTATTGCATTAATTTCCTCTTTAATCAGCAATGCCACCCCACCTTCTTTTCCTTTCTGTCTATCCTTCCTGAATGTTGAATATCTCTGGATGTTGAGTTCCCAGCATTGGTCACCCTGGAGCCATGTCTCCGTGATCCCAAAATCTCTGCTCCTCCGTTTCTTTTAAAGTTTTACTATTTAATGTTCATTTCCTCCCTTTTTCTTCCTGCCAAAATGTATCTCATCAGATTTCTCTGCACTAAATTTCATCTGACATCTACCTGCCCCATTTACAAACCTGTGCATTCAGACTGAACTCACTTACAGTCATCTTCACAGTTCCCCACACTCCCCATTTTTGGCGTCATCTGGAGATCTGATCTTTTGCCCCATATACCCAAGTCCAGATCATTTCTCTCTATTGAGGAGCAATGGTCCCCACATTGACCCTGGGGGACACCACTGTTTACATCTCTCCAGTCTGAAGAACATCCATTAACCACTACTCTCTGTTTTCTGCTCTTTACCTAGCTTCCTCTCCACGTGGCCCTACTCCCTCTAATACTGTGAGCCTTAATTTGATCAACAAGCCTCCTGTATGGCATCTTATCAAACATTGTTTGACAATCCATCTACACAACATCCACTGCATTTCCTTTCTCACTGCAGTGTGTTATTTCCTGAAATAATCCCTGCTGTGTGTCCTGAATGAACCCATTTCACTACCAAATGTTGCAATGTTTGCTCCACCCCAGAGTTCCATCTGTCTAAAGCCACAAGAAAAGGTCCAATTTTTGCTGGAGTTTGACAGAAACCTGCTTTAAAAATGGGGCAGAGTTTCAGCAATCAGGGACGATCCAGCCTCAGCCCCGCCCACTGGATGTCACAAGCCCCGCCCCCTCACACTCCCATTGTTTGGAGGACCAGCCGCCCGCTCGGTCCTCCAGCCCCTCCCCCGCTCTTCCTATTGGTCTGGAGCTCCCGTCAATTACCCGGGCTGAATTAATGCTCAGTCTGGGGGTCTGGAGCTAATGTTGTGGAGTATTGAAAATATAACACTCACACGAAAGGGTTTTTGTAGAGAAAAGAGTTGTTTATTAAAAGCTGATTAATCAAGGGAGATCCGGCCTCATCAGTACCGTTACTGAGTGCTCTCAACGCCGATCTCACAGGACAAGCTGTGTAATTACATTTTTATACAGTTGATACAGTCAGCATGGTGGAACTACGTGGGGAAGTGTTTCATTGGTTAATACAGGTTACAACAATTTCATTGGGTGCAACAGTTACATTAATTTTATTGATTACAGTAATTTCTAATGATTCCATTGGTACATTCAGTTCTGACGACTGTTGCTAGGGAATAGCTGCCTACAGGTTATGTGTTACATTTCTAGGAACGTCTTCCCAGGCTAATTCTCAGACTAATGTCCTTGGCAGACATATGGCTACCCTCTGCTTAAAAGAGGCATTGTCCCTGTTATCTCCTGTGGCTGGAACATCGTGGCGGCCTCTCATTATTTCTGTGAGCTGTTTACATAAATCTTGTGGGTGTTCTTATCTCCTGAGAGAATTTCTCTGACCTTAGTGTTTCTGCCTAATTCAGCTATTCTACCATGAATGCATTTTAAACCTTACTCTCAGTCTTACTTTATTTTAATTACACCGAATTACTTTATCCCTAATTAAGGTTTTTTGCTCTTACAATCCCCCATTTGATCAGGTGGTAACCCCTAATACCCACCACGAACAACAATTTTCCTTTCCCTGCCTTTTCCTGTCTTGATTCGTGTGTCTCTCGCCTCGGTTTCGTTGATCAGGTGATAGGATTGGGACACTCACGACTCATATCAGGTATTCATGCCGTCTTTGTGTTTGATTACACCTTTTTGGATCTAACAAAGGCTTTCTGCGTTCTTGGTTACGGGCCTTGGCCAACGTCTTTGCTCTGCGTCTCTTGTATCTGCCTGCACATTCTCCCCGGAGTATCAGCACCACTATCAGCTGCACTACGACTAACACATGGGATATAATTCTAATCCCTATCTTGTAACTTTGCTCGGGTATGCCTCTCCTGTTTTTGCATTTGTTACATAACATCACCAACCAACTCAAGGTTATTACTATCTACTGCCACTAGGGCATGTGAAAAGATCCTTATCCATGGATGTATAATCTCAAGTATCAAGGTGGGTTTTTCAGGTTATCCTTTATTTCACTGTCCAGTTCTTTGCCTTTATCCTTTAACTCATAATATCTTATAATGTAATTTCTTAACGGTCCTTTGAGCTCAGTTAAATCTTCAAGTAACGGGAATTGGTGGTGCTTGCTCTTCCATGTAATCATCAATATCTTGCTTAATCTCATCGCTTATATTGCCTTCCTGGCGTTTATATAGGTCATGTGTGCTCTTCCCACTACCACCGACACTCTGGGAGTAAAGCAAAAGTTAGGCATTGTAATGTTACAAGTCAAGCCTCCATCATCGTAAGTTCCCAGGCTAGTTACCACACAATATTCTCCTCACCCTTGATAGGCTTAATGTGTGGGTTCGGTTCGGGCAGGGCTTATTCCAATGACACATCCTTCTGTAGTATTGTCAAACCCACAGCTATCCTTGCTCCAGTCTTCCACTGGGTGAGTACATATAGTTAAGCTTCCTTCTCTCCGGCATCCGCATAAAGATATTCCCCTTATATTTCCATTCTTTTTGATCTCATACTGGTCCATCGCAGATGTACTCTTCCCCTCGTATTATGTTTG
Source organism: Pristiophorus japonicus (assembly GCF_044704955.1). Classification (NCBI taxonomy): domain Eukaryota; kingdom Metazoa; phylum Chordata; class Chondrichthyes; family Pristiophoridae; genus Pristiophorus; species Pristiophorus japonicus. Next base: position 86,958 of record NW_027254146.1, on the reverse strand, counting down.
TTTCTCCTCCCATCCTCCTGTAACCGCATACACCCTAGTCATTCCTTTCAGGGTGCAGGCGTCTAATGGCCCAGTGTGCTGTACCATTTCTTTCAACTGGGTGCTATTTATCCAATCTGGAATCGCCGCCCAGTTTGTATCTGATCCATATTGTGTCTCACCTGACCGATCATCCGTCTCCCATTGGCATGATGTGTCTCTTTTCCTGCCCTCGGCATCGTCCTCTCATTCCTGCTTATTTAGCTCGTTAATTGTTTGTGCATGGCATTCCAATACGGATATACCCTCCAGCAGTATTTTGGATGTTTTAGATCCTAACTCTGAAGATTCTATCCCTATCCCGGCCTGTTTCCTCATCGTACCTCCATCGTTCTCCTCAAACTATCTGCTCCTGCTTGGATCACCTGTATAGCGAGTGCATCTACTAGCGAGGTCCCTGTACTTACTCCCTAAAGATGATCTCTGTCTTCCTCCTTTGTGTCTCAGCTGCTTATGATACTCCCTTGCTCCTGATGTGTCACTAGCTTTTCTCAGGATTGTGTCTAGCAATCGTGTGCACAGCACTTTAGTCTTGGGGCTAAACTTTTCTGGCAGGTATAGGTCTGTTAAATTTATGCTCACAGGTAACATTTCATGCTGCACATTGTCAAATAACAACATTCCCTCCGATCTCGTCACCAACCCGCCGGGCGGGCCTTCAGTAAGGGGATGTCAAGTAATTGGTGGTAGTGTTGTTGGTCCTGGGGTCGTGACTATTAATCATCACTGCTGGACCTGAATACTTTCTCTCTTCCTCACATATGACCTATTAACGAGGACGGCCCTAAGATCATGTCCCTCTCTGGGTCCAGACAATGTACTATTGCTTCTGTTCCAGGTTTAACTATCACGTGCTTTCCCAAGGTTAATTCGTTGGTTTACAATATTCAGGTAACATTTTATTACCCACTTATCTTGTGGCTTCAAGATAAACGCTCCTGCCACTCAGATGCCGCCCCCTAGGGGCTGCTTTATGTAGTTGTTGTACCCTCTGGTGTGAGTATATGCTTCTGGGCGCCCTAGGGGCAGCCTTGTAGCTTGTCCTTGTAGAATCGGAAGGACGGTGGTGATCACGTTTATATTCTGTTGATAAAACACATCCTGCATATTCCAGGTTTTTAGTTTGTCTTACCATTTCTATTTCAACTGGATTGTTTGCACCGTTTCTCCGGGCATGTGCCCTTTTCCAGATCCACTTTATTATAGCCAGTATCCCTAATATTGCAAATATACATCCTAATCCTCTTTAAAAAGTCCATCTATCGTACCTTTATATTCTTTCAGCTGAGACCAGTGTTTCCATCGACCCCTACTTTTCATATCAATGCAAGCACATGTATCTCCACTAATTAATACCTCATATGGTCCGCTCCCCTAGGTGCGAACCCTGGTTTCTCTGCCACTTCCTTAACCATTACCTTCGCCCCCACCTCAGGGATTATAGCCGAGGCGGCTATCTCACTGCCTTCGTCCTCCTCCTTCTGCCTTTCTCGGACCTCATGTCGCATACCTTTCAACTGCTCACTCAATTCCCTCACATACTTTCTGATTCTGTCTCGTAGGCGGCTTAATACCGAATATTCTACAAGTTTCTTTCATCACTTGATCCGTGAAATGAGTCCCTTGATCCAAGCCAATCATGTGGTAATAGGACTGCCTCCCATTTAGCATTTCCACCAGTGTGTGTTTTGTGTGCAGTATTATTTCTCCTATCATTATGACAGACTCACTAATTTTGACTGCCTAAGTGGCACAATCCAGTGCGGCCAGGCATCTGGACAGACCGGCAGCCGCTGGAGATTGCTGTGACGAGTAGTAAGCTACGGGTCTCATCCTATCCCCATGCATTTGTGTCACCGCGGCTCCATAGAAGCCTCCCTGGTTCTCACAATATATGTGGATCGGGAGATCCATGTTCGGGAGTCCCAGCCCTGGAGCTGACATTAGGGCTTCCTTCAGATTACCGTATGCTGCTTCTTGTTCGGGGCCCACTCTACAGTTTCTAAGGATGGTTTTCCCAATTTCACGAGCAGCTGTATTGGTTCTGCGATTGCCACAAAGTTAGGTACAAAATTCCTGCAAATAGTTAAAGAGCCCCAGTACCTTACGCACCCCTCGGACTGTTTTTGGTTGGGGCATAATCCTAATGGCCTCCTTCCTGTCAGTGAACATGGTCCTAGTTCCTTGGGATATTTCGTGTCCCAGGTACTATACCACAGCTTGTCCGATTTGTGCCTTTTTTGGGATTTACTTTGAATCCTGTGTCCTGCAGGACTTCCAGTATTTCTATACGTGCTCCTGTATGCCCCCTATCATCCTCGGATGTTATTAGTAAGATCATCTATGTATTGTAGTGTAGTACTCCTATACAGGGTTAAATCCACCTTTTCTATGGCTCAACTCATAGTCCGGTGGAATATAGCCGGGCTATTGTGGAACCCTTGTGGGACCCGTGTCCAGGTATACTGATGGTCGCTGACTGTGAAGGCAAACTTATCTTGGGACTCTTTTGCCAGGGGTATGGACCAGAATCCATTGGCTATGTCTAATACAGTGAAGATCTTATGCTCTGGTTTTAATCCATTAAATGTGGTGGCTGGGCTGGCCACGATGGGATGTTGACGGGGAGTCACCTTATTGAGGGCAGTATAATCAATAGTTAACCGATATGATCCGTCCGGCTTTTGCATGGGCCAGACAGGGGCATTTGTTGTTCCCTCTACCTCTAAGTATACCGCTTTCCAGTAACTTCCTCCACTATCTGTCTCACAGCCTGTGCAGCTTCTGGTTTTATCAGGTAGTTGGACACTTCCCACATTAGCATGCCTGTCAAAATTACTCTGGTTCCCCCAAGGTATTTCTAGATTGTTTCCAAACCTTTTAGTTTTATTTCTTTTTTTAAGAGATCAGATTTAACATTTTATTTTGAATGTATCTCAGTATTTTGTTGTGCCTTCTCTTAACCCGTGGTACTTGAACCCTTCACAACAAAATGAGCTCTTCACTGTTCCCATCCTAATCTCTGCTCCCCTTTTGTAATATTTGTATTTATTGTTGGATTACAAAATGTCAAATATGGTAATACTGTGTTTTTTGATCGGACTTCTCATTTATGCTTATAGTGATTCACAGATCACAGAATGCAAAGTACTTGTTTTATAATTGTGTGCCCAATTTCTGTTTTAGAAGCTGAACATCAAAAACTCTAATCTTTTGCTCTGTAGCTTCAATTTTGTGATACAGTATTTCATAAATTACATCTTTTTAAGCTGCAGCTTCTGATGCAGTAGTTGTGTAATTTTATTAAAAAGGCTTCCAAACCCAAGATTTTCCAATACAACCAAAATGTTTATCAAGGAGAATCACCTGAAATATCTCAATCACAATTCAAATATTGTACTGCCAATCTTTTATTTAAAACTCTTTTTACTGAGCTAGAAGTTTTCATGTCAAGGTTTTATACAAAGGAAAATGGGAGCGTACTTCCCCAGTCCGCAGGCTTTTTTTGAAGGCATTACAATTTCCCTTCTCCGTTCTTTATCTCATTCCTAGACTAAATTTATTGTCTTTCAACCCAATGTAATCAATGATTATATGTTTCTTTTGACAAGTAAATGAGCGTGTCGAAATTCTTTTTAAAAACCAACGGGACCACGCATTTTTGAACTTTTGCTCAACAAACCTATCTTTTGTGAATTTCCTAGCTCTGTAACTTATCATCCGAATAAATCCGCACCTGTGCTTCTACCTTAAAATGTAATTCAATTCTAGGTTCACACTTTCTTAAAACTTCCCACATACAGGACAACACTACAAAGGGTTTAAAAAAAAAACTTTCACTGTCCGAAAAAGTGGGTGGAGCGAAAACAAACAGACAGCTCCACCATTTTTTCCAAACAGGCTTTCAGACACATGAAAAATTCATTAATTCCCACCTCAAATATTCCGCAGTCAAAAATCACACAAGCACTTTCATTCAAAGACAAACGTTCACCAAAGTCTCTCTTCATTCAACAAAGCTTATTAATTGTTTGGTCAGCTCTATTTTTGGATCTATACGTCACTTAAGATAGTCACTATCAGGTTTTTTATGGTCATCCGAAAAATATCCTAGCCCCCCATAAGAGAGCAGTGTCCAGCATATCTTTACACGTCATACTCAGTTTTTGATACGTCTACCCTTATATCGGTTTCACTGTATTCTCAGATGCTGACTGTCTTCCCACTTGTATCACCTAACCCCAGTGTCTACAGTCCCACTGACTTCTTATCGATTAAACTGTATTCTAGATACTGACTGTCCCTCCAGTCAGTTTCCCCTACCCCTAGAGCCTGCAATCCCATCGACACCTTATCGATTTATCTGTATTCTAGATACTAATGGTTCCTCTACCCGGTTCCCCTTGAACTTAGAGGCCATATCCACATCGATGCCTTCTGATAGTGTCTATCGTGACTTCCCAATTCGCCAAAGTCTTTAACACCATAACAGACTTTTCACAGATTCAAGTACCCCGGGCAAAAGACACGTCTCATAACGGCTCACGTCGGATTATGAGGTAGTTGAAGATACTCACTCATGATGGATTCGTATACGTTTGTCTGTCGGCTGCCCATTGTAACCCTGCTTGCAGCGCCATAATGTTGTGGGGTATTAAAAATATAACACTCACACAAAAGGTTTTTTTATAGAGAAAAGAGTTGTTTATTAAAACCTGATTAATCAAGGGCGATCCGGCCTCATCAGTACCGTTACTGAGTGCTCTCAACATCGATCTCATAGAACAAGCTGTGTAATTACATTTTTATACAGTTTAGATACAGTCAAAATGGTGGAACTACGTGGGGAAGTGTTCCATTGGTTAATACAGGTTACAACAATTTCATTGGGTGCTACAGTTACATTAATTTTATTGGTTTCAGTAATTTCTAATGATTCCATTGGTACAATCAGTTCTGACGACTGTTGCTAGAGAATAGCAGGTTACGTGTTACATTTCTGGGAACGTCTTCCCAGACTAATTCTCAGACTGATGTCCTTGGCAGACATATGGCTACCCTCTGCTTAAAAGAGGCATTGTCCCTGTTATCTCCTGTGGCTGGAACATTGTGGCCTCCTCTCATTATTTCTGTGAGCTGTCTACATAAATCTTGTGGGTGTTCTTATCTCTCAAGAGAATTTCTCTGACCTTAATGTTTCTGCCTAATTCAGCTATTGTACCATGAACGCATTTTAAACCTTACTCTCAGTCTTTCTTACTTAATTTTAATTACAACGATTTACTTTACCCCTAATTAAAGTTTTTCGCTCTTACAAGCTGCATTTGGAAAATAAACATTAATTGAACCTGTCAGTTACGGCATTCATTAAATTGTAATTAATAAAAATCACCAGAAAAAATATCTTCTGGAGTTTACTCAATGGGGTGTGAGTCTCCGCTGAGGGTTTGTTACAGTTTTGGTCTCCAAATCCAATCAAAACGGCCTGATTTTGGTCAGCTTGAATAGTGAACATACTGCAGACCTGTCTGCTCACCGATTTTTAAAATAATTTATTAATATTATTTATTGTCCCTCTGCCCCCAATCTTGATGGGGTGACAAAATACAATTCATTTCCCCAAATTTGTCTTTCAATTATTGGAAAAAATCCTGAGGGACAGGATAAATTTTCATTCAGAAAGACACGAATTAATCAGGGACAGTCAGCATGGATTTGTTAAGGGAAGGTCGTGTCTGACTAACTTGATTGAAGTTTTTAAGAAGATAACATGGAGGGTTGATGAGGGTTGGTGCGTTTGATGTAGTCTATAAGGATTTTAGCAAGGCTTTTGATAAGGTCCCACATGGCAGACTGGTCACGAAAGTAAAAGCCGATGGGATCCGAGGCAAAGTGGCAAGTTGATCCAAAATTGGCTGAGGCAGGAAGCAAAGGGTAATGGTTGATGGGTGTTTTTGTGACTGGAAGGCTGTTTCCAGTGGGGTTCCACAGGGCTCAGTACTTGGTCCCTTGCTTTTTGTGGTATATAATCAATGATGTAGACTTGAATGTAGGGGGTATGATTAAGAAGTTTGCAGATGATACAAAAATTGACTGTGTAGTTGATGAGACAAAGCTGCAGACTGCAGGAAGATATCAATGAACTGGTCAGGTGGTAGAACAGTGGCAAATGGAATTCAAGAAGTGTGAGGTAATGCAGTGAGGTAATGGGGAGGTCTAACAAGATGAGGGAATACACAATAAATGGTAGGACATTGAAGTGTAGAGGAACAGAGGGACCTTGGTGTGCAGGTCCACAAATCCTTGAAGGAAGCAGGACAGATAGAATAAGGTGGTTAAAAGGCAGAAGGCATACGGAATACTTGCCGAGGCATGGAATACAAGAGCAGGGAGGTTGTGTTTGAAGTGTATAAAACACGAGTTAGGCCACAGCTAGAGTACTGCGTGCAGTTCTGGTCACCACATTACAGGAACGAGAGGGTACAGAAGAGATATGAGGATGTTGCCTGTACTGGTGAATTTTTAGCTATGAGGAAAGATTGGCTAGGCTGGGGTTGTTTTCTTTCGAACAGCGGAGGCTGAGGTGCATAAAATTGAGGGTTATAGATCGAGTGGCTAGGAGGGACCTATTCACCTTAGCAGAGGGAAAATAACCAGGAGGCATAGATTTAAAGTAATTGGTAGAAGGTATAGAGGGGATTTCAGGAGAATTTTTTCGCACAGGTTGGAGGGGGTCTGGAACACTCTGCCTGAAAAGGTGGAAGAGGCAGAAACCCTCATAGCATTTAAAACGTACTTGGATATGCACTTGAAATGCCATAACCTACAAGGCTACGGACCAAGAGCTGGAAAGTGGGATTAGACTGTACAGCTGTTTGTCAGCCAGCACACACACACTGGGTTGAATGGCCTCCTTCTGTGATGTAAATTTCTATGAAAACTAGAATTGTCTGTTCTGAATTTCTATCCTGCATTCAGTGATGGTTTTTCTAAACTCCTTTTACAGGGCTTTAGAAGGGAAGGATTTGCAGACGGGAAACTCAAACGAGATATCACATCAAGATCTGACAGAGTTACTCCATTCATCAGGACCTGAATATCATCTGCCTTTGAATGTGGAAGAAGAAATGTTTGTCTATTCTGTCTGTGGGAAATGATTTCAAACATCAGTGTGACTGGAAAAGCACCAGACACACACACACCCGAGTGAGAGTGTTCTAGTGAACTGCCTGTGGAAAGAGCTTTAACCAGTTACACAGCCTGAAAAACATCGCACCATTCACAGCAGGGAGAAACCGTACACGTCTTCTGTGTGTGGACGAGGCTTCAACTGATCGTCCAACCTGGAGAGACACAAGGACACCCACACCATGGAGAAACCATGGGAATGTGGGGACTGTGGGAAGAGATTCAATTCTCTGTCTGAGCTGGAAACTCATCGATGCAGTTACACTGGGGAGAAGCCGTTCAACTGCTCCGAGTGTGGGAAGGGATTCACACTGACATCCCACCTGCTGACACACCAGCGAGTTCACACTGGGGAGAGACCGTTCACCTGCACCGAGTGTGGGAAGGGATTCACTTACCCATCCCACCTGCTGACACACCAGCGAGTTCACACTGGGGAGAGGCCGTTCACCTGCTCCGTGTGTGGGAAGGGATTCGCTCAGTCATCCAACCTGCTGACACACCAGCGAATTCACACTGGGGAGAGACCGTTCACCTGCTCCGTGTGTGGGGAGGGATTCACTCAGTCATGCAATCTGCTGACACACCAGCGAATGCATACTGGGGAAAGACCGTTCACTTGCTCGGTGTGTGGGAAGGGATTCTCATTGTCGTCCCTACTGTTGAGACACCAGCGGGTTCACACCGGGGAGAGGCCGTTCAGCTGCTCAATGTGTGGGAAGAGATTCACTCAGTCATCCCACCTGTTGACACACCAGCGAGTTCACACCGGGGAGAGGCCGTTCAGCTGCTCTGACTGTGGGAAGGGATTCACTAATTCATCCTACCTGCTGAAACACCAGCGAGTTCACACTGGGGAGAGGCCGTTCATCTGCTCCGAATGTGGGAAGGGATTCACTGATTCATCCAACCTGCTGACACACCAATATACTCACCGGAGAAAGACTGTTCCCCTGCTCAGTGTGTGAGAAGAGATTGACTTGGTCATATACCCTGCGGAGACACCAGGGAGTTCACACCGGGGAGAGGCCGTTCACCTGCTCCCTGTGTGGGAAGATTGGACCTGTTCATCCCACCTGCTGAGACACCATCAAATTCACTGCAGGGGTTGGATTCTGCTGTTAATCACATCCAGGACTGAACCATGTTCATTCTGACAGTTGGAGTTTGTTTCTGCTGATGTTAATAACCCCAAAACTGGGCTGGAATTTAATATTTTGATATGTCAAGTAAATCAGCTTTCTTTCAAACACACTGTCGAGCATTTGATATCTCCAAGATAAGAGAAAACTACCTGATGTTCGATTACAGACTGTTCCATTTTTGGGCCTTTCCTGCTTTCTAACTCTAGATTATTTCAGTTCTCATACCTTCGGTTACTCTCGGGGACATGTTCCAGCTTGTGTGATGAAGTGCTTCCTGTCATCACCATGAATGGCCTAGCTCTAATTTTAAGGTTACGACCTCTTGTTTTGGACTCCCCCACCATAGGAAATAGTTTCTTTATCTACCCTACCATCTCTTTTAATCATAAAACACCTCAATTAGATCACCCTTTAATCTTCTATATTCAAGGGAATACAAGCCTCGTCTCTACAACCTGCCCTCATAATTTACAAAAGTCATCACTAAGTACAGGGTAGAAATTCTGAACACAGTTCTAGTTTCTCTGAAACATTCTTTCGTCTCTAGTCCCTAAGCTGCAAGTCCCCCATCCAACGCACTCTCTCCTCGTCACATCCTCTCTGTTTGAAATCCAGATTCAATGCATGCTCTGATTTCTCCATTTCACTCCTGTAGGTGCTGCGTGATGTTGGGGTTCGGTCCCAGTCACTATTTGCCCTCAAACAGATACATAATGAGGGGAAATCAATCTCTACCTTTAACTCTCAGCGATATGGAAAGAGGGAAATGAATGATCTTTTAAACACCTGGTCCACTTGGCACTGAAGTGTCTGAAACTCCACTGCCTGTGGAAAGAGCTTTAACATCGCACCAGGGAAACAAAATAGTGACAAATGTTAAACTGTTTTATTGACAAAAGAAATCTTGCGTGAGTTTTTAAACCATAAATTGTTTAATGGCTTCACACTGACTCACCAGACTGTCCGACTCAGGTTACACCCCTCAAGCTCCACGATTGGTTGCAGAACATGCTGCTCTCTGGGACTCCGGCCTCTCTCCCTGTTGATTCCCAGGGCAATCAATCACCACTCGCCAACATTATACTTCCAGATGAAGTTCAGGGGCTCAGAGGAAGGAAATAAATGAGGCTTTGAAACTGAGATGGGAAATGCAATTAGAGAAACGTGATTCAATATATTAACAAAACTATTTAAAATCAAATGAAATGAATTATAATTTCATGCCAAGTGGGAAACAAGTGATGTCTGGACTGTGCAAGAGTGTTTGCGCCTGGTTACAGAATGTGTCACTGGCTCTCCGTTCCAAATGAAGTTCTTCCAGTTTTGCTAGAGTAAATAAGGAGCAACTGTTTCCATTGGCAGAATGATTGGTCTCCAGGGGACACAGATTTAAGGCGATTGGCAAAAGAACTAGAGACAACATGAGGAAACTTTCCTCATGAGTGAGTTGTGATCTGGAATGCACTCATGATGGCTCAAGTGTCCACCTTCTGTGCTGTCCCATTCTATGATTATGGCGGATGTCCATACCCAGAGTCCAGAGTGCTCCACGTGGTGGAATATTCCCTATCTCCATCAGCTGGGTGGGGGTGGGGGGGTACAGTACTTCTGAGCCCAGTAGGACCACCAATTTCCCATGTGGGACTGTCGAGGGAGGTGGGTTCCCTTCCCTGAAGGACATTAGTGAACCAGTTGGGTTTTTACGACAATCCGGCAGCTTTCATGGTCACTTTTTCTAGTGCAGGCCCCACATATGACCAGATTCTTTCAGCTCAATTTCATAAACTGTCTTTATGCTTTTGTGGGTTCTCTCTCTCACTCCATTTTTCCTGTTTGGAATTCATTTTACAGGTACTAAAATGGGACAATTTGTGGACTGGAAGCTCAAATCAAACATCACATTGAGATCTGACGGTGTAACTCAATACATCGGGATCTGAATATCATTTGAACATGGAATCAAAAAGCACCGTTCACAGCGGGAGAAACGGTACATGTGCTCTCTGTGGACAAGGCTTCAACCGATTCTCTGACCCGTCGAGACACCAGCGAGTTCACACTGGGGAGAGACTGTTCACCTGCTCAGAGTGTGGGACGTGATTCACTCGGTCATCCTCACTAAACACCAGCGAGTTCACACTTGAGAGAGGCTAGTCACCTGCTCAGAGTGTGGGAAGGGATTCACTTGGTCATCCATCCTGCTGACACACCAGCGAGTTCACACTGTGGGGAGAAGCCTTTTAAATGCCCGGATTGTGGGAGTGCGATAAAAGTTCTAGGGAACTGACGTGCCATCCACGTGTTCACACTGACTAGAGACTATTCAGGTGGGCTTTTATCTGACCTCACTGTACACCAGTGCACTCACTGGGGAGAGACCGTTCATCTGGTCCGAGTGTGGGAAGGGAGTCTCAGTGATCCAGCCTGCTGACACACCAGCGAGTTCACAAGTGATTGCAGGAGTTGGATTCTGCTGTTAATCAAATCCAGGATTGAATCGTGTTCATTCTTCCAGTTGGGGTTTGTTTCTGCTGATAATACTCCTGTAACTGGACTGGACTTTACTATTTGGGATATAGGTAAATAAATCAGCGTTACTTTCAACACATTGCTGCAGATTTTTGTCTTTCCCACCTGAGTAGTTAGCATCACCTGGTTGGAGCTCAGAGAGGACAATCTGGGGGGAGGATTGTACGCTGGGAACAAAACTTCAGCCTGGACACAGTCCTTCAGGGCCACACTGAGAGGGGCAAATGGCACTTTGGTCCTTCTCGTCTCTCTTCACTGACAGCAAACTCTCTGTTTCGGTTAATCTTGACGTGTTTAAGGACCAGATGATATTCACTCAAGGGTGTTTAAAGAGATGGGACGCGTGCTTTGTGAACCCCTTGCCCATATCTTCAACAGCTCAATAGAGTCAGGGATTGTGCCCTGAGATTGGAAGGCAGCTCACGTAGTTCCCATTTTCCAGATTGGGAACAAATCCGAGCCAGGGAACTAAAGGCGCATCAATGTGACCTCGATCACTGGGAAGATGTTTGAAGGGATTCCAGGAGATGCTGTTTTCGATCATGGGGAATGGGAAGGGGCCCATTAGAGATACTGAACACGGCTTCCACAAAACAAGGTCACGTCTTACAAACTAGCTTCAGTTTGTAAAGAAGTTGTTAGGTTGGTGGATGGGGGGAATCCAGTTGACATTGTCGACCTCAGGGGTGTCAAACTCATTTCTTATGGTGGGTCTGATCCAATATCCTGGCACTTGGCGTGGGCCACATTCAGCAAAAGTTATTAACATAGGAATAAATGAAGATAAACTATATCGGAATTTACATTTAGATTTTATTTACTGCTGTTGCTCCCAATCCCTGGCACCTCTTAGCTTGAGCATTTGTGTACTGACCCTGCTCAAACCATAACCACAAGGATATCTGTGCATTGCTCTGACTGTGACCACAAGGCTGTGTCACTATCCCACATACACATACCGTTGCCTTGTTTCTCCATACAAACACCATCTCTTTACACATCCCCTTTCTATACAATTACAACAGACATGAACAAGGGTCTGAGGCTGATTAAAAGAAATAAGAACATAAGAAATAGGAGCAGGAGTAGGGCATTTGGTCCCTCGAGCCTGCTCCGCCATTCCACAAGATCCTGGCCTCAACTCCACTTCCCTGCCCGCTTCTGATAACCCTCGACACCTTTATTGTTCAAAAATCTGCCTATTTCCACCTTAAATACATTCAATGACCCAGCCTCCACAGCTCTCTGGGGCAGAGAATTCCAGATTCACGAGGCTCTGAGAAAAAATTCCTCCACATCTCAGTTCTAAATGGCCGACCCCTTATTCTGAAACTATGCCCCCTAGTTCTAGATTCTCCCACGAGGGAAAACATCCTCTCTGCATCTACCCTGTCAAGCCCCATCAGAATTTTATACGTTTCAATAAGATTACCTCTCAGTCTTCTAAACTCCAATGGGTAATAGGCCCAACCTGCTTAACCTATCTTCATAAGGCAACCCCTTCATCTCAGAAATCAACCTTGCGAACCTTCTCTGAACTGCTTCCAATGTAAGTATATCCTTCCTTAAATAAGGAGACCAAAACTGTACACAGTCAGGTTGAACCTTTCTTATCCAGGACTCCCTTATCCAGGTGGTGCATGCACAGAACACGACCCATTCACCCCGCCCCCCAGGTTTCCCATTCCTTTTTTTAGGCACAACGGTTATACCTTTCCTTTATGATTTAATTAAATCATTCACCTAAACAGAAAATCAACACAAAAAAGCAAGTGATCAGCAGCAGCAGAAGCCCCTCAACATAGAACACCTCGGAGCCTACCTACAGCTCGGGGCCCGCTGGTCCCACTGGACACCTCTTGATCCGCCGACATCTCTGGGCCCGCTTGTCCCACCGACACCTCTGGGCCCGCTGATCACCGACACCTCTGGGCCCGCTGGATCCGCCGACACCTCTAGGCCCGCTGGATCCGCCGACACCTCTGGGCCCGCTGAATCCGCCGACACCTCTGGGCCCGTTGGATCCGCCAACACCTCTGGGCCCGCTGGATCCGCCGACACCTCTAGGCCCGCTGGATCCGCCGACACCTCTAGGCCCACTGGATCCGCCGACACCTCTGGGTCCGCTGGATCCGCCGACACCTCTGGGTCCGCTGGATCCGCCGACACCTCTGGGCCCGCTGGATCCGCCGACACCTCTAGGCCCGCTGGATCCGCCGACACCTCTGGGTCCACTGGATCCGCCGACACCTCTGGGCCCGCTGGATCCGCCGACACCTCTGGGCCCGCTGATCACCGACACCTCTGGGCCCACTGGATCCGCCGACACCTCTGGGTCCACTGGATCCGCCGACACCTCTGGGCCCGTTGGATCCGCCGACACCTCTGGGCCCGCTGATCACCGACACCTCTGGGCCCACTGGATCCGCCGACACCTCTGGGCTCGCTGGTCCCACCAACACCTCTGGGTCCGCTGGATCCGCCAACACCTCTGGGTCCGCTGGATCCGCCGACACCTCTGGGTCCGCTGGATCCGCCGATCTGGTCCCGCTGGATCCGTCGACACCTCTGGATCTGCTGGATCCGCCGGCACCTCTGGGCCCGCTGGATCCACCGACACCTCTGGTCCCGCTGGGTCCACCAACACCTCTGGGCCTTCTGGGCCCGCTGATCACCGACACCTCTGGGCCCACTGGATTCGCCGACACCTCTGGGCTCGCTGGTCCCACCAACACCTCTGGGCCCACTGGATCCGCCGACACCTCTGGGCTCGCTGGTCCCACCAACACCTCTGGGCCCGCTGGATCCGCCAACACCTCTGGGCCCGCTGGATCCACCAACACCTCTGGGCCCACTGCTCACCGACACCTCTGGGCCCACTGGATCCGCCGACACCTCTGGGCTCGCTGGTCCCACCAACACCTCTGGGCCCACTGGATCTGCCAACACCTCTGGGCCCACTGGATCCGCCGACGCCTCTGGATCCGCCGACACCTCGGGGCCCATTGGATCCGCCGATGCCTCGGGGCCTGCTCGGCCCACTGACACTTCAGTGCCCAACCTTGGGCAACCTCCTCCCCCCGACCTTGAGTGACTTCCTCCCATCCCTCGGGCCGATGACCTCCCCTTATCTGACAAAACCCCTCATCCGGCACAGGCCAGGTCCCAAGGGTGCTGGATAAGGGAGGGTCCACCTGTACTCCAGGTGTGGCCTCACCAATGCCCTATACAGTTGTAGCAAGACTTCCTGACTGCAATAAATGCCAATATTCCATTTGCCACACATTTCATTGCAGCAAAGGTTACACTGGGAGAAATGTTCAGTTAGTTTCCATTACAGGCAAAATGCAGAGCAAAAGAGCAGCACACTGGCATCTTAACAGTGTCTCATTGGCCTACAGGCTTTTGTTAAATACATTTGCTGAGTGGATATAAATGGAAACCAGCTTTGCAGGTGTGATGCTCTATTCACCCATCGAAGGTGAGAGAGATGCTGTTGGAGCACACGCTAAGTCCAGTAGCTGAAAGTGATTAACCGACTGGGTTTTATATTTTGTGATCCTGGATCTGTTACCAATACCAGCAAAATTAAAGCCCATGGAATATAATGGACAGTGGCAGCATGGATACGAAATTGGCTAAGTGACAGGAAACAGAGTAGTGGGGAAAGGTTGTTTTTCAGACTGTAGAAGGAATGCAGTGGTGTTCCCCAGGGGTCGGCACTAGGTACCACTGCTTTTCTTGATATATATTAATGACTTAGACTTGGGTCGAAGTCATTAATATATCCAAATTTGCAGATGACACAAAACTTGGAAGTATAGTGAACAGTGAGGAGGATAGTGAAAGACTTCAGGAAGACAGACAGGCTGGTGAAATGAACGGACACGTGACAGATGAAATTTAATGCAGAAAGGTTCAAAGTGATACATTTTGGTGGGAAGAACTAGGAGAGGAAATATAAATGAAAAGGTACAATATTAAATGGGTGCATGAACAGAGAGACCTGGGGGTATATGTGCACAAATCTTTGAAGGTGGCAGCGTGGGTTGAGAAAGCAGTTAAAGAAACTTACGGGATCTTGGGCTTCAACAATAGAGGTATAGAGTACAATGACAGAGAATGGGACGAACTTGGATCTGGACTGAAGGTGATGGAGGTTGAACAGTTTCCCGTTTGTTCTGTAGACTAGCTCCACTCCAGTGGGGAGCTTACTGAGGGTGTGATGCAGCTCTGCAGTAAGGAAGAACGAGAAGAGCGTTGGTGCAATGACACAGCCTTTCTTGACCCCGGTCCGAACGTGAATTGGGTCTGTGGTGGATCCGTTGGTCAGGACCACAGCTTGCATGTCATCATGGAGCAGGCAGAGGATGGTGACAAACTTGGAGGCCAGCTGAATTTGAGGAGACACCTCCATAATACTTCACGGTTGACAGTATCGAAAGCATTTGTGAGGTCAAAGAAGGCCATGTACAGAGGTTGGTATTGTTCCCTGTATTTCTCTTGAATTTGACTCGCTGTGAAGATCACATTCCTTGTTCCCCTTAGTGGGCGGAATCTGCATTGCAACTCTGGGAGGAGCTCTTCAACCACAGGGAGAAGGCGATTGAGGAGGATACTTGTCATTGAATTACAGTACGCAGATGACGCTTGCATCTGCGCACACTCAGAGGCCGAACACCAAACCATCGCCAATGCCTTCACAGAAGAGTAGGGGAGCATGGGCCTTACACTAAACATCAGTAAGACAAAAGTCCTCTACCAACCTGCCCCCAATCACACAGTACTGCCCCCCCCCCCCCCCCGATTATCAAAATCCACAATGAGGCCTTGGACAACGTGAACCATTTCCCATACTTTGGGAACCTACTGTCAACAAGGGCAGACATTGATGATAAAGTCCAACACCGCCTTCAGTGCGCCAGTGCAGCCTTCGGTCACCTGAGGAACAGAATGTTTGAAGACAAGGACCTCTGTGCCGGCACAGAGATCATGGTTTACAGAGCAGTAGTGATACCCGCCCTCCTTTATGCTTCAGAGACATGGACAATGTGCAGCAGGCACCTCAAAGCACGAGGAAAGTATCACCAACGCTGCCTTCGCAAGATCCTGCAAATGTATTGGCAGGATAGGTGCACCAACATCAGTGTTCTCGGTCAGGCCAACGTCCCAAGCATCAAATATTGACTATGCTCAATCAGCTCTGATGGACGGACCACATTGTCTGCATGCCCGATACGAGACTCTTGAAACAAGCACTCTACTCAGATCTCTGACGTGGCAAGTGAGCCCCAAGTGGGCAGAGGAAATGCTTCAAGGACACCCTTAAAGCCTCCTAGAAAAGGTGAAACATCCCACGGACACCTGGGAATCCCTGGCACAAGACCGCTCAAAGTGGAGGAAAAACATCCGGGAAGGCGCCAAACACCTCGAGTCTCTTTGCCTGGAGCTAGGGGAAGACAAGCCCAAACAGCGGAAGGAGCACACGACAACCCAAGCACCCCACCCACCTGTCCCCTCAAACAAAATCCCATCAACCACCATCTGCCCCACCTGTGACAGAGACTGTAGGTCCCGCATTGGACTCATAAGTCACCTGAGAACTCATTAGTGTAGAAGCAAGTCATCCTCCACTCCGAGGGACTGCCTAAGAAGAAGATAGCGTACAAAAGTGTGGATATTATGATGAACCTGTATAAAATACTGGTTCGGCCTCAACTGGAGTATTGTGTCCAAAGGCTACATAAGAAAAACATTTTTACACAGCGAGTTGGTCCAGACCTGCAGTAATCACCGGGCAGTGTGAGCTGAGAGTGCGCTGTGGGGCAGTGGTGCCAGGCGGTAACACGGGAGGTGAGCGAGCTCCAGGGAGAGAGTTTGAGAAACTCTGGGAGAAAAGCACCGAGTGTGGCCCCAGGCACCAAGCCCCGAGTCCCAGGCCCCAAGGGAAAACACTCCACATTATCCACTTTACAAACACCCGGTGTGGTGGGCCTCAGGCCCGAACAAGATCCTACGGGTTCGGCAAGTTCACAAGTGACTGCAGGGGCTGTGTTCTATTATTATTGCTGCTGTTAATCACATCGTGCCCATTTTGACAGTTGGGGATTGTTTCAGCTGATGTTAACAACCCCTATAACTGGGCAGGAGTTTAATATTTTGATATTTCAAATAACACAATGTGTCGGTATTTGATTTCACCAAGATAAGAGGAGACTAATTGAAGTCCTGTTACCGACTGCTCCAATTTTAGGCCTTTTCTCCTTTCTAACGTGATATTATTTCTGTTCTCATACCTTGTAACTCACATGGACAAGTCCCAATTCCTCATTCCTTCCACAGTGCCTCTCCTCATCTTGGTATCTAGGGTTGGCATTGGTAACATGCCTGGAATCACTAAACACAGAACGCAGTCTGTTGATCACTTTCAGCTACTGGACTTAGCGTGTGCCTCACTCACAGCATTTCTCTCACCTTCGATGTGTCAACAGAGCATCACAACTGCAAACATGGTTTCAATTTAAATTTGATTCCACTCGGGAAATGTATTAAAAAAATAAATACGTAAAAATAAACTGATCACATCAAATAATTGGCAAAGGTTTAGAGTCATGAAGATGAACAAGTAAACACATCACGGCCCAATAACCCAGCTCTATATTCAAAGGAGAATCTGTTATCAAACTCCTCGAGTGGACAGATTAGAGAACAATGCTAATTCTAAGAACATCTAGAATCTGTTGTAAATATCTTTCAAATCCTGACTGGTACAATCTGTCAGTTTCTTTTCAGTTGCAGTGAATGGAAGATTAGAGGGATGTTGGCATATGGAACTCGGTTAATTCAGCTTCTGAAAGGTGTTTGTGTTAAGTTCATTTGATAGAGGGAAAATGTGGTTGGTATCATTAGAGAGAGGGAGAGAGAAAGAGAGAGAGACAGAGTTCACTGAGCAACAGTTGGTGTTTGCAACCAACTGGCTGTAGATATTTCCATCGTAGAATGTTTAGATTATAAATATTATGTTGGGATCAGAAATGTCTAAAGACCAGTGGTTTGTGCCTGACACAGGAAGGCCACAGTGTTTTTACTTGCTTCTAATATTGATGCATGTTGAAGAAAATGCAGACTTGTGTCTCTGGACTATGTAATAGCCAGGGACTACTATATTAGGTACTGCTCCAGTTTGATGAGATGTTGATGGCATAGCAAGAGATCCAGCAGTTTTAAGAATTTATCTCCAGTTATCAGCAGACATCGAATGTCACAGCGTGTTGACAAAATTGGACACACAACTATTCTATTGGGTTAAATTATCGGGATCAATTGTTATAGAACTGTTACAGAATTGAATTCCTGTAGAATGGAAAAGTAGTGAAGTTATACTTAACCTGTATCAAACATTGGTTCGGCTGTACTTAAGACTACTGAATACAAATCTAGTTGCCATATTAAAAAAAAGATATAGATGCCCTGGAGGGGCTCCAGCGAAGATTTACAAGGATGATGGTAGAAATGAGGGTATATCTGTCCTATAAGGAGAAGCTGGGTCTCTTCTCTCTTCAGAAAAAAGGCTGAATGGTGACCTAATAGAGTTCTTTAAAATTATGAAAGGTTTTGATAGAGTAGATACAGAGTGAGTGTTTCCACTTGTAGGGGAGAGCATAACTAAAGGCCATCATTATACGATAGTCACCAAGAAATCAAATAGGGAATTGAAAAGAAACCTTTTTACCCAAAGATTGGTGAGAATGTGGAACTTGCTACCACAGGAAGTGGTTTAAGCGAATAGTATAGAAGTATTTAAGGGGAGACTTGTCAAACATTTGAGCGGGAAGGGAATAGAGAGCTATGCTGATAGAATTAGATGAGGACAGACGGGAGGAGGCTCAAGTGGAGTATAAACACCGGCATGGGCTGATGGGCCGAATGGTACGTTTTGGTGCCGTGTATCCCATGTAATCCTGTTTTCCAAGACACACTGCTTGAAGGTGGAGATAAATGACTTGCATCGAAATGCAATTGTTACTTTGCTCTTCTTTGTAACATCACAAAGTCTGGGCATAATTTGTTTGTGAAATTACAATTGATGTGCTGTTCAAGCACATGAGGAGGGAAAGTTAGCTGAAATTTAAGGGGATATCAAGTTTGGTTTTTGAAAAGATCCAGTCTATGTAGTCTTGTCCAAACTACATATTCAGAAAGAATTTTTTGGAGGGAGACTGTTGTGTTGAAAGTAACTAACATCCTTCATTTTGCAGACTGAATTGCTCTCTGGCATATTTTGGGGAATAAAAGGTCCAAGAAGAGTTAAGTTAAAATGGTTTAATAAAATTAAACAAACAAAATGGGTTATAACTTGGAGCAAGTGGGTTTTAAAGATATTATAATATTGTATTAGACAGTAAAAATTCCTCCGGGGCTCATGAATGAAATGGTGACGACTGTATCAAAGTTAACGAGAGGAAGTGAGTGAAGATGTAAGATGAAAACAGGAAAATTACACCATCAATTTATATTTTTTCTAAAATCATTGTTCTTGGGTGAATTGGCATAAATCATCTGGGTGCAATCTGGTAGTAATGCAAATTCTTGTGAAAGTCAGGGAAGTGTAGTAAATTGATAAGATTTCTCTTCAAGATGTTTGTGTCATTGCCTGTATTGAACAATAAGAAAATTGGATTTGATGGCCTGACCACTATGATGGGGTTTATTTTCTCTTTAAAATGTTTTGAATTGGTGTTTCACTGAAGTTAGGCGCAGTGCTGCAGTTAACTGTGGGTGCTGAGCTGTTTCTGGTGAATTAATGTGGACTGTGTTAATTGGGAATAGATTTGTGTGGGATAATTCTGTGCTGAACACATTGTTGGGCTGAGGGTTTATCCTCAGTCCCAGTTAAGAAATGTTGTTGATACCAAATCCAGGGACTACTTACATTATGACACTAAATCCAGGGTCCACTTATACTGTGACACCAAATGCAGGGACCACATGCATTGTGACACCAAATTCAGGGATCACTTACATTCAGACAGTAAAACCAGGGACCAGTGCATTGTGATCTCAAATCCAGGGGGCACTTACCCTATGACACCAAATCCATGGACCACTTACACTGATAAACTAGAGTCAGGGATCACTTACACCATGACACCAAATCCAGGGAGCACTTACCCTGTGACACCAAATCCATGGACCACTTACACTGAGAAACTAGATTCAGGGACCACTCACACGGTGACACCAAATCCAGGGATTACCAAACTGTGACACGAAATCCAGGAACCAGTTACACTGATGCACCAAATCCAGGGACCACTTACACCGAGACACCAATTTATATAGCGCCTTTCACGACCACCAGACGTCTCAAAGTTTTTTTTACAACCAACAAAGTACTTTTTGGAGTGTAGTCACTGTTGTAATGTGGGGAAACTCGGCGGCCAATTTGCGCACAGCAAGCTCCCACAAACAGCATTGTGATAATGACCAGATAATCTGTTTTTTTGTTATGTTGACTGAGGGATAAATATTGGCCAGGGCACCGGGGATAACTCCCCCGCTCTCCTTCGAAATAAATGTAGTATCACGGGATCTTTTAGCGTACTTGAAAGAGCAACCGGGGCCTCGGTTTACAGTGCAGTGCACCCCCGGCCTTCTGACTCAGAGACGAGTGTGCTGCGCAGTGCTTACACTGAGACTACAAAATTACATAGGATATACGGCACATAAACGGGTCATTCGGATTATCCAGTCCATGCCGGCGTTTATGTCCCGCTCTGGAATTACAGAGCCTCAACATGAGGAATGGTAATCTTCAGCCCAAGTATAGGGGGTTATCAAGATCAGAAGAAACAAACTCTAGCTGCCAGAATGAGCATGGTTCCTGCTCAAAGCAATCACGATAAATCCAGGTCTATTCACGAACGTGGGCATTCAATGGCGGGTATTTTCCCCACCATTCACCGCGGGGGAGAATGTGCCGCACCCAGCCGACAGGAGCCCAGCGCGCAAGCACGGGACCCGCCTTGGTTTGGAGCATGCGCGGTGCGTGTAATGGTGGATAGAGACAGTATTAAGCGGCTGCGGACAACTCGGCAAGATTCAGCGGGGCGGAGGGGCGTAATGGATCCGCGAGTGGCTGGAGAGGGTTCCTAAACAACTGGTGTATGGCACAAGCCCGGAATAATAACCTTAACCCCCCATACATTTGCAGCTCGCGACTTTCTCAAGGTCACAGGCCCAGGCTAACGGCCGCCATCTTTGTGTAGGAAGGCCGGTTCAGCGCTCCGCCATCTTGGAACAGTGACTAACAATGCGCATGCGCGGCTCTCTTGGTACAAAGTGTGGGTGGGGCTTCAGTGTGTGGTCCCAACTGGGTCCAAGTGTCCGCGATAATATTCACAGCCTCAGTTATTTTTCTCTCACTCTCCACACATTGGATTTCTCGCCATCTCTCCTAAAGATGCTACTCAGTTTACATCTCACACATTTATAGCAAGAGCCCTAGAGATGGGTCCCCTTCTATAGTCCTAGGGCTGGAATGCCCCGTCTACAGTCCCAGGGTTAGAATCCCCATGTACAGTCCCAGGTTTGGAATCCCCATGTACAGTCTCAGGGTTGGAAGCCCCGTGTACACTCCCAGGGTTAGAATCCCCATGTACAGTCCCAGAGTTCGAATCTCCATGTACAGTCCCAGGGTTAGAATCTCCATGTACAGCCCCAGGGTTAGAATCTCCATGTACAGTCCCAGGGTTGGAATCGCCATGTACAGTCCCAGGGTTTGAATCCCCATGTACAGTCCCTGGTTTGGAATCCCCATGTACAGTCCCAGGGTTAGCATCTCCATGTACAGTCCCAGAGTTAGAATTCCCATGTACAGTCCCAGGGTTAGAATCTCCATGTGCAGTCCCAGGTTTGGAATCCACATGTATAGTCCCAGGGTTGGAATCCCCATGTACAGTCGCAGGATTAGGATCCCCACGTACAGCACCAGGGTTGGAATCCTGGGACTGTACACAGACAAAGAAAAAAAGAGAGGCCTTGAATCTGAGTTGGGAAAACAATCATAGAAACATGATTCAGTTTCTATACTAATATATTTCAAATCAAATCCAATGAATTGTTGCAAGTAACATATTCCTTTCATGCCAAGTGGGAAACAAGTGATGTCTGGGATGTGCAGAGTGTTTGCGCCTGGTTACACAGCGTGTCTCATGCCCGCTCCCCATAACCCCTTATCCCATTATCATTTAAGAAACTGTCTATTTCCATCTTAAATTTATTCAATGTCCCAGCGTCCACAGCTCTCTGAGGCAGCAAAGTCCACAGATTTACAACCCTCTGAGAGAATAAATTTCTCCTCATCTCTGTTTTAAATGGGCAGCCACTTATTCTAAGACCATGCCCTCTAGTTCTAGTCTCTCCCATCAATGGAAACAACATCTCTGCATCCACCTTGTCAAGCCTCCTCATAATCTTATACGTTTCGATAAGATCACCTCTCATTCTTCTTAATTCCAATGAGTAGAGGCTCAACCTACTCAACCTTTCCTCATAAGTCGACCCCCTCATCTCCGGAATCAACCTAGTGAACCTTCTCTGAACTGCCTCCAAAGCAAGGAGTGGATGAGGAACTTCAGTTATGTGGAGAGACTGGAGAATGTTTTCTCCGGAGAGCAGAAAAGGATAAAAGGAGATTTGATAGAGATGTACAAAAAGAATAAAAATGGAGAAAGTGTTTCCAGTGGCAGAAGGGTAGGTAACCAGAGGAGTCAGACTTCAGATGATTGGAAAAAGAACCGGAGGTGAGATGTAGAATCATTTGTTACACAGTGTCTAGTTGTGACTTGGAATGCTCTGCCTGAAAGGGTGGTGAAAGCAGATTCAATAGTAACTTTCAAAAGGGAATTGGATAAATATTTGAAGGGGAATATACCGTGCTACAGGTAAAGAGCAGAGGAGTGAGACTCGTTGAATAGTTCTACCAAAAGGCTGGCAGAGACACGCTGGGCTGAATGACCTCCTTCTGTGCTGTACCACTCTCCAACAATGGCGGATAGTCTTACCCAGAGTGCCCTGCGTGGGGGAATATTCCCTATCTCCATCAGCAGGGGGTGGGGGCAACGCACGGGCAGGGCTGATCCCAGAGAGTGCTTTCCTGCGCAGAGCGGCTCCCGGAGACTGAGCAGAGCAACACCGAGTGCAGGTCTCAGACCCCAAGTCAGAGCCGCAGGGCCTGGCAGACATGCGGTCAGCGCTCCGGCACCAGGAAGCCCCCGGGGCAGCACCTCCCCCACACAAGGAAAACAACAACTTGCATTTATACAGCAGGCCGCTCTGTGTCAGGGTGGGCGCTGGATGCGGAGGTTGGTCCCACGCCTCCTGTATGGGTCTGTTTGTTGCATCAGTTTGAGCTGGAGTGGAGATGGAGGAGAAGTTGCTGGGTTTAACCCCCAGTACTCTGAGCCCAATAATTTCCCATGCGAGACTGTCAAGAGAGGTAGGTTCCCTTCCCTGAAGGACATTAGTGACCAGTTGGGTTTTTAACGACAATCTGCCAGCTTCTTTGGTGACATTTCTCCAGTGCCAGCCCTACAAATATACAGATTCATTAAGCTCAATTTCACAACCTGTCTTTATGTTTTGGTAGGTTCTCTCTCAAGCTTCCTTTTTCCTGTTTGAAATTCATTTTACAGGGTGTCAAAAGGGGAGGATTTGCAGACGGAAATCTCAAACTAAATGTCACTTCAAGATCTCACAGAGTTACTCGATACATCGGGACGGAAATATGATCGGCCTTTGAACATGAAAGCTAAAAGCACCGTTCACAGCAGGGAGAAACGGTACACATGCTCTGTGTGTGGACAAGGCTTCAGCCTATCATCTCACCTGGAGAGGCACAAGCACAGTCACACTGGGGAGAGGCCATTCACCTGCTTTGTATGTGTGCAGGATTTCATTCGGTCATCCAACCTGCTGACACACCAGCGAGTTCACACTGGGGAAGAGACCATTTACCTGCGCAGTGTGTGAGAAGGGATTCACTCAGTCATACCACCTTGTAACTCACCAGCGAATTCACACTGGGGAGAAGCCGTTCACCTGCTCCGTGTATTGCAAGAGATTCGCTCAGTCATCCGAACTGCTGACACACCAGTGAGTTCACACTGGGGAGAGACCGTTCAGTTGCTCTAATTGTGGGAAGGATTCACTCGGTCATCTCACCTGCTGATACACCAGCGAGTTCATACTGGGGTGAGGCCGTTCACCTGCTCTGAATGTGGGAAGACTTTCACTCAGTCATCCGACCTGCTGAGACACCAGCGAGTTCACACTGGGGAGAAACCGTTCACCTGCTCTGAGTGTGGGAAGGGGTTCAATCAGCCATCCCACATGCTGAAACACCAGTGAGTTCACAAATGACTGCAAGGTTTGGATTCTGCTGTTGTTGCTGCTGGATTAAATCATGTTCATTCTGACTGCTGGAGTTTGTTTCTGCTGGTGTTGATAATCTTTTAACTGAGCTGGAGTTTAATATTTTGATATTTCAAATCACACAGCTTGTCAATATTTAATGTCTCCAAGATAAGAGGAGATTAATTGATGTCATGTTACTGACTGCTACATTTTTGGGCTTTTTCTCCTTTCTAACTCTACATTATTTCAGTTTTCATACCTTCAGTTACTTCATGGACAAGTCCCAGCTCCCCATACCTCCCAGCTTGCCTCTCCTAGCCTTGGGATGCAGCGATGATATCGGTAACACGCCTGGGATCACGAAACACAAAACCCAGCCTGTTAATCACTTTCAGCTACTGGACTTTGCGTTTGCCCCACAGCATCTCTCCCACCTTCGATATGTCAATAGAACATCACGCTTGCAAACCTCGTCTTGAATTTAAATCCACTCAGAAAATATATTTAACCAAATATAAACAAGTAAATACATCATGGCCCAATAATGCAACTTTATATTCACAGCAAGAATTCTGTTATCTAACTCCTCGAGTAGACAAAATAAATATCCCAAATATAAGAACTCCTCAAATCCTTCAATACCTTTCAAATCATGACCAGTTCCTCCTTATTCTAGAATTCCCCATCCCCGTGGGAGTCGATAATGATCAAAAACTGCTAATTGGAAATTTCGAAATTTTTTTCTCTTTCTGGTGTTTAAAGCTGACCAGTTTCTTCTCTCAGAGAATCTCCAAGGAGACTCTTTGATTTAAACACAGATCTCCCCTCTCTTTTATCTGGGATTAGAATTACTGGGAATTTGAAAACCTGACCACTCAAAAGGGCCCGTCAGTCATATGCAAACTGAACCAATCACACAGCTCGGTGTCAGTGTGAACTATTCCTCTCTCCAGCCTGTACCGATGAAACTTGTAACACTGAGGCTGAAATTCCACTTCCGTGTGCTGGGGTGCAGGCAGTGCTGGGCACAGAGGGAGCAGCGAACTGGGTTCAGAGTGGGCATGCTGGCTTTGCCCTTTCCTGGGGTTTTCCCCTGAGCATGTGCTGGGGCCCAGTGGGCTTTCACTGCTCTGGGGTATTTCTGGGTGTGTCCTCACTGCCGCTGAAATTCCCACACATTGCCCCCTGAGTGTGAGGTCAGAGCTCTGTGCCTTTAAACACCGGAGTGAAGCCAAGTCCTGCAGGCACATAGTAGTCAGGAGGAGTTTCTAACTGTCTAGACCGACCTTTTGGGGAAATTAATCCCACTTTCCGGCCAGTTGTGTTTTTTCCCCATTGTTCCGTTTCCTGTTCCCTTGGTTTAAATCTTTATTTGTTCCCTTTGGTTTGGTTTGGTTTTCACTGCTGGGCCTCCCACTAAATGCACTTTGTCTGATCTGCCCTTGGGAATTAGCAGACCCATGGCAACACTGGTCAGACATTCTATTCCACAGAATCTGCTAGTTGGAAACTCTAATCAGATCAGGGGAAAGAACAGGGTTTGTCTGTTATTGACCACAATATAAGCTTAAACCAGAGTGGGTAATAGATTAGATTTATAATGTGCGATGTTTATACCTATAATTGTGAAACTATAAGAAATAATATAATTAACAGTAGGCAGAGTATTCTAGGGATATTAAGAACATTACTGAAAAAGAGTATCTGCTGGGATCCAGGAAATGTGTTCAAGTTCCAGCTGTCTTTTCTTTGCTTCCTGCCAAAACCCAGCAAAGAAGAGTCCAGTACCAGAGATGGATCACTGCAGGGTATAAAAGTGAGGGGACACTGATGTAAGGGGGCAGTCAGGACTGGAGATACCGGAGATCAAGCTCAGGGCGCCCGAGGTTCCATCCAGCGGGCTGACCTTGTGTCAGTTACTGTGGACACGCGGGACTTGCATGTTTACTCTGACTGATGGATCAATACAAGATACAGTACTGGGCAGAAAATCTGCTCATCTTGTATTTCTTATTAAAATTG
Source organism: Pristiophorus japonicus (assembly GCF_044704955.1). Taxonomy (NCBI): domain Eukaryota; kingdom Metazoa; phylum Chordata; class Chondrichthyes; family Pristiophoridae; genus Pristiophorus; species Pristiophorus japonicus. The sequence continues at coordinate 60,619 of NW_027254146.1, read as the reverse complement.
CTGACACTGGATTCGCAAACCCGCTAATTAATATCACATGGCATAAGCTAGAATATGACATCTCTTTACTGTTCCAGTCTACTCCTTTTACATTTTTACTATTAAATCTACTTTTCCGACCATTGTCTTCTCCCAAATTATATCACCTCATATTTCTCTGCATTAAATTTCATATGACATCTACCAGAGCCATTTACTAACCTGGGCATTCACACAGACGTCACTTGCAGTCCTCACAGTTGGTCATGGTTCCAGATTTGGTGTCATCTGGAAAGTCTGATCGTGTGCCCCATATACCCAAGTCCAGATCCTGTCTCTATATTAACCACTACTCTCTGTTTTCTGCCTTTTACCCAACTTCCTGTCCAAACTGCCCCATTCCCTTTAATATCATGAGCCTTCATTTGATTAACAAATCTCATGTCCGGCATCTTATCAAACACGTTTTGCCAATCCATCTGCACAACATCCACTGCATTTCCTTTCTCACTGCACTCTGTTATTTTCTGAAATAATCCCTGCTGTCTGTCCTGAATGAATCCATTTCACTACAAAATGTTGCAATGTTTGCTCCACACCACAGGGTTTCATCTGTTTAAAGCCAAAACATAAAGGTCCACAAAGCATCCCCGCGGCAAACTCTAGGAGTGGGAGGAAATGAGCGTCTGTAAAAGAAGGAGACCATGAGGGAGCGTCTGTAAATGGAGAATTGTTGACTGGTCAGGGAGTGTCTAGAAATGGTGACTGGTGAGGGAGCATCTATAAATGAAGGAACAATAGAGAACATTCAGGGAGAATCTGTAAATGGAGGAGAAATGGTGACTGGTCAGGGAGTGTCTGTAAATGAAGGAGGAATGGTGACTGGTCAGGGAGCGTCTGTAAATGAAGAAATGGGGACGGGTCAGGGAGCATCTGCAAATGAAGGAAGAATAGGGACTGGTTAGGGAATGTCTAAATGAAGGAAAAATTGTGACTGGTCAGGGAGCGTCTGAAAATGAAGGAGAAATAGTGACTGGGTTCAGTTGTGCACTCACTGGTTCCTCTCTCTACCCTGTCATATACAATATTTGTGGAGGACTTTTACTAAATCAGGTCAAAAAAATGATAAATGATACAGAAAGTAACTGATTTCACATCTTATGTAGAGGGAGCTTTACGTTGTATCTAGCCCGTGCTTTACCTGCCCTGGGAGTGTTTGATAGGAGTTTATAGAGGGATCTTTACCTGACCTGGGAGGGTTTCATGGGACAGTTTAGAGTGAGCTTTACTCAGTATCTATCTGGTGCTGGACTTGACGTGGGAGTGTTTTATGGCTACTTTAAATATGCTTTCCACTGTGTCTAACACATACTGTACCTGACCTGGGAGTTTTGTTGCGTAGTTTAAATATGCTTTACACTGTATGTAAGCCAAGCTGTACGTGACCTGGGAGTGTTTGATGGGACAGTGTAGAGCAGTGGTGGACAAAATACGATTCGTGGGCCATATCCAGCCCGCCAAGACATTCTATCCATCCCGCTGGATGGGACAGAAATAGAACCGCTAGCCGGAGCTCGAGCTGCACATTCGTATATCCACTTTCACTTCTCATGGGTCAGAAACAGAACCGAACTGCAGCCAAAGAAAAACCATAGTAATACTTCATTCAAAATAATAATTCACAAAATCGATTCACCCCGGCCGATTAAAAGGATTAATTCCGTGAGTCTGGGCCCCAATGGCAGATGTAGGTACCCAGAATGCACTGCGTACTAGAATATGCCCTATCCAATTTAGAGTGGGGTCATGGCTGCTCATCTCCACAGAAGAAAGTGACCGGCGCTGCATCTTTCCTCTCCCGGTATCCATAGTATGACGGCAGGGGAGTTCTCATCTGGCACCAATTGGGACGGCATTAATAATCTTTGCAGAGGGACATGAGGATAACAGAGGTGGGAAATTGATGCTGACACAGGCTCTAATGAGGGTACAGTTCTGTTTCACAGTACTGATTTACAAAGGTTGTGACAGTCTTGGATCTGGCCTGGAGACGACGAAGGTTGAACAGGTTCCCACTGGTTCTGTAGTTTAGTTCCACTCCAGCGGGGAGCTTGTTGAGTGTGAGGTGGCGCATTGTAGCGAGGAAGATCCAGAAGAGGGTTGGCATGATGACGCAGCCCTGCTTGACCCCGGTCCGGACGTGGATTAGGTCTGTAATGGATCCGTCATCGTGGAGCAGGTGGACGATGGTGACAAACTTTTGGGGGCAGCCGAAGCGGAGGAGGACGCTCCATAGTCCCTCACGGTTGACAGTGTCAAAGGCTTTTGTAAGATCAAAGAAGGTCATGTACAAGGGCTGCTGCTGTTTCCTGCATTTCTCTTGCAGCTGTCATCGCCAGCATCAAAGCACTGACCACACTCGACCAGCTCCGTTGGGTGGGCCATATTGTCTGCATGCCTGACACAAGACTCCCAAAGCAAGCGCTCTACTTGGAATGTTTACACAGCAAGGGAGCCCAAGGTGGGCAGAGGAAACGTATCAAGGACATCCTCAAAGCCTCCTTGATAAAATGCAACATTCCCACTGACACCTGGGAGTCCCTGGCCAAAGACCACCCTAAGTGAAGGAAGTGCATCTGGGAGGCCGCTGAGCATCTCGAGTCTCGTCACCGAGAGCATGCAGAAACCAAGCGCAGGCAGTGGAAGAAGTGTGTGGTAAACCAGTCCCACCCACCCTTTCCTTCAATGACTGTCCATCTCACCTGTGACAGAGACTGTAATTCCCATATTGGACTGTTGAATTAGCTAAGAACTCACTTTTAGAGTGGTAACAAGTCTTCCTTGATTTCGAGGGACTGCCTATGATGATGATGATGATTTACAGAGATCAGAAGATACCACAACATTTTCAACTTTTATCTTTGATTCATTTCTAGGCGGTATCGACTACATGTTGTGTATGTAAGATAGCATCTGACTACTATCTGAATTTATGTTTATGCAATGTTCATGTTTATCAAATGTTCTCTCTAATTTTATTTCCACGCGTGGTCCCTTTAAATTTGCTGTTTGGCTACGAGGCAGTCGCACATGCGCAGTGTCTCTTCCAGTGGCAGGAGCAGGGGATGGCCCTGTGCGGGACCACGTGATTGTTGCTGACTGTGCGGCCACGTGCCTTAGGGCCAACATTGGTGGGCGGCCCTCAACAGCTCAACAAAACTTGTTAAGTGGCCCTCCAGCCCAAATAATTGCCCACCCCAGGTCGAGGTGATGGAAGCCATGGCGAGTTGCTGCATCTTGTAGATGGTTCACACTGCAGCCATGGTGCACTGGTGGAATGTTATCAAATAAACACGTCTGTTAACAAATATAAACAGCAATCCCAAGCGCCCAGATCAGTTGTAACTGGGTTGTAATGGTTCACATTAAGGACACACATGAGATAATAACAAGGCATTGTTGTGTGTATTGTACCACATTGTAATGCCAGAGTCCTGGAGAGTTTGGAGGGGACTTGATGAATGATCTGAGAATAATTGTGTTATGGGCAGGAGGGTAAGACTGACCAATGGCTGTGTTCCTGGAAGTGCAAATATGCCCCGCTCTTAAAGCTGTGTGGGGCAGAAGAAACAGACAGAAGGGCGGATATAGAATGACAGACTTTCCAATATGGTGTCCATTCCATTATAACCACATACCATGACCTCTGCTGCAGACCCGGGATCACAGGGTGGGAAAAATAACCATCGCAAAGAAATGAAGGGACACCTGATCGGTGAACTCCTGGTAAACTGTGGGAGGGAGTAGGAGCTGGAACTCCAAATAGAGAAATACTACCGATTAAAAAGGATTACTTCCCAGAACTTATTGTTCATAGAGTTAAACCTTTAGGGCTGAGGGCACAGGAGTAAAACTGTAAGTAAATCCTTGATGGTTGTGACTGCTCCCGTGAGACACTGCAGTGGATCCCAGCAGAGGATCCGGCTGTAGATCCCCACAGACCATTTAGGGAGTGCAAGATACTGAAGGATTCTTTCACGGCTCTTTAAAGAGAGGAAATATCCCCAATAAATCATTAGTTCCGGAGATTCAGAACACATGGGAACAGCTCTTGTAGTATGTCCACAGGTGAATGGGACTTTGAGGTCCAGTGTTGATTGGTGGAAATTCAGCGCCAGGATCAATTGATCACAGACACCCTTCACCAAAATCAATGATCTCCGCCCACTCTGAGCAAAGCTGAGCTGCTCGCCGCCATGGCCAGTGATTCCAGCAGAGGAATGTCGCTTTTACAGCCCGGAGCAAAGGGCTTTCACCCACTGCTGGACTTTCTGAGTTTACTGGTTCCAGTCAATCAGCAATAATCTGAATCTACCCAGCATCTCCCGGGGTGTAATTTTCAAACTCTGACACTGTGCTGGGACAGCATTGCAGTATCGGCCAAAGGCACCACATGGGCCTTAGACAAAGACCCAGAGAGCCTGCCAATACAATTTGGTTTCATGCCCTACACTAGCCCCATTGTGGTCTCTCTCAGGGGGATTTCCTGCCCGTTGTGCAGGGTCCGGAGTATTTTCTGTGGTGTGGGTCGATAATATAAAGAACTGCCGCTGATTTTATGAGATAATAAAACAAGAGGGATGGAGCTTATCAATCCCAGCACAACATGTCCCCTCTGTACAGTGCGGGGAGACATGGGGCAGATACCGGGGCTTCCTTCATGTGGACCGTGGCGACAATTGATGTAACTGGGGAGACAATGGGTTCTGTTCGATTCTAAAACATGGAATGGTTCATTGTTCCTGACTGTCAATGATGCATTATTGGAGAAGGTTAAATTGGAATTATGATTAAAATGTTCCTCGTTAAAGATTTTGGATCTTTGATGCTGGCAGTTCTGCCCTAATGGAGCAGGAAGATGATCCAAGCCAGGCCTGGTCCAGATTTAATTTCACAGCAGGACTTCAGACTAGTTCCAGGAACAGCTCCTGCTCCCAGTCTCTGAGACACCGGCTCCTCACACTTGGACACTCTGTCCACAGTCTCACCCAGTCTCTGAGATACTGGCTCCTCACACTTGGACCCCAATTGTTATTCACTGTCACTGTTTATATTCCTCTATCCTCCGCTGCTGGAGTTCTCTCACCACTCGGCAGGTTGCTGTTTGCGAGTAGATTTCCATCCGGAGGTTTAGCGGGATGTCTGCTCAGTCCTGGCCATTTCTGAGGAGGACACAAACAACCTTCCGGATATAAAAGGGGTCGGAGGGTCCAGTAAGGAGGAGGAACTGAGGGAAATCCTTATTAGTCGGGAAATTGTGTTGGGGAAATTGATGGGATTGAAGGCCGATAAATCCCCAGGGCCTGATGGACTGCATCCCAGAGTACTTAAGGAAGTGGCCTTGGAAATAGTGGATGCATTGACAGTCATTTTCCAACATTCCATTGACTCTGGATCAGTTCCTATGGAGTGGAGGGTAGCCAATGTAACCCCACTTTTTAAAAAAGGAGGGAGAGAGAAAACAGGGAATTATAGACCGGTCAGCCTGACATCGGTAGTGGGTAAAATGATGGAATCAATTATTAAGGATGTCATCGCAGCGCATTTGGAAAGAGGTAATATGATAGGTCCAAGTCAGCATGGATTTGTGAAAGGGAAATCATGCTTGACAAATCTTCTGGAATTTTTTGAGGATGTTTCCAGTAGAGTGGACAAGGGAGAACTAGTTGATGTGGTATATTTGGACTTTCAGAAGGCTTTCGACAAGGTCCCACACAAGAGATTAATGTGCAAAGTTAAAGCACATGGGATTGGGGGTAGTGTGCTGACATGGATTGAGAACTGGTTGTTAGATAGGAAGCAAAGAGTAGGAGTAAATGGGGACTTTTCAGAATGGCAGGCAGTGACTAGTGGGGTACCGCAAGGTTCTGTGCTGGGGCCCCAGCTGTTTACACTGTACATTAATGATTTAGACGAGGGGATTAAATGTAGTATCTCCAAATTTGCGGATGACACTAAGTTGGGTGGCAGTGTGAGCTGCAAGGAGGATTCTATGAGGCTGCAGAGCGACTTGGATAGGTTAGGTGAGTGGGCAAATGCATGGCAGATGAAGTATAATGTGGATAAATGTGAGGTTATCCACTTTGGTGGTAAAAACAGAGAGACAGACTATTATCTGAATGGTGACAGATTAGGAAAAGGGCAGGTGCAAAGAGACCTGGGTGTCATGGTACATCAGTCATTGAAGGTTGGCATGCAGGTACAGCAGGCGGTTAAGAAAGCAAATGGCATGTTGGCCTTCATAGCGAGGGGATTTGAGTACAAGGGCAGGGAGGTGTTGCTACAATTGTACAGGGCCTTGGTGAGGCCACACCTGGAGTATTGTGTACAGTTTTGGTCTCCTAACCTGAGGAAGGACATTCTTGCTATTGAGGGAGTGCAGCGAAGGTTCACCAGACTGATTCCCGGGATGGCAGAACTGACCTATCAAGAAAGACTGGATCAACTGGGCTTGTATTCACTGCAGTTCAGAAGAATGAGAGGGGACCTCATAGAAACGTTTAAAATTCTGACGGGGTTAGACAGGTTAGATGCAGGAAGAATGTTCCCAATGTTGGGGAAGTCCAGAACCAGGGGACACAGTCTAAGGATAAGGGGGAAGCCATTTAGGACCGAGATGAGGAGGAATTTCTTCACCCAGAGAGTGGTGAACCTGTGGAATTCTCTACCACAGAAAGTTGTTGAGGCCAATTCACTAAATATATTCAAAAAGGAGTTAGATGAAGTCCTTACTACTAGGGGAATCAAGGGGTATGGTGAGAAAGCAGGAATGGGGTACTGAAGTTGCATGTTCAGCCATGAACTCATTGAATGGCGGTGCAGGCTAGAAGGGCCGAATGGCCTACTCCTGCACCTATTTTCTATGTTTCTATGTTATCTGCAAGGCGCTGTGAGACCTCCAGCCACTGGAGGCGGTGTGGACAAGAGCCAGAGGCTGATGCTGGTGTCAAAGGACTGAGGTTTGAGATAGACTGGGGAAACATGGGCTTCACAAACTGAAAAGGAGAAGCTGGAAGGAGCTCAGGAAAAGGTGGTTATGCGGGTGGAAAAGTGGGACTTCGAAACATCACTTTAAGTTAAATTTTGAGAGAAGGACTCTGGGACACGGGGTAACACTGAGCGAAGATAAACTCAGGATCAATATCAGGAATTCCTCTCCCCCAGAGAGTGAGCAACACTTGGAGCGGATTCTAGGTGGAGCTGGGGGTGACACTCACTGCCAAGGGAAATCTCCTCCTACTGGTCCTGGTCTGTGTTCTCCATCGGCCTTTTGCCCTCAGGTGGTCCTGGGTTGTATTTCACACAATAAGAACAAGCCAAAGAATGTGTGAATGTGAGACTTCAGTGTGAGAGGAATCAGCTTCCTCAGACACTGCTGTGGTCCAGAAAGTTTCACAAACGAAATGCTGCATTGCCATGTCATTGCTGCAGTGATTTCACCGCCAGATTCCCTGCCCCGCCCAAGGCAGGATCCCAATATCGGGCGGTAACTGGACCATGTGCTTCCGCCACATATTGGATTCAGGAAACCCGGAAAAAACTCTGCCGGGATCACGGCGAGGTCACTCTGGATGTCTATGAGCCAACGGATGAAATACAGCCCCCGGGACAGTCTTTCTGTATTTGGGAGTAAAGTAGTGCCTACACAGAACGCACAGAGCAAAACAGGTTGAGCAGGATCCGAATGGAGCAACGGAACTCGCCCAATGTTCCCTCCATTCATTGTTCTCTCTCCACACCGCCTAGGCCCTCTAAGGGTTGATCCGCCCTTGGGGCCTTTCCCTGCCGCTGGGTCACTGCACTTGTGGCAGGCGAGGCTCTGTGGCGCCATCTGCTGGTAAGGACTCAACCGCCCTCGTGTCTTTCCCCACCGTTGGGTCTCTGCACCTGCCTCGGGCAGGCGCGGCTCTCTGGCGCCCTCCCCTGGCCCGCTGTATATTGTAAGATTGGTCTTTCCCCAGCGGTGGGTCTCTTTTTTTTCGCTGTTGCACACAGTTTATTCAACAATATAGTAAATAAGAAATAAATTTTAGCAGTCTATACAGTGATCTAAAGCTAATATATATAAGTAATTATCAATAAATTGCATGATTTACACGTTTCTGGATAGGTTTTTTTCTCCTTTTTTCTGCTTGCCCATTTTTTTCAAGTTTTACACATAAGTCTAAAAGAGGAAAAACCAAGGGATGTGTTCAATAAAATCAGCCACACAGTCTCTTTAAAGAATCCTTCGATAGTATCACCAAAAAAAAATAAAAAGTGAAATGTCACCATGAAACTGAAAAACCCCACAATATTCTACAACCGCAGGACGATTTTGGCAGCTGCCAGTTTGTGCAATAGTCTCTCATTCTACCTGTACAAATTATTAATACTTCGAAATTTCTGCTCAAATCCTTGTATAGAAGTGAAAAAAATTAAGGGAAGAAGGGGATACACAAGAGGAGGTATTGTAATCCTTTGCTGTCAAAAAAACAAATGCATACTGTAACACAGGCTGTTCCTCTCTTCTGTGAAATGCTTCGCGTTAATGGACAAACGCTTACAAGATTCTTTGAAGTTAGAAAATAAAAATGTGAATTCAACTCTCCCTTTCTTAAAAAAATGTAGGTATCGGCTATCTACAATTGAAACAACAGAACAGGAAAACAAAAAAAAACAAAGGACTGACTGTACACCAGTCAATACAAAAAATATATTCTTTGTATAATATCATCCCTCAGTTTATTTCTCAATAAATTGCAGTTCACTGAATTCTGGGAAAATAGTCCTCCCTAGAAATTTCAAAATTGTTTTCCAGTACAAAAAACCCTAAGTAAAGACGGATAATGAGAATTTGCTCCCAAAATGCTACAAGATGTCTAGTGTATTGTGATTAATGTTTGTGCCTGTTAAGTCTGGGTTGTCAGAACCCAAGCCAAGGTCACTGGTGGCACCATGTAAGCCTGCCATTCCAGGGTTAGCAAGTTGAAAAAGCATTGCACTCTGGTCTGGAGCAGCAAAGTATCCTTGATCCATGGGGTTTGCCTGGACAGCTACCATTCCCGGATATGGGGAGATAGTCTGTGGCGAGACATGGTGTGGAGATGGCTGAGGCTGCATCCTGGGCGAGGGGCTGGAATGAGGTGGCTGTGACTGCGGGCGCCGTGACTGCATGGGTTGTGGGGACCATACCTGATTGCTGAGAGAAGATGGGTATTGGCCCTGGAGGTGTGGTAACTGGGCCTGGCCAGGGAGCATGTGCTGCTATGGACTCATGGAGTTGGACTGGGCTGGCGAACCCATCTGCTGTTGCTGCTGCTGGAGAATCCGCTGCTGGAGGGCCTGATGGAGACTGGAACTGGCCTCGGCTACCATTCCGGCTTGTGGAAGCTGGCCCATCTGCCCTATCGTTTGTCCCACTTGTCCCATGGCTCCCTGCTGCATGGGAATATGATGCTGTATCCTCTGCTGTTATTGCTGCTGCTGCTGCTGCATGGGATAACCAGAGCTTTGAGGTTGTTGAAACTGGCTAGCCATGCCAGCAACCATGCCAGGGTTTGATTGCTGTTGTTGTTGCTGTTGCTGTTTCTGCTGCTGTTGCAAGAGCTGACGTCGCATCAAAAGCTCCCTGAAGTGGGAGTTCATGGTGGGGTGGTTCATGTTCATGGGCTGTCCCTGTGCATTGATCCCACCCATACTTTGTTGTTGCTGCTGCTGTTGATGCTGAGGGATGTTGGGCCGCTGAACTCCAAGCTGCATGGGGCTCATGTTCTGCATGCCTGGGTTGTCATGCATGCCTTGCTGTTCCTGAAGAACTGGCTGAGCCTGCATTCCTGGCTGTGGTTGCATTCCAGGCTGTCCCTGCATACCTGGCTGACCTTGGCCTCTTTGATACCTGGCTGCTCTTTGCTTGATGAAAGCAGTCATAAGCTGGGGGTTGGAGCGGAGGATAGCGAGCACTTGCTGCTGCTGCATAGGGGAGCTCGGAGACCTGAGAGTCCGCAATAAGTCCTGCAGGGCTCCTTGGGGAATGGCACCTCTGTTGGGCTGAGGTGCCCCTGATGTAACTTGGCACATGGGCGGCAGCGGTTGGAGCAGCATGTTCATTTGCAGGGCTTGCTGGGCCATCTGCATGACTGGTCTTTGCATTCCTTGTGGATGCTGCTGAGTCTGGGCCATTCCAGCTTGTGCCCACTGTGCCTGCTGCATGCTGGTTGGTCCCATTGCCTGATCCGTGTGAGTGTGGCCTCGCTGCGACTGTTGTGGGTTCATGCTCATTCCGGGCATTTGATTCATGGGTGCTATATGAGGATTCATAACTCCAAGCCGCTAGAATGATTGCTGCTGTGCCATCAGTCGCTGGGCATCGGCTGCTCGGTGAATCTGCATAGCTATTTCCACTGCAGCTGGTGGCGGTGGTCGCTGAACAGGAGGTGGAACCTGGGCAGCAGACACCACCTGTCCAGTTGGCTTGACTTGCGGTATAGGAGCTTGTGGCTGACTTCTGGTCATGTTGCTGTATGAAGGCATGTTAGTTGGTGGTGGTGGCTGGGGCTGGGGCTGTGGCTGAGCTGGGGGTTGGGGCTGAGGAGTCTGCGGGGTGGTCGGTTGCTGCCCTGGTGGAGTAGTGGGCGCCGTGCCACTTGGGGATGGCAGGCTTTGTTTTCCAACACCACCCCGCTGCATTGTGGCCATCCTCTTGCGTAGCAGCTGGGCTTGTTGCAGATGGTCCTGCAGCTGTTGCTGTCGAAGCTTGTGCTTGATGTTGAGACAGAATGGCACGGGGCACTTGGTCTCTTGGCAGTGCTTGGTATGGTAGCAACAGAGCGCAATAAGCTGCTTGCAGATTGGGCAGCCACCGTTGGTCTTGCATTTGCACGCTTTGTTGTGCTGGACCATCCTCTTCATCCTCTGGCAGGAAGGCAGAGAACAGTTGGCATTGCGACACTGGCAGGCATGGAGCAGTGATTGAATGCAGCGCTGAATGCTGAGGCACGTCGAATCTCCAGTACTGGCCTCTGACCCTTGTGAGTTGCTCTCATCATCCAGACCAAGGCCTAGATTCTCCATCTTGTGCTCATGTCCCTTAGCGTTAAAGCAGTTGACACAGAGGTCATAATCCTCACAGACAGTGCAATGCCACCGGGTCTCCACATACTGCTTGCACTCGTTACATGTATATACAAAGCGATCCTGGCCCTGGTTGTGAAGTTCCACCAGCATGCACGTGGTTGACCACTTAGCCTGTCTCAGTGACGAAAACTCCATGTGTTTGTCCCTTGCCAGCGTGAGAAAGGCATCACGCCCATCCATCAGGTCGCATGCGATGAGCGGGTCAGGATCTAGGATGGTTGGCAGTGAGTTTGAGTTAGGACCCGCAATCAGACGGATCAGGAAAAACACCTCCTTGTGCTTTTCCATTGTGGCAGAGAGTTTCTGGGAGAGGTAGTTGGACATGTTGGGCATTTCCGGTTTCTTCTTGTGACCTCGGCTCAGGCTGCTCTTATTCTTACTCGTTTTCTTCTTATTTTTTTTCTTGGCACTCTTGCTGTCCCCCTTTTCCATCAATGCTCTCACCAGGGGTGTTGTTTTCCTCTCTCTTACGTTCCTCTTCTTCCTGCTCCAGCTCTTTGATGCTTTCCTCCAACACATTCGGCCAGAAGTCACCTTCAAAATATGGCAACTCCTTTGCACTGGTCAATCTATTCTCTGTTGCCTGCTTAAATATATCCTTATAATCAAGAATTATTCGCTCTGTCACTGCCTTGTCCAACATCTTTTTGTACCACTCCTGCAGTCTTTTGGGCTTAGGGATTTTCTGGTCCAGCGGATGGCAGTGAAAACTGTAATCATCACCTTCACTTGGAGGACAAGCCTAAATATGCCCCGCTGTGTATCCCAATTTCCTTATGTATTCTAAGTATCCAATCAGGATTTCATGATAGACGGCTGTTCGCAGACATCGAGGGCGGAAGAAATGTACACTGTCAAGGTATGATATGTACACACGTCTCCGATTGGGCGGAGGACAGTCCGAACCATACTCCTGCACATGTATGCCAAAGAAACACACGTCCACACCATCAATCTCTTCAAAGGCAAACAAAGCTTTTGTTCGCTAAGGTTAAGACTCTGCCATCTCTCCATTATCAACAAACCTCGTCTTCATCCCTGGCTTGACTTCCACAGTTTTATCTGAACTGTGCACCATAAGAACATAAGAACATAAGAATTAGGAACAGGCGTAGGCCATCTAGCCCCTCGAGCCTGCTCCGCCATTCAATAAGATCATGGCTGATCTGGCCGTGGTCTCAGCTCCACTTACCCGCCCGCTCCCCGTAATCCTTAATTCCCTTATTGGTTAAAAATCTATCTATCTGTGACTTGAATACATTCAATGAGCTAGCCTCAACTGCTTCCTTGGGCAGAGAATTCCACAGATTCACAACCCTCTGGGAGAAGAAATTCCTTCTCAACTCGGTTTTAAATTGGCTCCCCCGTATTTTGAGGCTGTGCCCCCTAGTTCTAGTCTCCCCTACCAGTGGAAACAACCTCTCTGCCTCTATCTTGTCTATCCCTTTCATTATTTTAAATGTTTCTATAAAATCACCCCTCATCCTTCTGAACTCCAACGAGTAAAGACCCAGTCTACTCGAACCATGCACTCGCCAGCCTCCGGCTGATTCTGTCTGCGGAGGAATTCGTTAATACGAGTTTCCAGATAAATACCCAGCTTAGTGGTTGGTAACCTTTTTGCACAGAATTTATTTTCTTTCCTCGTTTTCCCAGTTTTCTTTAAACAGGGATCACAAACAAAACCTGAAGGCCAAATAAGTTCATGGTGAAGGACACAGATCTGATGCATTTTCCGACCACATTCAGTACATTCAACAAATATTTCAGGGTCCAGTGTATCATTTTTCTTCTTCGAGAACTGATCCTTTGAAATAGTCGTTTGAGGCTGTGAAGGATCATCACCCAGGGAGACAGTCTCTCCCTGGATCTCATTGAAACATTTCTCACAGAAGTGATATTTGTTTTGATAACTGTAATAGGTAGCATCCCGAGGGATTGTACATAACTGTTTTCCATAGCAACAGAGGGTCTGCGGAGAAAATTCCAGCTTTCTACCACAGCAATATCCCAGATTTTGCATGACAGGGTCGATCTCCAGCTCGAAGACCTCTGCCAGCTTCGTACAGTAGTTATACACACGCGACGACTTGCAGTCAGAATCAGGGGAAGTCATAACGGGGAACAAAGAAATGGCAGACCATTGAACAAGTACTTTGGTTCGGTATTCACTAAGGAGGACACAAACAACCTTCTGGATATAAAAGCGGTCAGAGCGTCTAGTAAGAAGGAGGAACTGAGGGAAATCCTTATTATAGTCGTGAAATTGTGTTGGGAAAATTGATGGGATCGAAGGCCGATAAATCCCCAGGGCCTGATGGACTGCATGCCAGAGTATTTAAGGAGGTGACCTTGGAAATAGCGGATGCACTGACAGTCATTTTCCAACATTTCATAGACTCTGGATCAGTTCCTATGGAGTGGAGGGTAGCCAATGTAACCTCACTTTTTAAAAAAGGAGGGAGAGAGAAAACAGGGAATTATAGACCGGTCAGCCTGACATTGGTAGTGGGTAAAATGATGGAATCAATTATTAAGGATTTCATAGCAGCGCATTTGGAAAGGAGGTGACATGATAGGTCCAAGTCAGCATGGATTTGTGAAAGGGAAATCATGCTTGACAAATCTTCTGGAATTTTTTGAGGATGTTTCCAGTAGAGTGGACAAGGGAGAACCAGTTCATTTGGTGTATTTCGACTTTCAGAAGGCTTTCGACAAGGTCCCACACAAGAGATTAATGTGCAAAGTTAAAGCACATGGGATTGGTGATAGTGTGCTGACGTGGATTGAGGAATGGTTAGCAGACAGGAAGCAAAGAGTGGGAGTAAATGGGAAATTTTCAGAATGGCAGGTAGTGACTAGTGGGGTACCGCAAGGTTCTGTGCTGGGGCCCCAGCTGTTTACATTGTACATTAATGATTTAGACGAGGGGATTAAATGTAGTATCTCCAAATGTGCGGATGACACTAAGTTGGGTGGCAGTGTGAGCTGCGAGGAGGATGCTACGAGGCTGCAGAGTGACTTGGATAGGTTAGGTGAGTGGGCAAAATAATGGCAGATGAAGTATAATGTGGATAAATGTGAGGTTATCCACTTTGGTGGTAAAAACAGAGAGACAGACTATTATCTGAATGGTGACAGATTAGGAAAAGGGGAGGTGCAACGAGACCTGGGTGTCATGGTACATCAGTCATTGAAGATTGGCATGCAGGTACAGCAGGTGGTTAAGAAAGCAAATGACTTGTTGGCCTTCATAGCGAGGGGATTTGAGTACAGGGGCAGGGAGGTGTTACTACAGTTGTACAGGGACTTTGTGAGGCCACATCTGGAGTATTGTGTACAGTTTTGGTCTCTTAACTTGAGGAAGGACGTTCTTGCTATTGAGGGAGTGCAGCGAAGATTCACCAGACTGATTCCCGGGATGGCGGGACTGACATATCAAGAAAGACTGGATCAACTGGGCTTGTATTCATTGGAGTTCAGAAGAATGAGAGGGGATCTCATAGAAACATTTAAAATTCTGACGGGTTTAGACAGGTTAGATGCAGGAAGAATGTTCCCAATGTTGGAGAAGTCCAGAACCAGGGATTACAGTCTAAGGATAAGGGGTAAGCCATTTAGGACTGAGATGAGGAGAAACTTCTTCACCCAGGGAGTGGTGAACCTGTGGAATTCTCTACCACAGAAAGTTGTTGAGGCCAATTCACTAAATATATTCAAAAATGAGTTAGATATAGTCCTTACTACTAGGGGGATGAAGGGGTATGGCGATAAAGCAGGAATGGGGTACTGAAGTTGCATGTTCAGCCATGAACTCATTGAATGGCGGTGCAGGCTCGAAGAGCCGAATGGCCTACTCCTGCACCTATTTTCTATGTTTCTATGTTTCTATACAGCCAGGCATTGTTGAACATTAACCAAATGTCATCCACATACTGCCATGTCTCCTGGTACCGGCCAGTGTCCAGCTTGCGCTTGATTGTAGACAAATCCATTGGCGTCTTTACGATATCAAAGTAGTCAAGAATACCCAGGAGTTGGGGATCTACAGGTTGCCGGAAAGGATGTGACTCAGGGTCCTGACGGTAAAGTGCTTCCAGTGTCAGCATTAGCCTGCCGCAACTCTTCTGGCTTGAAAATCTTCTTACGTGACTGTCCACTCGCAGGGGATGATTGAGTCGCCAAGCTTGTGCTAACTTCTTCCTCTTTTGCTTCACCTTTCACCTCTGGTTTCTTCTCACCAGCCTCCATTGGCTCCTGTTTACACTCTTCGGTTGTGGGTTCTTCCTTTACCTTCTGTTTGATTTCCTGCTTTGGTGCCACAGTTTTTGGCTCAGTTTCTTCCTTCTCTTGCTTTTCCTCCATCTTTACATCAGACACTGGTGCTTCAGGAGCTGGCTGCTGAGAGTTGGGATCTGTACTGCTGACTGATGCTGGAGTCGATACTCGACCATCGGCACTCACTGCTGACTGTGAAAGTGGAGTACTGGGATGCTGAGACTGTATCGGTGCAGATGGTTGTAGGGGTTGTTGGGGTTGTATTTTGCTGCTGTGCTGATGGGGGTCGAGGTGGCGGTCGCTCCCACTGCTCCCACTCACGTTGCTGCTGTTCCCGCTCCCGCTGCTCCCACTCACGTTGCTGCTGTTCCCGCTCCCGCTGCTCCCACTCTCGTTGCTGCTGTTCCCGCTCCCGCTACTCCCACTCACGTTGCTGCTGTTCCCGCTCCCACTGCTCCCACTCACGTTGCTGCTGTTCCCGCTCCCGCTGCTCCCACTCACGTTGCTGCTGTTCCCGCTCCCGCTGCTCCCACTCTCGTTGCTCCCACTCCCGTTCTCGTTGCTGCTGCTCCCGCTCACGTTGCTGCTGCTCCCGCTCACGTTGCTGCTGTTCCCGCTCACGTTGCTGCTGCTCCTGCTCCCGCTGCTCCCTCTCCCGATGCTGCTTCTGTCCAGCGGTCACCTGGGTCTGTGGGGAGACTGGTGGAGGAGGAGGAAGGTGCGTTTGTGGCGGTGTCTGGACTTGTGAAGGAGGGGGAGGCATTGTCTGGGGCCGCGAGTTTGGTGATGGTGTCTGTTGCCGCGGTTGGGGAGGAATGCTAGGTGGTGGCTGGTGAGGGGTGGGTGGAAGGCTTCTTGGCCCAGGGGATGGGGAATTCTGATGAAATGAAGACTGAGAAAGAGGTGGTGGGCAGTTGAATTGGGCACTCTTGGCTCCTGGCTGCATGGAAGCGGAACTGTTTACAGGTCGTGAGGGGTTTTGAGCCGCAGACATGACAGGCTGGTTGCTGGCCTGTGTCATGGTGGTGCTGCCAGTGTTCATTCCAGGAGAGGATACGGGAAACTGATTCGGCGATAGGAATTGATTCTAAGCAGGATGCTGTGCAACCATAGGCCGTTCCATTCGGGAAGTGGTTAATCCCATCTGGTTCATAGGTCCTGTTTGGGTCATCTGTCCAGGATGTACTAGTGGAGGATTTAAGCATTGTCCCAGACCAGTTATCTGCATGCTGGTCATCGGTGGAAATGGGCTCATTCCACTTGGGGTCTGCATCCTGTTTATGATCGGGCTTGGCACATTTGGCCACATAAGGGTCGGGTCAGAGAGTGGGCCATTTGGCGGGAGTCCAGCCTGCAGTTGAGCCATGCTTGGGGCTGGGCTGCTCCTGTAGGTAACATACCACTTTGGTTTGGTATCACGCCCTGTTTCTGAAGCCTAGTCCGATGCTTTCCCTCCAGTTCCTTCTGAATCTTGTAGATCTTCTCAGCTAGCAGATGGTAGTACTCTGCTCTGCTGTTGGCAGACTCGTACATGTCTCCTTCCACCTTTCGTGCAGAAGCCACCAGGTTTTCCATCCATCTGTCTTTTAATGCTGCTGGGTCAGGTGTTGGGAATATGGCTTGAACTAGTTTGTGAACAAGGTGATTGCGTAGGTCCTGAGTGACGTCATCATGCCATGACTTCCGAATGCCAGTACTCGAGGGGGGCGTTGCTGTTGGCACTGCATTTAGATTACTAACACTGGTGCCATCACTTAGCATTGGGTTGGGTGAGGTCATGGATGACAGCAGCATAGCATCATGCAGTAAGCTGGACTGCTGGTTGGGGGTCTGCACACCCACATTACTTCCATTCACACCCATTTGGCTGGTACCCATAGCATTCATAGACTGCAGAGATTGGTGCCCCGGTGAAGATTGAGATGATTGCTGGTTCTGCATCTGAGGTTGAGGCATCTGGTTACCCTGATACATGAGTGCAAGCGCCGCATAGGCTCTCTCTATCGAGCTCGGGTCGATCTGACTGGTAGTGTTTAAACTTGGCGTGTTCTGCTGTCCAACCCCAACTGACCCTAATGAGTTTCCTAATCCTACAGCTGCCCCAGCTAGTAATGATTGCTGGTTATGCTAGTCCCCAGCATTTTTCAAAGGGAGACAGACAGAACAGTCATTCCTTGTGCAATTCTTCCAGTGGGAGATGATCTGGCGTGATGAAGCACAGTGTGCAACCTGACAGGATTTGCCAGCCTGACAGTGGGTCATATGATTCAGGACCTTCTTCACGGTTCGGCAGTGCGGCAGGTTGCAGGGCTGCACCTCACCATTGGCTTGCTCCCGATGCTGACATTTGTGTGCATGCAGAAGCAGAACTAGCTGTTGCTGGATGAGTTTCCGTTTCTCGGGATCTGCTGTGGGTGCAGAACCCATTCCCTGCCCCGGGGGCTGCCCCATTCCTCCCTGCTGCACTGGAGAAGGCTGCTGCGGCAGGTTTGGCATCCCAGCACCACCAGCAGGTTTCTTATCCATTGTAAACTGAGGCAGGCTGTTCCCTAAGCACCCATCTGCTGCCCAAGTCCACTGGTGTCAAGCGTCTGACCAGCGCTCTGCCCATATGGCTGTCCATAAGGGCTAGGCGTTCCCATCATTCCCATCTTGCTCATTGCACCAGGTTGGGGTCCTTTGAGACCTGCTGCCATCTGAGGAGATCCCTGGGATAACGTGTCAGCGAGTAGGTTATTTGCGTTGGACATGCCCCTGGGCTTGAGTACTGTACGTTAGGTCTGCCCCTTCCAGCACCAAGAGAGCCATTCATCACTTGTCCCTGCATCATGCCCTGAACATTGCCACTGTTCTATCAGGGCTGGATTGATATTAGCATTCATGCTCATCCCAGCCTGGTTGGTTGGGCTGTTTACACCAGACATTAGACCTGTTGCTGACGTATGAAGCTGATCATGTTTCTATGGGTTCACAGACTGTGGTGTTGGAAGTCTCTGGTTTGCTCCACTTGCTCCCATCCCCATATTAGGAAGGGATGTAAGACCACCTTGAGTTAGGGGGCTCTTGATCATACTACTTAAGCTTCCTATACTGGGACTGTTCTGTTGATTTTGGCTGCCTACTGATTGCACTGGACTATCCATGGATTGTGATGAGGCACCACCAGAGCTGACTGCCACATGTCCCATATTGATACAGGAACCGCTGCCTCGCAGAAGTTCTGACAGTTGTTTGTGCTTTGAGGCTGCATCTTGCACCATGCCAACCCCCGTAAGCTGAGCCAGGTCACCACCGTTGATCAGTCTAATGGATCTGAATGGATCAGTTCATCTGGCAAGTCATTCTCAAAGTCAAATAATGATCCAAAATCTGCGCCATTGCTGGCGGAGAGAGCCGGGGAGGAGGTTTTAGGCTGCTTGGCTGAAGGCGGTCCATCCAAGAGATTCTCTGCCATTTCTTCCCCCGAATTTTTAAAATTACGCCTTTCAACTGTGTGTGTGTGTGTGTGTTTTTTTTATCTCTCTCCCCACCTCCCTCTCCTCCCCAAGCAAACCAAAACAAGCAAAAACAACAAGAAAAACTGCGAATTAATCGATTGATCTTTCTGCTTTTCTCTTCCCCCCACCCACCCTCCCTCCCTCCCGCAGAATTATTATTTAAAACAATTATATTTTCTCTCTCTCTCTCACACACACACACATAAAGCCTAAGGCCTAATGCCAGGCCCAGGTTTCTCAGGTCGATCATCCATGGGCAGCAACAAAAAAAAATAACACGAAGGGGGAGGGAGGGGGGAAAAAGAGGGGAGAGAGAGAGAGAGAGAGAGAGTGAAGAAGAAAAAAAAATTTAAAAAGAAAATGAAAGATGAGCACGGCGGCTTCTCCGACGAAAACCACATCGCGATCGCTTCATGACCCGCTTTCCTTCCACATTCCCCGCAAAATAATGAAGGGGGAAAAAACCCTTCTCTGTCAGAGGGGAGAGGGGGAATAAACCTTTTCTTTTTAAAAAATACCCCCCTTTCGATCTAATAGAGAAAACGATTCTCTCTCCTCTCTCTCTCTCTCTCTCTCGAGAAAAGTCTCAGTTCTTCACAGGGGAAAAAAATGTGAGCTAACCGTTTTTTTAAATTTACAGAAAATATTTACATTTTTTTTTCCAAATAACGGACGGTGGGAGCCAGCCAAAAGATGAGTTTTTCCACACACACAAAAAACACACACTACTTTTTTTTCCTGTATTGCTGATATAGTGTTAATTTTCTTTGCTTTTTCCCCTCCCACCCGCTCTCTTCTCCCTTTTTTGGCATTCTCTTGTCCCTTTTTTCCCCCCTTGCTATCTCTCTCCTCTCTCGATCCACACAAGCCGAACGTGTGTGTGTGTTTTGTGTCTCTCTCCCCCCCTCTTCTTTTTTTTAATCATTCCCCCCCCCCCCCCCCCCACACCACCCACTTCTTTCTCTGTACCTGCCTCAGGCCGGCACAGCTCTCTGGCGCCCTCTCCTGGCCCGCTGTATAATGTACGATTGCTGGTTGAGAGCCTTTCTTTAATCTGCTCACCACATCCTCCCAACCCGACGGCCGCCGACTCAATGCCCATTTTATTGTATTGTTTGGATTGCCGGAAAGCACACAATAGTTCGTTCTGAGTTTTATGGATTCACTGAACATTGGACTAGATTCTCGTGAATGAATTGGGCACGTTTCATCACGACATGTAATTGACCAATAAAATTTGAGCTGACGGTTTTTTAACTCCCAGGCGGGGTTTCAGTGTCAACTCATTCTTTCGCCCTGGCAGCTGAAGGGCCTGCGCTCTTTTTACAGGACAGTCGAATATTCAGCAAAACCCCACGAGCTGGAGCTGGCACCATCCAAAGGGGAAATATTCTCCACCTCTGCATCCTTCCCATCACGCTCCCGTTTGTGGTCAGGGCTCTCATTGCTCCGGCGTTAAATCAGTTGTTTAGTCTCCCCCAGCAAGGCAGATAATCTGCTCTGTGGGATATTAAAGCGATGCGTCACATCCCTCGCTCTTGTGTTTACCATTACCACAACCCCTTTCGGAGCCACCACATCCTGACTCCTGACTTCTCTCCAGCACAGACCGAGTCCGGCCTGACATGGTGAACTCTGCAGGGAGCAGCTGAGGGCCCATTAGTTCAAAACAGTCCCTGAGCTGTTTACAGATGAACACGTTGTGAATCACGGTTGGATTTCTTTCCTGTGCTGCACCAGTGGACTGTGATGATCAGCGGTTCAGTACCACTAATGGATTCAGTACAGCCCAACCCTGATCAGTGTAAATGGATCGAACCACCTAGATACATGTGGGAGACTGACCAGGAGAGTCTGATCAATAAAATAGAGGGATTGCCACAGCTAAACCCACCTGATCTTTATAAATGCACCAAACCATCTAACTACATATGGGGAGGGGATTGGCCAGGATGGACTGCTCATTACAACAACAACTACCACGCTCATTTACATAGCGCCATTAACTTAGTAAATTGCCCCAAGTCGCTTCACATGAACGTAATTAGACAAAACAATATACTGAGGCAAAGAAGGAGACATGAGTACGGGTTACCAAAAGTGTGGTCAGAGATAGGTCCTGAGGATGATCTTAAATGAGGAGTGAAATGGAGAGGTTTAAGAAAGGAATACCAGAGATTGGGGCCTAGACAAGTAAAGGTACAGCCGCCAATGATGAGGTGAAGAAAGTGGAGGATGCACAATCAGCAATGCAGAGTTCATAAAATCATAGAAATTTACAGCACAGAAGGAGGCCATTCGGCCCATCATGTCCATGCTGGCTGACAAAGAGCTATCCAACCTAGTCCTACTTTCCAGCTCTTGGTCCATAGCTCTGTAGGTTACAGCACTTCAAGTGCATATCCAAGTATTTTTTAAATGTGGTCAGAATTTCTGCCTCCACCACCGTTTCATGCAATGAGTTCCAGATCCCTACCACCTTCTGAGTGAAATAATTTGCCCATAAACCCCCACTAAACCTCCTAGCAATTACTTTAAATCTATGCCCCGTGGTTGTTGACCCATCTGCTAAGGGAAATAGGTCCTTCCTATTCACTCTATCTAGGCCCCTCATAATTTTATACTCCTCAATTAGGTCTCCCATCAGCCTTCCCTGTTCCAAAGAAAACAGACCCAACTTATCCAATTTTTCCTTATAGCTAAGATTCTCCAGTTCTGGCAACATCCTCGTAAATCTTCTTTGCACCCGTTCTGGTGCAATCACATCTTTCCTGTCGTGTGGTGACCAGAACTGCATGCAGTAATTACCTAAGTAATGTTTCATACTGTTCAAGCATAACATCCCTGCTCTTATATTCTATGCCTCGGCTAATAAAGGCAAGTATACCATATTCTTTTAATTACCATATCCACCTGGTCTGCTACTTTCAGGGATCTATGGACATGCACTCCAAGGTCCCTTTGTTTCTCTACACTTCTCAGTATCCTACCATTTAATGTGTATTCCCTTGCCTTCTTAGCCCTCACCAAATACATTACCTTTCACTTCTCTTGATTGAATTCTATTTGCCACTATTCTACCCACCAGACCAGTCCAGTCCCTTGCTTTCTTCCTGCAGTCTGAACTGCACGGCCAATTTTTGTATCACCTGCAATCTTATTCATACCCCCGACATTCAAGTCTAAATCATTAATATATACCACAAAAAGCAAGGGAGTTCTGGGAGGTTCGTAAGGCTGGAGGAGTTTTCATGGATGGGGCAGGGCCAACGAAATGGAGGGATTTGAACACGAGAATGAGAATTTAAAAATCGAGATGTTGCTGGACAGAGAGCCAATGTAGTTTAACAAGCAAGGGGTGACATGTGAAAGGGACTTGGTGCGAGTTAGGTTATGGGCAGCAGAGTTTGAATGAGTTTAAGTTTATGGAGGGAGCAAGATGGGAGTCGGGACAGGACAGCATTGGATCGGTCCCACCTGGAAGTGACAAAAACCTGGAGGGTTTTAGTGGCAGAAGTGGCGGAGCATGTCGAGGGAGCCTTAACTCGGTGTCTTATCCGTGCTGTAGCTGCCCTGGGAGTGTTTGATGGGACAGTGTAGAGGGAGCTTTACTCGGTATCTGACCCGTGCTGCACCTGCCCTGGGAGTGTTTGATGGGACAGTGTCGAGAGAGCTTTACTCGGTATCTGACCAGTGCTGTACCTGCCCTGGGAGTGTTTGATGGGACAGTGTAGAGGGAGATTTACTCTGTATGTGACCCATGTTGTACCTGCCTTGATAGTGTTTGACAGGACAGTGTAGCGGGAGCTTTACTCGATATCTGACCTGTGCTGTACCAGGAAAAAGAAAATGAAAGGGAAAGAAAAAGGGAGAATCGCCCTTCTCCTCTCTTAACAAGCCTGGCTTCAGCAGACAGATACCTTAGATAAGTTTCAACGATCTTTTATTCCAGCACATGCAGGCAGAGCAGCTCACGTCTCAGCAGCCTGAGAGAGGATCTCCACCGAACTGTTCAGCTTTCCCCTTAATTGTACAGGTTTTGGCATATGAGTGTCCTCGTGGACGGACCTTAACAGTGACGTGATTGGTTGTACCAAGGCATGATCGAATATCCATTTGTTCCCTTCTTCCAGCTATCACTTGCCTTATATTGTTATATGGTTATATTAGTTCCTCTTTGGATGTTCTTTATTGCTCCCTTGAGCCCGAGGTCAACAAGTGGTCATCTCGTGGCTCTATTGTGTTTTATGCGTATGTGTGGTTTTAAGCATACCTCTTGTTTAGCCAGCTCAATGCCTTCACAATAGCCAGATAACATCTTTGATAATCAGTCTTGCCCTTACACCCACAGAGCCATACTGTTTTGTCTGCCTTCGAAACCACAGCTACTGGGGTGGCTCAGTCACTCCTATCAGTCTTCACTAAAACTCCATTTTTTTCCCAACTTATCAAACTCTCATTCAACCGGCAATTTTAATGCATATGGTATCAGCGTTGGTATAGCAAAAATAGGTTTGACATATGACTGAATCCGAATATGTGCATTGTATCCCTTGATGCCTTAGTATGAGTCCTCAAACATGTTCGCATATTTCTCCAGCAGAGTATCTAACCGAGACTTAGCCATTTCTGTATTACAAATGCTGTACCAATCCAAACAAATTACTTTTAGCCAATCTTCGCTCAATTTATGTTTTTTGCTATTATAATAGGTAATCTTGCTTGTTGCCTTTGGTAACGTACTATATATTCCAGTTGTCCAAGTGTCTGCAGTTTTTCCCCTGAATATGTTTTCAGCTTTACTGAGCTCGCTTTTAGTGGTATGCCCCTGAAATTCTTGTAATTCACATCCTGACTCATTATTGAGCAATCCACCGCTGAATCTATTGTCATATTAATGCATTGAGTATTAACTTTCTGAAATGCTAACACAATGGATGTACTGGCATCCTCTTCACTGCATATACAGTAAAACCTACACTGTTTTGATTGGTTTCCACACAGTGAAGTCTTTGATTATCGTTGTGCCTGTCCTTGGATTTAAATGCGGCTTGCTTGGCACCGGTAGCATCCTGCCCACTTGAACTGACACTGTTGTGCGGTATGAATGTCATTACACCTCTGACATCTATTCTTCTTGGTTTCATAACTCTCCCTCCGACTTGGGCTCACCCTTTTCTGCATTTCCACAGCCTGTGAACTGCTACTACTGCCGGTAATGGATGAAATTCCTTAATATTTGTCTCTGCCATCTCCATGGAGGTGGCTATCTTGCAAGCTTTCTCAAAAGATAGATCATCCATACCAATAATTTTGATTGGATGCGTTCATCCGTTAGTCCATATATAAATTCATCTCAAAGAGCCCTGTCTAGGAATCCTGCAAAATTGCAGTGTCGCGATAATCTTCTTATGGCAACAACGTATTCACTGATGGCTTGATAACATCTTTGGTTTCTCATTGCAAACTTATAGCTCTCCGCTACTTCTAAAAGCTGTGGATCAAAATTATTCTCCAATATCGGTAGTATGTCTGAGAATGAAGCATCCTTAACCTTTCTCGGCATTAAAACATTCACTAAGGTAAATCTCTGCACCAATCATGACTGACAGAATAGCTTTCATCTTCTCGTGCACTTCTTGATTCTTTATTTGTGAATTTTCTACAAGTTCATTGACATTATTAGCTCTAAAAAAACATTTGCAATCTTTCACTGTAGGATCTAAACGATTCCTTATCCTTGTCAATGGTTCTCAAATTATGGACAGAACTCATTGTCATATCCATATCGCCTTCTTAGCTTAAAAGCCGTTAATCACTCTCATTAATCTTGAATTATTTTTCAATGACTCTAAATAGCTTTCCACAAGCTCTTTTTGTCAGTCCAACACTGTTCAGTACACACAAAAAAGATGTTACTACCACATTTTCATTTGGGAAACATGCTGCCAGTACATCTTCTTGTTGTGTTCCACTTGCATTTGCCTTCTCATCAAAGGAAATTCCTCCAAAATGTCTTCATGAAGAAACTCCCATCTTCATCGCCATTTGGTAATATATTTGCTTCAAGGGTTCATTGCTTAAGAATTCATAGCAACACATTGCTATTATGAACTAATTGGTTTATTTGGAAAAGGGATAACAATCCCACGACACATTACCAGTTCATCCACCGGCTCACAACAACCTGCCTTGTCGTTGATCCCTGAGCTCAACTGGCTGGTGTTTTACTGAGTCTTGTGAACATCACATGACTGGCTAAGCCACTCCCAACTCACGTGAGCATACAAATGCATACATTACCGTCGTTAAGAAGGTATATAGAATGCTTTCCTTTATTGCTGAGGTATAGAGCAGGGTGTATATACCAGGACTGTATATAGCACTAGTTAGGCCACATCTGGAGTACTGCGTGCAGTTCTGGTCACCACATTACAGGAAATATGTGATAGCACTAGAAAGGGTGCAGATGAGATTTACGAGGTGTATCCATATACCTGCTGCCCTTGTCCTTCTAGATGGTAGAGGTCGCGGGTTTGGGAAGTGCTGCTGAAGAAGCCTTGGCGAATTGCTGCAGTGCATCTTATAGATGGTACACACTGCAGCCACAGTACGCCAGTGGTGGAGGGAGTGAATGTTTAAGGTGGGGTGCTGATCAAGTGGGCTGCTTGATCGAGGATGTGAGAATGTGAATTGTAGGGCTGGAGGAGGTTACAGAAATAGGGAGGCAGCGAGGATCACAGAAGGAGTTGAACAGGGGGACCAGAATTGTTGGACTGGAGGAGGTTACAGAGATAGTGGTCGAGGGCCATGGAGGGATTTCAACAGGAGGATCAGAATAGTTGGGCTGGAGAAGGTTATGGAGATAGGAAGGGGGCGAGGGACATGGAGGAATTTGAATGGGAGGATGAGAATTGTAGGGCCTGCAGGAGGTTGCAGAGATAAGGAGGGGGCGAGGGACATGGAGGAATTTGATTAGGAGGATGAGAATTGTAGGGCCTGCAGGAGGTTGCAGAGATAGGGAAGGGGCGAGGGACCAGGGAGGAATTTGAACAGGAGCATGAGAATTGCAGGACTGGAGAAGGTTAGAGGTAGGGAGGGGGCGAGGCCCATGGAGGGATTTGAATGGGAGGATGAGAATTGTTGGGCTGGAGGAGGTTACAGAGATAGGAAGGGGGCGAGGGACATGGAGGGGTTTGAACAGGAGGATGAGAATTCCACAAAGGAGGTGACTGAGTCTGTGAACTAATAGTCACCGTTCACGGTTGCATGCAGTGACAGCTTTGATGAAATTATGGTTGTGTGAGCTGATCACCTAATTCCAGAGATGCCTGTGAATGTGTAGGCTGGTGCGTCCATAATTGGGCTGTGTAGCCTGATTGGGATGAGAATCAGGTGTTCAATTGTGGGCAGCTGTCAGCTCCTCGAGATCACAAGGAGAGGTTGGTGGATAGATGTTCTTTATTGAAGAAACTGGAAACTAAGTTGTAACTCAGTCGAGATGATAGAGTGCAGCAATTGGTTTAGGGCATTCCTGAGAAGTGCAGAGGAACAGAGGGACCTTGGAATGCATGACCACAGCTCCCTGAAGGTCGCAGACCAGGTAGATAAGGTAGTTAAGAAGGCATATGGAATACTTTCCTTTATTAGCCGAGGCATAGAATGCAAGAACAGGGAGGTTATGCTTGAACTGTATAAAACACTGGTTAGGCCGCAGCTGGAGTACTGCGTCACCTCATTACAGGAACGGTGTGATTGTACTGGAGAGGGTACAGAAGAGATTTACATGGATGTTGCCAGGACGTGAGAATTATAGCTATGAGGAAAGATTCGATAGGCTGTGATTGTTTCCTTTGGAACAGAGGAATCTGAACGAAGACTTAATTGAGGTGTATAAAATTACGAGGGGCCTAGACTGAATGGACAGGAAAGACCTATTTCCCTGAGCAGAGGGGTAAATAACCAGGCGGCCTAGATTGAAAGTAATTGGTAAAAGGATTAGGGGGGATTTGAGGAGAAGAATTTCTTTACCCAGAGGGCAGTGGGGATCTGGAACTCACTGTCTGAAAGGGTGGTAGAGGCAAAAATCCTCATCATATTTAAACGGTAATTGGATGTGCACTGGAAGTGTTGTAATCTACAGGGCTACGGACCTAGAGCTGGAAAGTGAGATTAGGCTGGATAGCTCTTTATCGCCCAGCACAGACACGATGGGCTGAATGGCCTCCTTCTGCACCGTATATTTTGGGCAGGAACGTGCAGTCGAGTTTGAAGATCAGCCATAATCTTATTGAATGGGGGCAGGCTCTAGGGGTCGAAAAGGCTACTCCTGCTCCTAATTCTTATGTTCTTTAGCAGCAGATATACAGAGAAATAAACAATATTACTGTGATTTCCCCGCATGGAGATGTAACCGAGTCGATCCTTTTTGATTCTGACTCTCCACAACTGGTTAGGAAAAGCTGAACTGTCAGCTGTGGCTCAGTAGGTAGCACTCTTGCCTCTGAGTCAGAAGGTTGTGGTTTCAAGTCCAACTCCTTGAACCAAAAAAGCTCGGAACACTCAGTGCAATGCAGAGGGAGCACTGCATTGTCGGAGGTGCCATGTTTCAGATGAGACGTTAAACGCAGGCCCCTTCTGCTCTCTCAGGTGGATGTAGAAGATGCCACGGCACAAGAGCAGGGGAGTTATACCGGGTGTCGTGGGCAACATTTATCCCTCAGTCAACATCACTAAAAAAACAGATTATATGCTCATTGTCACATTGCTGTTTGTGGGAGCTTGCTTGTGTGAAAATTGGCTGTCGCGTTTCCGTGTTACTTCATTGACTGTAAAGGGCTTAAGAAATGTGTGTCTTTCTTTTTTCAAGTTGGGGGAGAGTGAAGTCATTCACTTTGGACATAAGAAAGATAGATGTTTCTAAATGCTGAGACGCTGGGGAATGTGTAAGTGATGAGAGATTTAAGGGTCCAAGTACATAATTCAATGAAAGTTAGTGAGCAGGTACAATGAATAATTAAGTTTCTAATAGAATGTTGGTCTTTATCCAGAGACGTTTGAAGAGCAAAGGGCTGGAAATTCACCCTCTGGGACCAGGGCTCAAATTGTGGAGAGGAGCGGAAAGAGGAACCATGCCAGTCATATATGTCCAGATTGAGCCTGCTAAGATTGACCCTAGTCTCATAGAATCGTAGAATGGTTACAGCATGGAAGAAGGCCTTTCGGTCTGTCAATCCCGTGCTGACTCTCTGCAAGAGCACCTCAGCTCGTCCCACTACCCCTGCCCCTTCCCCATAGCCCTGTATTTTCTTCCTTCAGATACTTATCCAATTCCCTTTTGAAAGCCAAAATTGAGTCTGCCTCCACCACCCATTCCAGATCCTAACTACTCGCTGCATATAAAAGTTTCTCCGTGTCACCTTTGGTTCTTCTGCCAATCATCTTAAATCTGTGTCTTCTAGTTCTCGACCCTTCTGCCAATGCGAACAGTTTCTCTCTATCTACTCTGTCTACATGCCTCATGATTTGAATACCTCTATCAAATCTTCTCTCACTCTTCTCTGCTCTGAGGTGTACAACACCAACTACTCCAGTCTATCCAAGGAAGTGAAGTCCTTCATCCCTCGGCTCAATCTCGTAAATCTTTTCTAAACCCTCTCTGAGGCCTTCACACCCTTCATAAAGTGCCCAGAACTGGACACAATACTCCAGTTGAGGCCGAACAAGTGCTTTACAAAGGCTTATCATAACTCCCTTGCTTTTGTACTCTATGCCTCTATTTATAAAGCCCAGGATTGTGTAAGTTTTTTTAACTGCTTTCTCAACCTGCTCTGCCACCTTCAGTGGTTTGTGCACATAAAACTCCAGGTCTCGCTGTCCCTGCATCCCCTTTAGAATTGTACCCTTTAGTTTATATTTCCTTTCCTCATTCTTTCTAACAAAGTGTATCAATTCCACTTTTCTGTGTTAAATTTCATCTGCCACGTGTCCGCCCATTTCACCAGCCTGTCTATGTCCTCCTGAAGTCTATCACTATCTCCTCACTGTTCACTATACTGCCAAGTATAGTTTCATCTGCAAATTTTGAAATTGTGACCTGTATATCCGCATCCAAGTCATTAATATATATCAAGAAAAGCAGTGGTCCTGGAAGCGACCCCTGGGGAAACACCACTGTATATTGATGAATGATTGATGCTTCTATATTGAAGTCCACTGCAAAATGCGGCAAAGGGAAGGAATCGAATCAGAGAACATCACCAGTTTATTTTATGTACTTGAATTCATTCTCCGAATGTGAGCGTCGTTGGCAAGGACGAGATTTTATTGTTCATCCCTGGTTGTCCTTGAGAAAGTGGTTAGCTGTGCTCCACACTGTTACAATTGAGTTAGATACAGGCTAAGGGAAGTTCATGTCTAACTAACTTAATTGAACTAACGAGGTGGATCGATATGAGCAGCGCAGTTTAGGTTGTCTATGTCGATTTTAGCAAGACCTTTGACAGGATCCCACATGGCAGGCTGATCAAAAAAGT
The DNA here is from genome assembly GCF_044704955.1 of Pristiophorus japonicus. NCBI lineage: Eukaryota > Metazoa > Chordata > Chondrichthyes > Pristiophoridae > Pristiophorus > Pristiophorus japonicus. The sequence goes on along the minus strand of NW_027254146.1, from coordinate 31,155 downwards.
AAAGATCCTAGGGATCCAATGGAAAGTGGCAAGTTGGATCCAAAATTGGCTCAGTGGCAGGTAGCAAAGGGTAATGGTCGATGGATACTTTTGTGACTGGAAGGCTGTTTCCAGTGGTGTTCCGCAGGGCTCAGTACTAGGTCCCCTGATTTTTCTGGTATATATCAATGAATTAGACTTCAATGTAAGGGGCATGATGGAGAAGTTTGAAGATGATACAACATTGGCCAAGCTGTTGATAGTGAAGAAGAAAGCTGTAGACGGCAGGAAGATATCAATGGACTCGTCAGGTGGGCAGAAAAGTGGCAATTGGAATTCAATCCAGAGAAGTGTGAGGTAATGCATTGGGGGAGAGCTAACAGGGCAAGGGAATTCACAAAAATGGTAGGATACTGAACAATGTAAAGGAATAAAGGGACCTTGGAGTGCATGTCTACAGATCACTGAAGGTAGCAGGCCAGGTAGATAAGGTGGTTAAGAAGGCATACTGAATGCTTGCCTTTATTAGCCGAAGCATAGAATACAAGAGCAGTGAGGTTATGCTTGAACTGTATAAAACACTAGTTAGGCCACAGCTGAAGTACTGCATACAGTTCTGGTCACCATATTACAAGAAAGATGTGATTCCATTAAAGAGGGTACAGAGGAGATTTACCAGGATGTTGCCAGAATTCTAACTATGATGAAAGATTGGATAAGCTGGGGTTGTTTTCTTTGGAACAGAGAAGGCTGAGGGGAGACTTGATTGAGGTGTATAAAATTACGAGGGACCTTGATAGAGTGTACAGGAAGGACCCATTTCGCTTAGCAGAAAGGTCAATAAGCAGGGGGCATAGATTTAAAATAATTGGTAGCAGGATTAAAGGGGAGTTGAGGAGAAATATTTTCACTCAGAGAATGCTGTGGGTCTGGATATCACTGCCTGAAAGAGGCAGACCACCCTCAATGCAATTAGAAAGTAATTGGATGTGCGCTTGAAGTGCTGTACCTACATGGCTATGGACCAAGAGCTGGAAAGTGGGATTAGGCTGGATAGTTCTTTATCAGCTGGCGTGGGCACGATGGGCTGAATGGCCACCTTCTATGCCATGACTTTATATGATTCTGTGATGAAGCAGACTCTGTGACCTGGTCTGTAACTGTTACCCTAACCCAGCCTGTTATCATTACTCTTGTCTGATTGCAGTGATATTTATAGGGTTATGGTCGCTGCATAAGGTTCAGAGCTATGGCTAGAGCTAAGGCTAACTGAGAATCTTACTGTCTCTCCCTTCCTCCAACGTACTGCGACATCATTCAGTCCTCTGACTCTGGCATGTTATCTCCCTGTCCCCCTTGTATTTTTTCATAGTTTTCGGTCCCCGCCACAAACTCCATTCCCTAGCCACTGACTCCATCCCTCTCCCAACTTCTGTGTAAGGCTGAACCAGATTGTTTGCAACTTTGGTGTCATATTTTGCCCTGAAATGAGCTACTGACCACATCGCCGCTGCATAACTAAGACCACCTATTTCAACCTACGTAGCATCGCCTGTCTCCACCCCTGCCTTAAATAATCCACTGCAGAAGCCCTCATCCATGTCTTTGTTAACTTTAGACTTGACTATTCCAACACACTGCTGGGTGGCGTCCCATGTTTTACCCTATGGAAACTAGATGTAATACAAATCTCGGCTGCCCATGTCCTAACTCACACCAAGTCCCGCTCACCCATCACCCCTGTGCTCGCTGACCTACTTTGGCTTCCTGTTAAGCAATGCATCGATTTCAAAATTCTCATCCTTATTTTCAAATCACTCCATGCCCTCGCCCCTCTCTATCTCTGTAATCTCCTCCAGTCCTATAACCCCCCTGAGATATCTCTGCTCCTCTAATTCTGCCCTCTTGAGCATCCTTGATTGTAATCACTTAACCATTGGTGGGCGAGCCTTCTGTTGCCTCGGCCCCAAGCTCTGGAACTCCCTTCCTAAACTTTTCCACCTCTCTACCTCTCTTTCCTCCTTCAAGACGCTTCATAAAACCTACCTCTTTGACGGAGCTTCTGGTTATCTGCACTAATTCCTACTTATGTGGCTTGGTGTCAGTTTAAAAAAAAACTCATAATACTCCTGTGAAGCACCGTGGGACGTTTCACTATGTTAAAGGTGCTATATAAATACAAGTTGTTGTTGTTGGTTCCATTGTGAGACTTTTACCTGTATCCACCCTATTAACATCATAGAATCGTAGAATGGTTATAGCACAGAAGGAAGCCATTCGGCCCATCGAGCCCGTGCCACTCGCTGCAAGAGCATTTCAGCTAATCCCACTCACCTGTCCTTTCCCCATAGCCCTGTAAATATGTTCCCTTAAGCTACTCATCCAATTTCCTTTTGAAAGCCACAATTGAGTCTGCCTCCACCAGCCTTTCAGGCCGTGCATTCCAGATCCCAAAAACTCGCTGCGTAAATCAAAGTTCTTACTCGTGCTGCCTTTGGTTCTTCTGCCAACCACCTTCCATCTATGTCCTCTGGTTCTCGACCCTTCCACCAATGGGGATAGTTTCTCTCTATCTACTCTGTCTAGACCCCCTTCATAACCCCTCATTATTCTTCTCACCACCCTCCCATTGAGCTTCAGGGCCTCTTTTGGTGATCCTGTAAATGTTGATTTCTTGTTTCGGCACTCTGTGAATAATCTCAGAGTTAAAATGCAGTGGAATGAGTTTCTCGTGGAACTCCAGTGCCCCCATGGGTTCATACATCCTGGAAGATAAGTAGATGACTGTCTTGTGGTTGCTCAGGTATTGAAGGGTTTTGATTAGTGAGAGGGCTTCACGAGGCTGGTAGACGATGTCTGAACCTAAGATGATGTCGTAGTCTGTGGGAAACTGCTCCTGGTCCTTACCCCATGAGAGAGCAGAGACCTTTGAGCGCTGGATAATGTCACTGGGGATGTTGCTGGCGATGTTGTATTCAATCTGATGCAAAACGATTAGCTGATCTGTCAATGTTACATCGCCACCTGCCCAAAGAATATGAAAGAATCATTTTTTTTATTCGTTCCTGGGATGTGGGCGCCGCTGGTAGGGCTGGCATTTATTGGCCATCACCTTAATGGATTACATAGGATATACGGTGCAGAAACATGGGATTTGGCCCAACCAGCCCATGCTGCAGTTTATGCTCTACTCGAGCCTCCTCCCATCTTTCCTCATCTAAATCTATCAGCATAACCATAATATCCCCATATCCTTTGATTCCTTTAATATCTATCAATCTCAGCCTTGAATTTACACAGCGATTGAGACTCCCCAGCCCTCTGGGGTAGAGAATTCCAAAGATTCACAACCCTCTGAGTTAAGAAGTTTCTTCTTGTCTCAGTCCTAAATGGCCGACTCCTTATTCTGAGACTGTGACCCCTGGAACTAGACTCTCCAGCCAGGGGAAACATCCTCCCTGCATCTACCCTGTCAAGCCTGTCAGAATTTTATATGTTTCAGTCAGACTACTGCTAATGCAGTACCCTTGTTTAAGAAGGGAGAAAGGGATAGGCCAAGTAATTACAGGCCTGTCAGCCTAATGTCAGTGGTAGGAAAATTATTGGAAAACATTCTGAAAGACAGGATAAATATACATTTGGAAAGACAAGGATTAATTAGGGACAGTCAGCACGGATTTTTTAAGGGAAGATCATGTTTGACTAACCTGATTGAATTTTTTGAGGAGGTAACCAGGAGGGTTAATGAGGGTAGTGCATACGATGTAGTGTATATGGACTTTAGCAAAGCTTTTGATAAGGTCCCACATGGTAGACTGGTCACGAAGGTTAAAACCCATGGGATCCAGGGCAAAGTGGCTAGTTGTATCCAAAATTAGCTTAGAGGTAGGAAGCACAGGAAATCATTGATGGATGTTTTTGTGACTGGAAGGATGTTACCAGTGGGGTTATGCAGGGCTCAGTACTGGGTGCCTTGCTTTTTGTGGTATACATCAATGATCTAGATTTGAATGTAGGGAGTATGATTAAGAAGTTTTCAGATGACATTAAAATGGCTGTGTGGTTGATAATGAAGAGGAAAGTCATGGAATGCAAGAGGATATCAATCTACTGGTCAGGTGGGCAGAGCAGTGGCAAATGGAACTTTATTTTGAGAAGTGTGAGATAATGCACTTTGGGAGGGCTAATATGGAAAGGGTATACACATTAAGCGATAGGCCATTTAAAAGTGTAGATGAACAAAGGGACCTTGGAGTGCTTGTCTACAGATCCCTGAATGTAGCAGGCCAGGTAGATAAGGTAGTTAAGAAGGCATATGGAATGCTTGCCTTCATTGGCTGGGGCATAGAATATAAGAGCAGGGAGGTTATGCTTAAATTGTATAATACTTTGGTTAGGCCACAGCTGGAGTACCGCGTGCAAAAAGCAAGGACGTGATTGCACTAGAGACGATGCAGAGTAGATTTACTAGGATGATGCCTGGAATGGAGAATCTTAGCTATGGGGACAGATTGGATAGGCGGGGTTTGTTCTCATTGGAGCAGAGGAGGTTGAGAGGATACCTCATTGAGGTGTACAAAATTTTGAGGGCCTGGATATAGTGGATAGCAAGGGCCTATTTCCCTTGGTGGAACGGTCAATTACGAGGGGGCATAGTTTTAAGGTGGGTGTTGGAAGGTTCAGAGGGGATTTGAGGGGAGGCTTCTTCACGCAAAGGGTTGTGGGGGTCTGGAACTCACTGCCTGGAAGTGTGGGGGTGCAGAAACCCTCATCACATTTAAAAGGTGCTTGGATGGGCACGTAAAATGCCGTAACTTGCAGGGTTACGGACCTAGAGCTGGTAAGTGGGATTAGACTGGATCCCTCTTGTTGGCTGGTGTCGATACGATGGTAAGTACTGCAGGGAATCGAATATGGCCAGGGTGATCTCCTGGACTAGTTTTGATCGCTTGGATGGGTTGGAGTGGAATTTTCCCAGATTTTTTTCCCTCTGTTGGCCTGAGTTTTAATCTGTTTTTTGCCTCTCCCAGGAGATCACGTGGCTCCAGTTGGGGTGGAGTGTAGAGTGTTTCGGTGCAATAGATGTTGCAGTTGTGTGGGGCGGACTGGTTGGGCTGGGTGCTCTTTACCTTTGCGCCATTGTTCATTGTTCAAAGGTTTATATGTAACCTTCAGGACTGCTGATTGAGGGCCATGCGGTTATTTTTCAGCTGACACGGCTCCGTCCGTGTTGTAGATTTCTATGTTTCTTCTATTTTTCTACCTCTCATTCTTCTAAACTCTAAAGAATATAGGCCTAGTCTACTCATCTAACTCTCTCAGCATAATCCTCTATTCTCTTCTCCCTCATATACTTGTCCAGCCTCCTCATTAATGGATCTATACTATCTACTTCAACCACTCCCCGTGGTAGTGAGTTCCACATTCTCACCACTCTCTGTGTAAAGAAACGTCTTCTGAATTCCCTCTTGGATTTCTTGGTGACTATCTTATATTGATGCCCTGTAGTTATGCTCTTCCCCACAAATGGAAACACTCTCTCTGTATCCGCTCTACCAAAACCTTTCACAATTTAGGTCACCCCGATGCTTTTTTCAAGTGAAAAGAAACCAAGCCTGTTCATCCTTTCTTGATATGTATACCCTCGCATGTCTGATATCAACCTTGTAAATCTTTGCACCCTCTCCAGCACCTCTATATCATTTTTATAATATGACGACCAGAACTATATGCAGTTCACCAAGTGTGGTCTCACCAAGGTTCAATACAGGTTTAGCATAACTTGCCTATTTTTCAATTCTATCCCTCTAGAAATAAACCCTAGTGCTTGGTTTGCTTTTTTACAGCCTTGTTAACCTGTGTCACAATGTTTAGTGATTTGTGTATTTAACTCTGAGATTTGTTCTTCTGCCCCACCTAGACTCGCACCCTCCAAGTAATAATCACTGAATGATAGAAATTTACAGCACTGAATGTGACCATTTCGGCCGATCGTGTCCACACCAGCCGACAAACAGCTGTACAGCCGAATCCCACTTTCCAGCTCTTGATCCATAGCCTTGTAGGTTACGGCACTGAAAGTGTACATCGAAGTACTTTTTAAATGTGGCAAGGTTTTCTGCCTCTACCACCCTTTCAGACAGTGAATTTCAGACTCCCACCACATTCTGGGTGAAAAAAATCCTCTCAATTCCACTCTAAACCTGCTACAAATTACATGGAATCTATGCCCTGTTGTTGACCTCTGTGCTAAGGGAAATAGGTCCTTTGTATCCACTCTATCTAGGCCCCTCAAAATTTTATACACCTGAATCATGTCTCCCCCAGTCTCCTCTGTTCCAAAGAAAACAACCCCAGCCTATCCAATCTGTCCTCATAGCTAAGATTCTCCACTCCCGGCAACATTCTCCTAAATCTCCTCTGTACCCTCTCCAGTGCAATCACATTCTTCCTGTAACGTGGTGACCAGAACTGCACGCAGTACTCTAGCTGTGGCCTAACTAGTGTTTTATACAGTTCAAGTATTCCGTATGCCATCTTAGCCACCTTATCTACCTGTCCTGCTACCTTCAGGGATCTGTGGAACTGCATCCATGATCCCTTTGTTCCTCTACACTTCACAGTGTCCGACCATTTATTGTGCATTCCCCTTCCTCGTTCGCCCTCCCTAATTGAAAGTGACCTCACTATTCTTCCCACCAAAATGTGCTACTTCACATTTATCTGTGTTGAACTTGTGTCAGTTTCTACCATGGTACTTACAATGGGCTATCGCTTGGAGTCTTTCACTCACCCAGCAAGGTGGCAAGGATCCCAACGATCCCAGTGCCTGAGCCCAATTCAATCACCTTCTTCCCAGAAAAGTTCAGCTGCTCCATCTCAAAGTACTGGCAGAGAACAATGCCCTGAAATTAAGAAAGCAAATGGTATGTTGACCTTTATTACAAGAGGATTTGAGTGTAAGAGTAAAGACGCTTTACTGCAATTATATAGGGCCCTGATGAAACCGCACCTGGAGTATTGTGTACAGTTTTGGTCTCCTTACCTAAGGAAAGATATACTTGGCATTGAGGGAATGCAACTAAGGTTCACCAGACTGATTCCTGGGATGGGAGATTTTCCTATGAGGAGCGATTGTCTAGAATGGGCCTATATTCTCTAGAGTTTAGAAGAATGAGAGGTGATCTCATTGAAACATACAGAATTCTTACAGGGCTTGACAGGGTGGCTGCAGGGAGGATGTTTCCTGTGGCTGGGGAGTCTAGAACCAGGAGTCACAGTCTCAGAATAAGGGCTTGGCCATGTAGGACTGAGATGAGGAGGAACTTCTTCATTCAGAGGATTGTGAATCTTTGGAATTCTCCACTCCAGAGAGCTCAGTCGTTGGGTATATTCAAGACAGAGGTCAATAAATATTTGGATATTAAGGAAATAAAGGGATATGGGGATAGTGCAGGAAAATGGAGTTGAGGTAGAACATACACCCATGATGTTATTGAGGGTGGAGCTGGCTCGATGGGCCAAATGGCCTCCTCCTGTTCCTAATTCTTATGTTCTTATGTAAATAACATGTTGAATTAACATTAGAAATGTCTCATTAGAAACATTTCTGCAATACAGTACATGCTGCAAGGGAAGGGGTCAACTCCAGTAAATAGTTCCATGTGGATATAAATCCAATATTTGGCTCCAAGTAGGATTTAAAAAATTGGAACGTGATGTCAGGAAGGATGTAATCTCAATACATGGTGCCAAGGATTGTGTATACAGCACGCATGGTGCTAAAGAGGGTGGGGAATCAGTACATGATGCAATTGAGAGTAGTAACCTAAGGCACGGTGCCAGAGTGTAGATAGAGATTTCACCAATCTGTGCACCATGCCAGGGAAGTTATATCTGTGCTCCTCCACTTCTGTGGTCTTGAGCATCCTGAATTTCCATCGCACCACCATTGGCAGCCGTGCCTTCAGCTGCCTAGGGTCCTAAGCTCTGGAATTCCCTCCCCAACCCTCTCTGCTCCTTCCATTCCTTCTTTAAGACCCCTGTTAAAACCGACCTCTTTGACCAAGCTTTTTGTCATCTGTCTTAATAGCTCCTTATGTGATGCTGTGTCAAATTTTGTTTGATAATTCTCCTGTGAAGCGCCTTGGGATGTTTTGCTAACTTAAAGGTGCTATATAAATACAAGTTAATGTTGTTGTCCCTCTCTCTCTCCCTCTCTGACCCTTTGTGTCTTTCTCTCTCTCTGTGACCCCTGTCTCTCTCTCCGTCCTATCCGTGTTTCTCTCTTTCTTTTATTCGTTCCAGGGAAGTGGGCGTCACTGGCAAGGCATTTATCACCCATCTCTAATTGCCCTGGAGAAGGTGGTGCTAAGCCGCCTTCTTGAACTGCTGCAGTCCCATATATATCCATGTGTAGATTCTTTGTGTCCTCTTCATAACTTTGGGCTTATGGTTCCCAAAGCTCTCCACCATTGGGGATTCTGCACCTCATGCCTGCGCCTGCTGCAGTCTAATGGATGGAGATTCCTAAGATAATGTAACAGAACCAGTATTACAATATCAGGTGACTGACGGGATGGTAGAAGGTGAAGAGGATGGACCTGGGTTTTTCCCCATCTAGCAATCTTGATGTTCTGATGTACATCCAACAACAACAGCAACAACAACAGCTTTTATTTAGATAGCACCTTTAAAGTAGAGAAACGACCCAAGGCGCTTCACAGGAGTATCATGCAATAAAAATTTGACACCGAGCCGCAAAATTATCGCAGGTGACCAAAAATTTGGTCCAAGAGGTAGGTTTTAAGGAGCATGTTGAAAGAGGAAAGAGAAGTAGAGAGGCGGCAAGGTTTAGGCAGGAAGTTCCAGTGCTTGTGGCCTAGGCAACAGAAGGCACGGCCCCAATGGTTGAGCAATTATAATGAGCGATGCTCAGGAGGGCTGGATTAGAGGAGCGCAGACATCTCTGGGATTGTGGGGCTGGAGGAGATCACAGAGATTGTAGGGGTAAGGGCATGGAGGTTTTTGAAAACAAGGATGAGAATTTTGAAATCAAGGCATTGCTTAACAGGAAGCCAGTAGGTCAGCGGGCACAGGGGTGATGAGTGCGCGGGACTTGGTGCGAGTTAGGAAAGGGGCAGCAGATTTTTGGATGACCTCAAGTTTATGTAGGGTAGAATGTGGGATGACATGATAGGTCCAAGTCAGCATGGATTTGTGAAAGGAAAATCATGCTTGACAAACCTTCTGGAATTTTTTGAGGATGTTTCCAGTAAAGTGGACAAGGGAGAACCAGTTGATGTGGTATATTTGGACTTTCAGAAGGCTTTCGACAAGGTCCCACACAAGAGATTAATGTGCAAAGTTAAAGCACATGGGATTGGGGGTAGTGTGCTGATATGGATTGAGAACTGGTTGTCAGACAGGAAGCAAAGAGTAGGAGTAAATGGGGACTTTTCAGAATGGCAGGCAGTGACTAGTGGGGTACCGCAAGGTTCTGTGCTGGGGCCCCAGCTGTTTACATTGTACATTAGTGATTTAGATGAGGGGATTAAATGTAGTATCTCCAAATTTGCGGATGACACTAAGTTGGGTGGCAGTGTGAGCTGCGAGGAGGATGCTATGAGGCTGCAGAGTGACTTGGATAGGTTAGGTGAGTGGGCAAATGCATGGCAGATGAAGTATAATGTGGATAAATGAGAGGTTATCCACTTTGGAAGTAAAAACAGAGAGACAGACTATTATCTGAATGGTGACAGATTAGGAAAAGGGGAGGTGTAACGAGACCTGGGTGTCATGGTACATCAGTCATTGAAGGTTGGCATGCAGGTACAGCAGGCGGTTAAGGAAGCAAATGGCATGTTGGCCTTCATAGCGAGGGGATTTGAGCACAGGGGCAGGGAGGTGTTGCTACAGTTGTACAGGGCCTTGGTGAGGCCACACCTGGAGTATTGTGTACAGTTTTGGTCTCCTAACTTGAGGAAGGACATTCTTGCTATTGAGGGAGTGCAGCGAAGATTCACCAGACTGATTCCCGGGATGGTGGGACTGACTTATCAAGAAAGACTGGATCAACTGGGCTTGTATTCACTGAGTTCAGAAGAATGAGAGGGGACCTCATAGAAACGTTTAAAATTCTGACGGGTTTAAGACAGGTTAGATGCAGGAAGAATGTTCCCAATGTTGGGGAAGTCCAGAACCAGGGGTCACAGTCTAAGGATAAGGGGTAAGCCATTTAGGATCGAGATGAGGAGAAACTTCTTCACCCAGAGAGTGGTGAACCTGTGGAATTCTCTACCACAGAAAGTAGTTGAGGCCAATTCACTAAATATATTCAAAAGGGAGTTCGATGAAGTCCTTACTACTTGGGGGATCAAGGGGTATGGCGAGAAATCAAGAAGGGGGTACTGAAGTTGCCTGTTCAGCCATGAACTCATTGAATGGCGGTGCAGGCTAGAAGGGCTGAATGGCCTACTCCTGCACCTATTTTCTATGTTTCTATGTAATGCGTTGGAATAGTTGCGTCTAGAGGTAACAAAGGCATGGATAAGGGCATCAGCAGCAGATGAGCTGAGGCAGGGGCGGAGACGAGCGATGTTACGGAGGTAGAAGTTAGCAAACCCACCGCACCAAAAAGCTTCAGCAGCTTGGGATATGGGGGCAAGGGCCGTAACTCGAGGTGTTTGCAGTAGAGGGCAGAGGCTCTGGATTTTGCTTTTGCTCCTTCAATTCTCAAACACTGGACTTACCGGTTGCCAGATAACCGCTGATATCCCAAGGCATCTGCTCCAGTCTCGGGTGATCCTCATTTCATAGCCGCAAAACTGGTGGCGGGTTGTGAGACTCTTGACCTCCTCCTTGTGGTCGGAGCTAGAGGAAGACTGCTTCTCCTGCTGGCCTTGCATTATCTGCTCTAGTGTCCAGGCAGGTTCACTCCAGGGATCCAGAGGTGAACCTGTCTCAGCTTCAGATTTATGCCCTTGCAGTCCCCAGGACCGACAGTGGATGACACTCTGATCTGGAAACACAAGGAACTTCAATTTTTAGCCTTTCCCATCTCTTCCCCCCAATAGTTTTGCCCGGGACACATTAAAAGGTTGTTCAAGAGCTTTTCAAGTGTCCTCATTACTGTAATGAGCAATAAAGTCAGTTTATATAAAAAGAAAGAAAGAAAATAAATGGACTGCTCCATTAGCTGAGGAGTTGTGAATAGCGCTGAGCATTGTGCAACCATCAGCAAACATCCCCACTTCTGACCTTATGTTGGAGGGAAGATCATTGATGAAGAAGCAGCTGAGGATGGTTGGGCCTAGGACACTGCCCTGAGGCACTCCTGTAGTGATGTCCTGGAGCTGTGATAATTGAAATCCAACCACCACAAACATCTTCCTTTGTATCAAAGAGAAGCAGTGGCAGGCTGAGGGAGAGAGAAGGAATGAAAAATGGAGAGCAGGCACAGAAAAGGGAGCGGGGAACCAGTGGATTAAGGAGAGGGAAAGAGAGAGAATAACAGAAAACCAAGGCGGTGAAAGAGAATGGGAGTGAGGGAACCTAGCATACAAAAGGAAAGAGATCACAGAAGAGGAGACCAAGGGTGTGGAGGAAGAGAGAATCAGACAGAATTAGGAGGATAAAGGATAGCGAGAGAGAATGAGAGGATAAACCAGGGATAAAAAGGAAGAGAGCTAAAAAGACCAGACGACTTAGACTTGGGTATATAGGGCACAATTTCAAATTGTTCAATGACACTAAACTTGGAAGTATAGTGAACAGTGAGGGGGAGAGTGATGGACTTCAAGAAGACATAGACAGGCTGGTGGAATGGGCGGACACGTGGCAGATGAAATTTAACGCAGAATAGTGTGAAGAGATAAATTTTGGTAGGAAGAACGAGGAGAGGCAATATAGACTAAAGGGTACAATCCTAAAGGGGTGCAGAACAGAGAGACCTGGGCATATATGTACACAAATTGTTGAAGGTAGCAGGGCAGGTTGAGAAAGTGGTTGAAAAAGCTAACAGTATCATCGGCTTCATAAACAGTGTAGAATACAAAAGCAAGGAAGTGACGAAGAACCTTTATAAAACACTGCTCGGCCTCAAATGTGTCCAATTCTGGGCAGCGCAATTTATGAAGGATGTGACGGCCTCAGAGAGGGTGCAGAACAGATTACCAGAATGGTCCCAGGGATGAGGGACTTCAGTTATGTGGATAGGCTGGAGAAGCTAGAGTGGTTCTCCTCAGAGAAGAGAAGGTTGAGAGGAGATTTGATAGAGGTGTTCAAAATCACGAGGGGTCTGGACAGAGTAGATAGATAGAAACTGTTCCCATTGGCGGAAGGGTCGAGAACCAGAGGACACAGATTTAATGTGATTGGCAGAAGCACCAAAGGGGACAGGAGGACAAATATTTTTACACAGCGAATAGTTAGGATCTGGAATGCATTGCCTGAAAGGGTGATGGAGGCAGATTCAATTGCGGCTTTCAAAATGGAGTTGGGTAAATACCTGAAGGAAAAAAAGTTGCAAGGCTACAGGGAAAGGGCGGGGAGTGGGACTAGCTGCGGTGCTCTTGCAGAGAGCCGGCACGGGCTCCATGGACTGAATAGCCTCCTTCTGTGTCGTAATCAATGGAGCCACAGTGAGATATTCATGAATAAAGAATGAACATGAGTGAGCCTGCTGTTTCCTGGTCGCTATTCCCGCTCACCCCCATAACCTCATCAAAAGTGCAGCAGGAACGCTATTTACCTCAATGATTAATGCGTTCACATTCACTAAAGTTACAGTGAAGGAGCTGCAGTATCTCTGAGATGTGATTCTAATAGAATCATAGGATGGTTACAACACAGAAGGAGGCCATTCGTTCCATTGGGCTCGTGCCGGCTCTCTGCAAGAGCACGGAGAGTAATGGGGGTGGATTTTCGCGTCTTCTGCGCTCCGTGTTTTGCCCCGGAGTGTCAGCAATGGCGGTGATGAGGTCTTCTGGGCAGGGGTTTTTGGGATCAGTTTTGAGGCAGCACGGAGCAGAACCGCCCGGAAGAGCTGCACCAGTTAGCAAAGCCCCAGCGCGGATTTTGAGTTCAGCCCAACCCACATGGCCTGCAGTGAGCCCTGCAGTGCACGGCTGAGAAATGGAGTGGTCCAACTATACCGAGTGCAGAGAGGTAAGTAATGGACTCCTAAAGCAAGTGTGATTGTTTCTTCTTTTCATTTTTTAATGATTTATGTCATGGTGGCGTGGGCAATGTTCTGGGAATGTCTTTGTGGGGGTTTTGTTAGGTCCGCTCCCTCCCCCACCAGGCTTCTCTTGGAGTGCTCCCAGCCCAGCTCTTTAGCTCGGGATTTTCCCATGCCAGCGCCCAAGAGGTGTATAATGCCTCCCTTAGTGCTTCGCCCCAGACTCAGAGCCCAGCTGCCCAATGTTACTTACTGAGGCAGAAACTGTTCCTGGATGCAAACTTTACTGCCCCGGAGTCATAGAGTCATTACAGCACAGAAGGAGGCCATTTAGCCCATCGAGTCCATGCCGGCTCTCTGTGGAGCAATCCAGTTAGTCCCATTCCCCCTTTCTATCCCCGTAGCTAAACAAGTTTATTTCCCTCAGGTGCCTATCCAATTTCCTTTTGAAATCATTGATCGACTCCGCTTTCACCAACCCTTGTCAGCAGCGAGTTTCACGTCAATACCACTCGCTATGTAAAAACGTTCTTTCTCACATCCCGCCTGTATTTCCTGCTCAAAACCTTAAATCTGCGTCTCCTAGTCCTTGTATCATCAGCTAATGGGAACAGCTTTTCTTTGTCTATCTTATCTAAACCTGTCATAATCTTGTGCATCTCTATCAAATTTCCCCTCAATCTCTTTTGCGCCAAGGAGAACAAACCCAGCTTCTCCAACCTAACCTTGTAGCTAAAATTCCTCATCCCTGGAACTATTATGGTGAGTCTCCTCTGCACCCTCTCAAAGTGTGGTGACCAGAACAGGAAGCAATATTCTAGTTGTGGCATAACCCAAGCATTATAAAGGTTCAGCATAACTTCCCTGCGTTTGTACTCAATACCACTATTTATGAAGCCCAGGATGCCACATGCTTTGCTGACTACTTCAGCTAGTTCCACTCCCCCGCCCTTTCCCAGTTGCTCTGCAATTGTATTTCCTTCAGCTACTTATCCAATTTAGATTGGCCATTTGTAACATGCAGCAGCCCAAATTGTGTAAGTGATTTAAAATTGAAATTCTGCATTATACACCTCCCGTCTTTCGCAATGAGACATAAGAACATAAGAAATAGGAGCATGAGTTGGCCATTTGGCCCCTCGAGCTTGCTCCACCATGACTTATCTGATCATAGGACCAGCTCCATTTCCCTGCCCACTCCTCATAACTCTTTACTCCCTTATCGCTCAAAAATCTGTCTATCTCCACCTTAAATATATTCAATCACCCAGCCGCCACAGCTCTCTGGGGCAGAAAATTCCATAGAGTTGCAACCCTCAGAGAAGAAATTCTTCCTCATCTCAGTTTTAAATGGGCAGCTCCTTATTCTGAGACTGTCCCCTAGTTTTAGTTTCCCCTATGAGTGGAAACATCCTCTCTGCATCTACCTTGTCGAGTCCCTTCATTATCTTATATGTTTCGATAAGCTCACCTCTCATTTTCGAAACTCCAATGTGTATAGGCCCAACCTACTCAACCTTTCTTCATAAGTCAAATTCTTCATTTCAAGAATCAACCTTGTGAACCTTCTTTGAATGCCTCCAATCCAAGTATATCCTTCCTTAAATACAGAGACCAAAACTGTACGCAGTACTCCAGGTGTGGCCTCACCAACTCCCTGTAAAATATGTAAAACGAGAGCCCTGGCTGTCCTCTCAAGTGCACATTAAAGATCCCACAACCGCTATCTCGAAGAAAAATAGGAGGGTGGTGAGTTCTCCTCAATGTCCTGGGGCCAATATCCCCATCACTAATCAGATTATCTAGTCATTATCACGTTGATATTTGTGAGAGCTTACTGTGTGCAAATTCGCTGTCGCGTTTCCCAAATTACAACAGTGACTACACTTCAGAAAGCACTTCATTGGCTGTAAAGTGCTTTGGGACGTCCTGAGGTCGTGCAAGACGCTATTGAAATGTAATTGTTTACTTTTTCTTAAATAATTACGTAAACAACAATGCATTTATATAACGCCTTTAACGTAGTAAATTGTCCCAAGGCACTTCACAGGACCATTATCAAAGAAAATTTAACACTGAGCCAAATAAAGAGATATTAGGACAGATGACCAAAGACTTGGTCAAATAGGTAGGTTTTAAGAAGTACCTTAAAGGAGGAGAGGGAGGGTAGAGGTTTAGGGAGGAAATTCCAGAGCTTAGGGCCTAGGCAGCTGAAGGCACAGCCACCAATGGTGGAGCGATGGAAATAGGGGGATGTGCAGGAGGCCACAATTGGAGGAGCACAGAGATCTCGGAGGCTTGTAGGGTCTGGAGGAGGTTACAGAGATAGGGAGTGGGTGAGGGACATGGAGGGATTTGGACAGGAAGATGAGAATTGTAGGGGTTGGAGGAGGTTACAGAGATAGGGAATGGACGAGGGCCATGGAGGGATTTGGACAGGAGGATGAGAATTGTAGGGGTTGGAGGAGGTTACAAAGGTAGGGAGGGAGCAAGGGTCATGGGTGATTTGAACAGGAGGATGAGTATTGTCAGGGCTGGAGGATGTTAGAGATAGGGTGGGGCGAGGGACAGGGATGGATTTTAACAGGAGGATGAATATTGTCAGGCTGGCGAAGGATACAGAGACAGGGAGTGTGGGGGGTGGGGGGGGGGCGGATCGGGCGTATGAAGTGATTTAAACAGGAGGTTGAGAATTGCAGGGTTACAAAGGTTACAGAGATAGGGAGCAGGCGAGCACTGTGGAGAGATTTGAACAGGAGAATGAGTATTATCGGGGCTGGAGGAGGTTACAGAGAAAGGGGGAGGGGGGGCGTCCAGAGATGAGACCACATCATGAACAATAAAGAGAACCAATCCTGGGCTTTCAAAGCCAGTATAGCAGGTCCGAGGAGAAGCCAGCACGGTGAATGGCAGGGGTAAGGGTTGCCACTACCTGCACGTTTAAAAATGTAATGAGCCAACTTACTTTGCACTTTCTCAGTGGTGTTGGAAGCTCTTCAGTACAGTGGACCTGAGGATATGACTGCCAACAGGATCTCGCCAGTACCTCCCACTGAGCATTGCCTCCAGTTTTAACAAGTCACAATCTCTTCAGATTGCAACATCCTCACATTGTGTCCTACTGTTGTGAAACTCTGATTAGTTGCGTCAGCTGGCATGCCGAGAGAGGAGGTTTCCTTGGGATGGTGAACTCCCAGCACTTGCTGTCCTGCTGTGCTACTTTACACTAGGACATCAAGTCCTTCCTGTGCTGTACTGCGTGGAGATAACACATTGGGAGTGTTCAGATCACATATTTCCCACTCCGTGACATTGTCCATCTCTGCCCCAGCCTCAGCTCATCTGCTGCTGAAGCCCTCATCCATGCCTTTGTTACCTCTAGAGTTGACTATTTCAACGCACCCCTGCCTGGCCTGTCAGATGTCTGCGCTCCTCTAATTCTGCCCACCCGAGCATCCCTAATTTTAATCGCTCAACCATTGGTGGCCAAGCCTTGTGTTGCCTGGGCCCCAAGCTCTGGAACTCCCTGTCTAAAACTTGCTATCTCTGTTTCCTCCTTCAAGACACTCCTTAAAACCTACCTCCACCTGCACGAATTTCTACTTATGTCAAACTTATATCGCACAATACTCCTGTGAAGCGCCTTGGGACGTTTCACTCCATTAAAGGCGCTATATAAATACAAGTTGTTGTTATATAGAGGGACTCCTCCTGATGTTCTGTTCATTTTGAGGAGCTGACTCTACTCTTTAAATAAAAAAATATAATCAGTGATCATTCCACCTTCAGAAAGAAAGACTTGCATTTCTATAGCGCATTTCACAACAACCGGATGTCCCAAAGCGCTTTGCAGCCAATGAAGTACTTTTCTTGAAGTGTAGCCATTGTTGTAATGTAGGAAACGCGGCGGCCAATGTGATAAATGACCAGATGATCTGTTTAGCGATGAACATTGAGGGATAAATATTGGCACCAGGAAGGTAGTGCCTTGGGATCTTTTCCATCCACTTGTGGGAGAGGAGACGGGGCCTCAGTTTAACGTCTCATCCTGAAAGACGGCACCTCCAATAGTACAGCGCTCCCTCAGTACTGCCCTTCCGACAGTACAGCGCTCCCTCAGTACTGTCCCTCTGACAGTACAGCGCTCCCTCAGTACTGCCGCTCCGACAGTATAACGCTCCCTCAGTATTGCCCCTCCGACAGTGAAGCACTTCCTCAGTACTGCCCCTCCGAAAGTACAGCACTCCCTCAGTACTGCCCCTCTGACAGTACAGCGCTCCCTCAGTACTGCCGCTCCAATAGTACAGCGCTCCCTCAGTATTGCCCCTCCGACAGTACAGCACTCCCTCAGTACTACCCCTCCGACAGTGCAGCGCTCCCTCAGTATTGCCCCTCCGACAGTACAGCGCTCCCTCAATACTGCCCCTCCGACAGTACAACACTCCCTCAGTACTACCCCTCCGACAGTGCAGCGCTCCCTCAGTACTGCCCCTCCGACAGTACAGCGCTCCCTCAATACTGCCCCTCCGACAGTACAACACTCCCTCAGTACTACCCCTCCAACAGCGCAGCGCTCCCTCAGTACTGCCCCTCCGACAGTGCAGCGCACCCTCAGTACAGCCCCTGCACACACGTCTGTTTTAGAGTAATAAAGAGTTGTTTATTTTTACTTGCAAGGGAGAGGTGGCTAAGTGTGAGTTCCCAACTCAGTTCAACCCCACTCTCTCTCCGAACAACATTTCATCATTACCTTTATACAGTTACTCAACATATTTTGGTTGGCAGTATATCTCTTCAAAGTTCGCTTGAAGCTTGTGGTTTGTACATCCAAAGCCGTTATTGCTTCTTGGCCATTTACAAACCACATCCCTTGCTCACACTTCAGATGTTATTTCAGGGGATTTACTTTAACTAGAGCTTGTCTGTGGTTTATGTGCTGTCTCAGCTGGTGTGCAGTTTGCATTGTTAACCCCTTAATTCCTGAAGAATACAATATCCCACTTCAGATAAAAGCTCACGGGGTTGGGGGTAATATATTAGCATGATAGAGGATTGGCTAACCAACTAACAGAAAACAGAGTCAGGATAAATGGGTCTTTTTTCGGTTGGTATACAGTGACTAGTGGGGTGCCACAGGGATCGGTGCTGGGTCCTCAACTATTTATAATCTATATCAATGACTTTGATGAAGGGACAGAGTGTAATGTAGCCAAGTTTGCTGATGATACAAAGATGGGTGGGAAAGCAAATTGTGAGGAGGACACAAAACATCTGCAAAGGGATATAGACAGACGAAGTGAGTGGGCTAAAATTTGGCAGATGGAGTATAATGTGGGAAAATGTGAGGTTATATACTTTGGCAGAAATAATAGAAAAGCAAATTATAATTTAAATGGAGAAAAATTGTTAAGTGCTGCAGCAGAGAGAGACCTGGGGGTCCTTGTGCATGAAACACAAAAAAGTTAGTATGCAGGTATAGCAATTAGTCAGGAAGGCAAACGGAATGTTGGCCTTTATTGCAAGGGGGATAGAGTATAAAAGCAGAGACGTCCTGCTACAACTGTACAGGGTATTGGTGAGGCCTCACCTGGAGTACTGTTATGTATGCAATAACTGTAAGACTGAGTACTCTTTAACTCCAAGAGGTACAACCTTGGCTCTGCTTTATTAAGGCCCAAAGTGCCTAACGTACAAAATGGCTGGCCTTTTATACTTAGGCTGCACCGTGTGCGTGCAGCCCAATGGCCTCCAACAATGACACCATCTAGTGACTAGTGATTCCAAAAGTACATACATGACAATACCCCCTCTGAGATCTTAACACAGTATTTTACAAATTGAGATGGGCCAGTGTTTTCCGCTCCCGGGTTGAGCATCTCAGTTCAACTCCAGCCTTGGGTGAGTGTTCAGAGTCTGTTGTGATTGTGGCTGGGTGGCTGACCTGGTGGGAGTGGCAATGGTCATGTCAGGGATTGACATTTTCATTGAACATGTCAGTAATTGAAAGTCCAGATTCACTGATGACCCTTGAGTCCTCTGATGACTGGGGGTAGGTTGGTTGGTCGTTGATTGTCTCTTCTTCTGACTGTTCCGGTTCGTCCGTGTGTGGCAGCTTTGTCTGATCCATATGTTTCCTGCATGTTTGCCCATTTTTGAGGTTGACAATAAATACTCTGTTGCACTCCTTGGCCATGACAGTACCAGCAATCTACTTGGGACCCTGACCATAATTCAGAACATATACAGGATAATTTACAGAAATATCGTGTGACACAGCTGCCTGATCATGATACCCTTGCTGACTTTATCTTCTATAGTCAACATGATTATTCAAATCAGGGTGTACCAGAGATAGCTTGGTCTTGAGACTTCTCCATCATTAGTTCAGCAGGCGAGACCCCGGTAAGCACACGTGGTCTTGTCCTGTAACTAAGCAGTATTTATGACAGGTGGGTCTGCAGTGACCCTTGGGTTATTCGCTTCATACTCTGCTTTATGATTTGGACAGCACGTTCTGCTTGCCCATTGGATGCAGGTTTGAATGGTGCTGAACTTAATGTTTGATACCATTGAGTTTCATGAACTCTTGAAACTCCTGACTGGTGAAGCACAATCCGTTGTCACTCACCACTATGTCAGGCAGACCATATGGCACGAACATGACAGAGATTCTCAATGCTAACTGTGGACGTGTTGGATGACACGATTATACATTCTATCCACTTTGAATATGCATCCAACACAACTAAAAACATCTTCTCCAGAAAGGGACCTGCAAAGTCTATGTGGATCCTGGACCATGGTTTAGACAGCCACGACCACAGACTCAGCGGCGATTCTGCTGGTGCTTTGCTGAGCTGCATGCAAGTGTTGCACTGATGCCCACATGATTCCAGCTCAGACTCAATTCCCAGCAACCACACATGAGACCTGGTGATGGCTTTCATCATTACAATGCCAGGAAGAGTGCTATGTAGCTCACGTACAAATCTCTCTCTCCCTTGCTTGGGCATAACAAAATGATTGCCCCACAGTATACAATCCGACTGAATAGACAGTTAATTTTTGCGACGAGTGTAAGGTTTGGTCTCCTTGCACATTTGCTTGGGTATGGAAGATCAATCACCTTTGAGGATGCAACTCTTCACCACCGTTAAATCGGGTCCTGGCTGGTTCAGGTCTTAAATTGTTGAGCCGTGACAGGGGTTCCTTCACTCTCAAAAGCATCCATAACTAACAATAGGTCCGCCGGTTGTGGCATTTCCACCTCCAGTGTGGGCAACGGCAAATGGCTCAAAGCATCAGCACAGTTCTCGGTGCCAGGTCTGTGGCGAATGACAATCATAAGTGGATAATGTCAGTGTCCACCTCTGGGTATGGGATGAAGCATTTGTATTGATACCTTTGCTTTCAGAGAACATTGAAATGAGCGGCTTGTGATCTGTCTCCACTTCAAACCGAAGACCGAACAGGTACTGATGCATCATTTTAACCCCATCCACACAGGCTAGAGCTTCTTTTTCTACCATGCTGTAGCTCTTTCCGCTTTAGACAAACTTTTTGATGCATACGCGACTGGTTGAAGTTTACCCGACTCATTAGTTTGTTGGAGTATGCAACCAATTCCATATGATGAAGCATCACAGGCCAACACTAAACATTTGCATGGGTCATAATGTACCAGCAGCTTGTTAGAGCAAAGCATATTAGTGGCTTTCTCAAAAGCTCTGTCTTGAGACGCACCCCACACCCAGTTGTCGCCTTTTCTTAGCAGCGTGTGCAGTGTTTCTAATAAGCTGCTCAATTTAGGTAGGAAGTTACCGAAGTAGTTGAGTAGACCCAGAAATGAGCGCAGCTCCAGCACATTCTGCGGCTTGGGTACATTCTTGATGGCCTTGGTTTTCGCGTTTGTGAGCCTGATGCTGTCAGCAACAATTTTCCTCCCCAGGAATTCGACATCTGGTGCCATGAAGACGCATTTTGAGCATTTCAGTCTGAGTCCCACTCTGTCCAGACGCTGTAGAACCTCTTCCAGGTTGTTCAAATGTTCCTTGGACTCATGACCTGCGACCAGGATGTCATCTTGGAACACGACGGTTCTGGGAACGGACTTCAGTAGACTCTCCATGTTCCTCTGGAATATTGCTGCAGCTGAGCAAATTCCAAAAGGGCACCTGTGGTAAATAAACAGTCCTTTATGCGTGTTAATGCACATAAGTCTCTTCAACATCTTGACCAGCTCCTGTGTTATGTAGGCTGATGTCGAGTCCAGTTTGGTGAACGACTTCCCCCTGGCTAATGTTGCAAACAAGTCATCAGCCTTCAGTAATGGATACTGATCCTGTTTCGAAACCCTGTTGATCGTAGCCTTGTAGTCTCCACAGATTCTGACTGTGCCATCGCTTTTCAGCACAGGAACGATGGGGCTGGCCCATTCATTAAATTCAACCGGTGAAATGATCCCTTTATGCTGGAGTCTGCCCAGTTCGATTTCGACCTTCTCCCTCATCATATACGGAACTGCCCGAGCTTTATGATGGACGGGTCTTCCATCCGAGTCCACATGGATCTGCACTTCGGCTCCCGTGAAGTTGCCGACGCCCGGTTCGAACAGCGAGGGGAACTTGCTCAGTACTTGGGCACATGTATCTTCCTCCGACGACAATGCCTTGATGTTGTTCCAGTCGCATCTGATTTTTCAAGCCAGTTCCTACCGAACAGCATTGGGACATTGCCTGGAACAATCCATAGCGGTAACTCATGAACCGCAGTGTCATACGACACTTTAATTGTGGCACTGCCAATCACTGTTATGAGTTCTTTGGTGTACGTACGCAACTTGCCATTGACTGTACTCAGTCTGGGCCTCATAGACTTAGTATCCCACAGCTTGTCGAATGCATTCTGGCTCGTTATCGATTGACTCGCCCCGGTGCCCAGTTCCATCGATACCAGTAACACATTAAATTTCACGTTAATCATTATCAGTTTGCTCCTAGTTAGGAAAGTACAGTCCATACATTTCCTCCTCTGGTATCTTGGATTGTGTATCTGGATCTGCGCTAGTCTGACCATCATCCTCCACGTGGTGTGTCACAACATGCTTGCTCATCTGTGGACACTTGCGCTGGAGATGCCCCACTCTCAGACAGTCAGTACAATTATATTGGTTAAATTGCACTGCTGGTGCCGGTGATTTTCCCCACAACACCAACACGGAGAAATCGGATGCATTCTGCTCACAGACTTTGGGCAGCCACAGGTTCCACGTACACAGTCGGGTATTCTCTGCCATGTGCCGCTCTGCCAAACACTGAATCAATCACATTTACAGTACTTGCTGAGTTTTGATTTTTCACAGATGTTTGCTTTAGACTTCTATCTGTCATCATGCATGATTGAGCGATCATGATGGCCCTGTTCAAGTCCAACATCTCCACTGCCAGTAGTTTACGCAGGATCACCTCATGGTTGATGCCGATAATGAAGAAATCATGCAGCATGTCTGCCAACACAGCCCCGAACTTGCACCTTCCTGCTAGACATCTCAGATCGGCAACGAATTCTGCCACATTCTGGACCTCCGAGTGAACGTACGTATAAAATCTATATCTCGAGATGATGATGCCTTCGCCTGGCTTAAGATGGTCCTGTACCAGTGTACACAATTGTTCATATGTCTTCTCTGTTGGACTCACAGGCAGGAGTAGATTCCTTATCAGACCAAAAATCTTTGGATCGCAAACAGTAAGGAACACGGTCCGGCGCCGACCTCCTCCATTTTGTTGGCCATGAAGTACTGGCTCAAACGGCTTACAAAGTCTGCCCAATCTTCTCCCTCCACGAATTGCTCTAACAATCCAATTGTGCTCATTTTTGCATGCAAAGATTCTTGTATTTGCGTCACCAAATGCAATAACTGTAAGACTGAGTACTGTTTAACTCCAAGAGATACAACCTTGGCTCTGCTTTATTAAGGCCCAAAGTGCCTAACATACAAAATGGCTGGCTTTTTATACTTGGGCTGCACCGTGTGCGTGCAGCCCAATGGCCTCCAACAATGATGCCATCTAGTGGCTAGTGATCCCAAAATACATACATGACAAGTACTGCGTACAGTTTTGTTCTTCATATTTAAGGAAGGATATACTTGCATTGGAGGCTGTTCAGAGAAGGTTCACTTGGTTGTTTCCGGAGACGAGGGGGTTGACTTATGAGGATAAGTTTAGTAGGTGGAGCCTATACACATTGGAGTTCAGAAGAATGAGAGGTGATGTTAGAAATAGAAACATAGAAAATAGGTGCAGGAGCAGGCCATTCGAGCCTGCATCGCCATTCAATATGATCATGGCTGATCATGCAACTTCAGTATCCCACTCCTGCCTTCTCTCCATACCCCTGATCCCCTTAGCAGTAAGGGCCACATCTAACTCCCACTTGAATATATCCAACGAACTGGACTCAGCAACTTTCTGTGGTAGAGAATTACACAGGTTCACCACTCCCTGGGTGAAAAAGTTTCTCCTCATCTCCGTCCTATATGGCTTTATACTTATCACTGAAAATAGGCATGCAGGTGCAGCAGGCGGTGAAGAAGGCAAATGGTATGTTGGCCTTCATAGCTAGGGGATTTGAGCATAGGAGCAGGGGGGTCTTACTGCAGTTGTACAGGGCCTTAGTGAGGCCTCACCTGGAATATTGTGTACAGTTTTGGTCTCCTAATCTGAGGAAGGACATTCTTGCTATTGAGGGAGTGCAGCGAAGGTTCACCAGACTGATTCCAGGGAAGACTGGACTGTCATATGAGAGACTAGATCAACTGGGCCTTTATTCACTGGAGTTTAAAGGATGAGAGGGGATCTCATAGAAACAGATAAGATTCTGACGAGACTGGACAGGTTAGATGCGGGATGAATGTTCCCGATGTTGGGGAAGTCCAGAACCAGGGGACATAGTCTCAGGATAAGGAGTAGGCTATTTAGGACTGAGATGAGGAGAAACTTCTTCACTCAGAGAGTTGTTAACCTGTGGAATTCCCTGCTGCAGAGAGTTGTTGATGCCAGTTCATTGGATATACTCAAGAGGGAGTTAGATATGGCCCTTACGGCTAAGGGGATCAAGGGGTATGGAGAGAAAGCAGTAAAGGGGTACTGAGGGAATGATCAGCCATGATCTTATTGAATGGCGGTGCAGGCTCAAAGGGCCGAATGGCCTACTCCTGTACCTATTTTCTATGTTTCTATGTTATCCTTAGACTGTGACCCCTGGTTCTGGACTTCCCCAACATCGGGAATATGCTTCTTACATTTTTCCAAAATTCCATTGAAACTTATAAGATAATGAGGGGGATCAACAAGGTGGATGCAGAGCAGATATTTCCACTCATCGGGGAAACTAAAACGAGTGGACCAAGGGCTCAATTTTGGCCCACCCCTTTTTTTGGCGCACTTACCGGAGATGCGCCACTTTTCTCCATTGATAAGTGCACCGAAAGAAATCATTCCCCACTTTGGCCGCTGTCTGGCCTCTCCCGGTCATCACGCACCTATCCCAGGCCGAGTGGTCTCCCGGTCATCACGCACCTATCTCTGGCCGAGAGGTCTCCCAGTCTTCACGCACCTATCTCTGGCCGAGTGGTCTCCCGGTCACCACGCACCTATCCCTGGCCGAGTGGTCTCCCGGTCATCACGCACCTATCTCTGGCCGAGAGGTCTCCCAGTCTTCACGCACCTATCCCTGGCCGAGAGGTCGCCCAGTCTTCACGCACCTATCCCTGGCCGAGTGGTCTCCCGGTCATCACGCACCTATCCCTGGCCGAGTGGTCTCCCGGTCATCACGAACCTATCTCTGGCCGAGAGGTCTCCCAGTCTTCACGCACCTATCCCAGGCCGAGTGGTCTCCCGGTCATCACGCACCTATCCCAGGCCGAGTGGTCTCCCGGTCATCACGCACCTATCCCTGGCCGAGTGGTCTCCAGGTCATCACACACCTATCCCAGGCCGAGTGGTCTCCCGGTCATCACGCACCTATCCCTGGCCGAGTGGTCTCTCGGTCATCACGCACCTATCCCTGGCCGAGTGGTCTCCCGGTCATCACGCACCTATCCCTGGCTGAGTGGTCTCCCGGTCATCACGCACCTATCTCTGGCCGAGAGGTCTCCCAGTCTTCACGTACCTATCCCTGGCCGAGTGGTCTCCCGGTCATCACGCACCTATCTCTGGCCGAGAGGTCTCCCAGTCTTCACGCACCTATCCCAGGCCGAGTGGTCTCCCGGTCATCACGCACCTATCCCAGGCCGAGTGGTCTCCCGGTCATCACGCACCTATCTCTGGCCGAGAGGTCTCCCAGTCTTCACGCACCTATCTCTGGCCGAGTGGTCTCCCGGTCACCACGCACCTATCCCTGGCCGAGTGGTCTCCCGGTCATCATGCACCTATCTCTGGCCGAGAGGTCTCCCAGTCTTCACGCACCTATCCCTGGCCGAGAGGTCGCCCAGTCTTCACGCACCTATCCCTGGCCGAGTCGTCTCCCGGTCATCCTGCACCTATCCCAGGCCGAGTGGTCTCCCGGTCATCACGCACCTATCCCAGGCCGAGTGGTCTCCCAGTCATCACGCACCTATCCCAGGCCGAGTGGTCTCCCGGTCGTCCCGCAGCTCTCCCAGGCCGAGTGGCCTACCGCACCAGCCAACCCGCTGTTGAAGTAGCTGCTTGTGTGTTGCCCTTGCTGCAGTCTGTCCGGTGAGTTTGTTTCCTGCAGCCTGTGTGTGCCTCCCAGGGCCGAGTTTTCAGATGAAGGTAGGACTTAGTTCTACTTTTTATTTCTTCTTGAATGCTTATTACTTCTTGTGCTTTGTTTAGTGCTTTGTAAGTCATGGTGCAAGGTCCTCTCCGCTTCCCTTCCTTCCCCTATCCCAGGCCGAATGGCCTCCGATGTACCTACCTGCGCTGATTTCTTAACTCTCCGCAAGGGTTTTCTGGAGTGGCCACATACGCTGGCCTAAGTAAATTTGGAGTAATTATTAGCTGGCCAAAGTGGCCTAAAACTGACATAAGTGGCTGGTAACGCTCCTTTTTGAGAAAAAAACTAAACTAAAAAAATTCCGACTAACTCACTTACACTGGCGCAAATTGAATGTGCAAAATGGGGATTTTTAAGATACTCCAGAAAAATCAAGTTGCTCCAAAAAAAAGGAGCAACTCTTGGCCAAAATTGAGCCCATAGACTTAAAATAAGGGGCCACCCATTTAAAACTGAGATGAGGAGAAATTTCTTCTCTCAGAGGGTTGAAAATCTATGGAATTCTCTGCCCCAGAGAGCTGTAGTGGCTGGGTCATAGATTTTTGAGTGATAAGGGAGTAAAGGGTTATGGGGAGCGGGCAAGGAAGTGGAACTGAGTCCATGATCAGATCAGCCATGATCTTATTGAATGGTGGAGCAGGCTCGAGGGGCCAAATGGCCTACTCCTGCTCCTATTTCTTATGCTCCTATGTTACCAATACCTTCCCTGGATCCCAAGGCTACGAGAGGCGCTCTGAAAGGTATGGGGAGATCAGACTTGTCCATGATAATAACCGACAGCAAGGGAACTGAAGTAATCCAGAGTAATGAGGTGTTAGTTGTGGCTCAATGGTAGCACTCTTGTCTCTGTATCAGTAGGTTGTGGGTTCAAGTCCACCTCCAGAGCCTTGAGCATAAAATCTAGGCCGACATTCCAATGCCGTCTTTCACATGAGACGTTCAACCGAGGCCCCATCTGACGTCTCAAGTGGGTATAACTATCCCATTTCGTTACTTTGAATAAAAGGGGAGTTCTCCCCGGTGTCCTGGCTAACAATTATCCCTCAACCAACATCACTAAAACAGATCATCTGGTCATGATCACATTGCTGTCTGTGGGAGCCTGCTGTTTGAAAATTGGTTGCTGTATTTCCTCCATTAGAACAGCAACTGCATTTAAAAGATGCTTCATTGGTTGTAAAGCGCTTTCGGACAGCCGGAGGTCATGAAAGGCACTTTATAAATACAAGTCTTCCTTTAACAAAGGAGAAAGGGCTCAAAAATGGAAAAGTGGGTAACAGAACATCAATTAGTCACCTCTTGGAGAAATCAAGGAATTGACTCATTGTATGTAGGAAACAAAGCTGATTTATTTGACAGTTGTTTAACAGAGAAATCAGAAAAGATTTATAAGAATGGTCCCAGGGATGAGGGAAATCAGTTATGTGGATAGACTGGAGAAGCTGGGGTTATTCTCCCGAGCCACTCAATATTTTTCCACATTTTACCCCTTTCCTTTTCTCTTGATCCCTCCCTGACCAGTCTCTCCTGCCGTCATGCTTCCTTTCACCTCTCCTCTGCACTCTCAAAACCCTACCCCAATCCTCCACGCCTGCCGCCGTCCCAGGCTTGACTCGCTCCTAGATAAACCTACAGCTTCCCTCTGTGCCTCTCTTGCCATCCTCCGGTGGGTCCATCGAGGCACTCATCGCTGCCTCCTTAGCAGCAGCAACCCTGACTATCCCATCCTACTCTCTCGCCCACTGGGGGCTAATCTTGCCAATCTCCTCCCCATCCAACTCATCCGCCACAGTGCTGACCTTGTGGACGCAGGCAGTGGGGCAGGTATCACCGACCCTCTCCGCATCTCTCTCCAGAATGTCCGTTCACTTGCGGACAAGCCCCTCGCTGTCCATGAGCTTATCATGGATGATTGCATCGACATCACGGTTCTGCCGCAAACCTGGTTGAGGGGGATGACACCTTACCCTTAAATGAAGCCCTTCTGCCTGGCTATACCTTCCACTACTTGCCCTGCTCAGACCCCCGTGGTGGCAGTGTGGTTCTCATCAGCAAATCACACCTTGGTCTGTCCCCTACTCCTCCTTTGAGCAAGTCACCTGATTCCACCTCTCCCAGCTCCCATTTAAAATTCTCGTTCTCTACCACCCACCGAAGTATCATAAAAATGTTATTACTGATATTTCTTCAATACTTTTTTTCCTCTGCCTCTGCACCAAACGACTTCTCATCACCACCACCTTCTCAAGGGCCATTCTGGATGGGCAATAAATGCAGGCCTTGCCAGCAACGCCCACATCCCAGGAACTAATAAACCCCTCCCCTCCCCCCTCTAAGATATATGCGCTCCTCTAATTCTGCCCCCGTGAGCATCCCTGATTATAATTGCTCAAGCATTGGTGGCCGTGCCTTCTATTGCCTAGGCCTTAAGCTCTGGAATTCTCTGCTTAAATCTCTCTGGCTCTCTTTCCTGTTTCAAGATGCATCTTAAAACCTCTTTGATCAAGCTTTTGGTCATCTGCCCTAATTTCTCCTTGTGGCTTGGTGTCAGATTTTTTAAATCTCATAATACTCCTGTGAAGCACCTTGGGACGTTTCACTATGTTAAAGGTGCTATATAAATATAAGTTGTTGTTGTTGCAGCAGAGAAGGTTGAGAGGAGATTTGATAGAGGTGTTCTAAAATCATGAGGGGTCCAGACAGAATAGATAGAGAGAAACTGTTCCCATTGGCAGAAGGGTCGAGAACCTGAGGACACAGATTTAAGGTGATTGGGAAAAGAACCAAAGGAGATATAAGAAAATACTTTTTTACGCAGCGAGTGGCTAGGATCTGGAATGCACGGCCTGAAAGGGTGGTGGAGGCAGATTCAATTGTGGCTTTCAAAAGGGAATTGGATATGTACCTGGAGGAGAAAAATTGCAGGTCTACGGGGAGAGGGACTAGCTGAAGTACTCTTGCAGAGAGCCGGCACGGGCTCGACGGTCCGAAAGGCCTCCGTCTGTGCTGTAACCGTTCTATGATTCAATGATATCCAGAAAATTAAATACAGCCCAGTTATAGGGATTAATTACACCAGCAACAACAAGCTGATCTTAATGAAAGGTAAGATTCTGAGGGGGCTTGACAGGGTAGATGCTGAGAGGATGTTTCCTCTGGTGGGGGAATCTAGAACTAGATGGCATAGTTTCAGAATAAGGGGCCCCCCATTTAAGACTGAGATGAGGAGAAATTTCTTCTCAGAGGCTGTGAATCTTTGGAATTCTCTGCCCCAGAGAGCTGTGGAGGCTGGTTCAAGGGTTATGGGGAGCGGGCGGACAAGTGGAGTTGAGGCCAAGATCAGATCAGCCACGATCTTATTGAATTGCGGAGCAGGCTCATGGGGCCAAATGGACTACTCCTGCTCTGATTTCTTAGATTCTTGAAACCCAACTGTCAGAGTGACCATGGTTCAGTCCTGGATGTGATTAATAACAGAATCCAACCTCTGCAGTCAGATGTGAACCTGCTGGTGTGTCAGCAGTGTGGATGAATGAGTGAATCCTTTCCCACACACTGAGCAGGTGAACGGCCTCTCCCCAGTGTGAACTCGCTGGTGTACAGTGAGGTTGGATGAACGAGTGAATCCCTTTCCACACTCAGAACAGGTGAACGGCCTCTCCCCAGTGTGAGTGCGTTGGTGTTTCATCAGATAATTTCTGCTTTTAAAGCTCTTTTCACAGTCAGAACAATTAAACGGTCTCTTATTGGTGTGAACAAGTTGGTGTGCAGTGAGCTGGGATGAACAAGTGAATCTCATCCCACACACGGAACAGGTAAAAGGTCTCTCCCCGGTGTGAACTCGCTGGTGTTCAGTGAGGCTGGATGTACAAGTGAATCCCTTCCCACAATCAGAGCAGATGAATGGTCTCTCTCGAGTGTGAGCTCGCTGGTGTCTCAGATGATCAGACGATTTAACAAACCCCTTCCCACATATGGAGCAGACAAACGGTCTCTCACCTGTGTGAACTCGCTTATGTACAGTGAGATGTGAAGATGAAATTAATCCCTTCCCACACACGGAGCAGGTAAACGGCTTCTCCCCAGTATGAAAACGCTGGTGTATAGTGAGGTGGGCTGACTGCCTAAACTGCTTCCCGCATTGAGAGCAACTGAATGGCCTCGCCCCAGTGTGAACTCGCTGGTGTGTCAACAGGCTGGATGAACAAGTGAATCCCTTCCCACACACTGAGCAAGTGAACGGCCTCTCCCCGGTGTGAACTCGCTGGTGTGTCAGCAGACTGGATGAACAAGTGAATTCCTTCCCACACACTGAACAGGTGAATGGCCTCTCCCCGGTGTGAACTCGCTGGTGTTCAGTGAGGTGGGATGAACGAGTGAATCCCTTCCCACACACGGGGCAGGTGAATGGCCTCTCCCCAGTGTGACTGCGTCGATGAGTTTCCAGCAGTGATGGGGCATTGAATCCCTTCCCACAGTCCCCACATTCCCATGGTTTCTCCATGGTGTGGGTGTCCTTGTGTCTCTCCAGGTTAGACGATCAGTTGAAGCCTCGTCCACACACAGAACACGTGTGCGGTTTCTCCCCGCTGTGAATGGTGCGATGTTTTTTCAGGCTGTGTAACTGGTTCAAATTCATTTCACTGGAACACTCTCACTCGGGTGTGTGTGTCTCGGTGCTTTTCCAGTCACACTGATGTTTGAAATCTTTTCCCACAGACAGAACGGACAAACAAACATTTATTTTACTTTGGAAGGCTGATGATATTCAGGTCCTGATGAATCGAGTGACTGTGTCAGATCTTGACATCATGTTTGGTTCGAGTATCCTGTCTGCAAATCCTGCCCTTCTAATATCCTGTGAAAGGAGTTTACAAAGGTCAGCACTGGAAGTGCAGGATCGAAATTGAGAACAGACAATTCTAGTTTCTATGGAACATTCTTTCCTCTCTTGTTCCCCCAAAGTTGTAAATCCCCATCCCACACACTCTCCCTCCTCCCTGTGCTGAAATCCAAACTCATCGCACCACCTCCAACATTTCTTTTCTCCACCCCTCGTTTTCTCCCTCCCTCTGCTCTGGTTGGGTTCAGTTCTTCACCCGCTGTGTGCAGAGTGAGAATAAAATCAACGAGGCAATGTTTTTCTCTCCTGGTCACTGGGATCCTGAAGCCCCGCCCACTCTCTGTTCCTGTAC